>NC_045543.1:77284402-77601166 GCF_009769535.1 Thamnophis elegans | reverse complement strand
AAGGAGATCAAGCTCGATGCCACCAAGACCAGGTCCTGGTCCTATACTCTTCAAACACAGAAGTTAGTGGTTATGGCACCAGGCTAGAAAGTGGGAAACCATGAATTGAAGTCCCACCTTATCCATAAAAGCCAACTGGGTGACTTTGGACCAGTCATTCTCTGTCAGACCAACCCACCTCACATGATTATTGTAGGGAAAATAGAAGGAGGAAGGTGTTGAAGGTGTATTGGATATGTTCACTGCCTTGAATTATTTGTAAAAATAATAAAGGTAGAATTTAAATAGACAAAGAAATAAAAAAATATTAATAGCTTTGAAGAAAAGGAGAGGAAATGTTTTTACCTTTGCAGCAATGCTTTTGGGGCCCACGAAAGTCCATTAGGGATAATAAATGAGTTTTATTATTTGCCATGCCACTATGGCAGCCATCTTGTAAAGAGGCAAGGCTCCAGTCCTTCTCTTTTTAGGAATTTACTCACCACATATTGCGAAACTTCCAGCTGTTCTCTCAACTACAAAAGGTTACCTATCTCTGCACTTATATTTAATGTATGTTAAAAAATTAGCTATTTAAATACCATGTTTATGGTTTATGTTTATGTTAATCTCAGAAGCCAGAAACCACAGTATCTTGTGGTCTAACTATAATTTTATTAAGCAGGTTCCTGAAAATGGTGAATAGTCAAAATAAAACATGACAATAAAAGAATTGTGAAAGACTAAGCAGAAGATTCGTTTACTTCAGCAGTTTTTTCCCCACAGTGGCCACAGACAGGATAAGTGAGTAAATCATCCTGCCTACTCAGGTTCTTCAGTAACTGGCATTTACTTCTCCTAAAGGAAGAAAATTATAACAAAAAACTATCCCGATATTTTTAACATAAGTTGGTGGCCATAATTATATTTTGTGGTAAGAAATTTTACTGTTTAACTTTACATTATGTAGCATTTGTGTTTTGAATCCCCACGATTTAACTTAATTGGATGGTGCTGGACTGCAGTACTTAGTCAAACCAGTAAATTTCTCTGTCCATTTGCTCTAACTGCATAATAAAATTTTATTGACTTTTTACCAAACTAAAATGGAAGCATTGGTATCTTTTCCACATCTTTTCTTCAGCCTATGGATCTAACTTATGGGTGTCAAACTTGCCGTGTCACATTGATGTCACACGATGTATCGTGACGTTTCTTACCTTCATAGAGCTGGGGTGGGCGCATCCCACATGTGACGCATCTGGCCCCCGGGCCACCAGTTTGACACCCCTCTAATTTAATCACTTTAGCTAAAAAATTTTGCACATTACTCAGTTATCCAATGTCCTTTTATTATGCAAGATCCTACACATTTTCATATAGCCAGAGAAGTGTCCAATAAAGTGCCATAAAGTTATCTGAATAATGTTCAGCAAAATATTGAAACTTCGGAAATCTCCATATACCTACTATATTCTTCAATACTAAATAGTTTATATCATTATATGATTCTTACTTAATATAAACTGATTTCCACTAAATCCTAATTCTGGAAGTTTTTAGTCATTTCATAACAGTAGAGTTTCAAAATCTCTTGTTCTCTGGCTTATGTTCACTGGCTCTGCGATGATTTTTCATACTCAATTTCACATCAGAACAATTAAAATTATTTTTAGCTGCAGATGGAATGGATAAAATCAACTTTCTAAAGCACTTGCTTATTTAAAGAAGTGAGTTTACAATAAAAGTGAAAATATTTTTTAAATCATGAAAATTATGACTAGATGAATTTTCCATTTAAATCACTATTATTTTATGTAAAACAGCTTAGATTCAATTATTTAAATCCAGTTAAGCCAGTTGATGAATGGCGCTGTAAAATAAGGGGGTTACAAATAATAGCTGTTGTTCCATCATCATTATATTAATGGAAAGTTGGGAATTATTATGCAGGTACATAATTTCTCTTAAGTGAAATGTGTATGTTTCCTAAGTGGAAACATGAGAACATTTAAGAAAATAAAAGTTACAGTTTGCCAGTTGATATAGTTAACATTTACTTTGTATCAAGTGTTAAGTCAGAATTGTTATGATAATAAATTCTATTTTAAAAAGGACATTTTGTTACAATTGTCTTATATGGCCATGATGAGAAGAGTAACAGTACTGTATGGTGGAAATTATATAACAGCGGTCTGTTTTCAAAGCTTTTTTATTCTAACTGCTTATTCATCATTTTGCATATGTTCATACGTGGGTGGCAGAATTTCTAATGTTCCCATTTTCAGACACACAGATTTATAAAATGTCTGAGTTCTTTCCTTTCTAACACTGCTTTCTATGGAGTTTTGTTCATTCGTCCTAATCATGATATGAACATGCCAGGAATGGTACAGTTGCCATAATGTTGTACTGGCATTAAAAATGCCCAGGTTTTAACCCACAGATGCTCACTGGAAGACTTGGGCCAGTCACTCTCGCCTCAACCCACCTCACAAAGAGTGGTAGTTAGGGGGTGGAGGGGGAGAGATAGGATGTAAATCAACATAAATAAAAAGCTTTCATCTCTCCACTACATCTCAGGTATTTCAAGTCAAACAATTGTGCTGGTTTCCCTCTACTTGTAACACAAAATTTCCTATGAATGCTTGCTCCACTCATAAGAAAACAAAATTCTTTTGGATTTAAAGTAGGTAAATTTATTGCAATGAGCAAGCAGTTAGGCTATATAACCTTGGAAAGTAACTATGTGTTCCTTAGCCCTTGTCTTTGTGCATGTTAAAGCAGGACCTCCCTGTTGCCTTTGATCTGTTTACTTACCAAGTTTTGGTTTAAGGGGAGGATGCTAACTACTTATTTAATACCAAATAAATGTCTCTGTTCTTATTTTACCATCTTTTAGAAACACCCAAATTTCATTTTCAGACTCAGAGACCAGATCAAATACATAGACCAGCTGAAGAAATTAACACACAATGGCTAAAACAATCCCAGAAAAGATTCTTGCAAGTCTAATTTAGCATATACTCCTTATACTTCAGTGAATGAGGAAGATATCTATCTGACTGCTTACAAATGCTAGCTGTCTGTGGAGGACTTAAAATGTTTTTCACCCTTGTAACAGATCTTGCATATCTTCATCAAGGTCATATTCCTTACTCTTTACAGATAATTCCTTTACAAGGCCGGGACAGTCAACTTCTACAGAGACATCTATCTGCACATAGTCCAAACAGTCCTTCCCAACATGCTTCTCAGGTCTGTACTTTAGACCAGCAGCCCCCAACCTTTTGGGCACCAGTTCCATGGAGAGAGGCTTTTCTGTGGACAAGAGAAGGTGTGATTTTGCATGCTACCTGTATCCTGTGGATGGGGCTTCGCTTGTTTGCATGGTGTGGTTTCTGGCATGCTGCAGCCTGGTGCCAGTCCATGGACTGGGGGTTTGGGACCCCTGATTTAGACACAAGGTTGTACCTGTTTTTGAAACACAGATTTAATATTCTATTGAAATATTCTTGGATGCAGCTTCATAAACTGCCTAACTGATGTACCAGAGGATACAGGAGGAACACAAGTTAAAGTCGGAGGAACTACCCAAATATTCATGACACTTTCCTTCCTCTGCACTTGCAGTCTGTCAGTTGACTGGTCATACATCTTTTCAGAAGAGCACTAGACACAGGTTAACCCAATTGATAGGTCACAGCAGACAGGAAAGAATGCAGGGTTCCCTCCTTTTTTACCCCATTCTGGGATGTGATGCTAGTTCGCCTCCTCATCGTGCACCCTGGATAGCACCGTAGTGTGAACCAAACGACTAGCAACAAGTGGCAGCCAGACTACATTGAAGAATTGGCAGTTAACGACAGTTGGCAGCAAGATATCTTTGTACAACTCCTGGCTCTCTAAATACAAGGCAACGGATAAACAAAATGGGCCTTTTCAGGCCCAAAGGTCAAGACAGATTGGGGACATTGTCAGAATATGCCAAATTAATGTTGAAGGGCTTAGCAAATCTAACTGCCTCCTCTCTGAGGACCTGAAGTCCCTGGGTAAATTCTTTGCTGACTGGAGACTCATACCCAGTGTCAGAAAAATGGTGACCACTTGTTTCCATCTGAACAACAAACTCATCAATGCCACCCCAAAGGCCTACTGAATAACAACCTACTCGCTTATGATTCCCACCCCAAATACCTCAGACAAACTTTGGATCGGACCTTCTCCTATAAAAAAACACCTAGAGAACATGTTTGCTAAAATCAATACCAGGAACAACTTACTTTAGAAACTAAGAAGATCAAGATGGGGAGTCTTAGCCTCTACTCTCAGAATATCAGCACTAGGCTTGGTCTACTCCAGCTGAATACTGCGCCTATGTTTGGCTTAATAGCTGTCACACCAGCAAGATCGATGCTAAACTAAATGATACAATGAGGATCATAAGCAGAACACAAAATCTACTCCTACTTGCAGGCTCCCCATCTTGAGCCACATTGCACCACCAGCCCTTCCGAAGGCAGGAAGCCTTAGTGAAGGAGTATAATAAAATTATGAGAAACCCACTTCTTCCTGTGCACGCTGATCTTCTTCCAATTCTATCAGTTGGCAGGTTTAAATCCAGGAAGTTCTGTCTGGCACTCGCTCAACAGCTGTCTAACAACTTTTGACGTCAACACACAGCAGAAAGTGAAATGGGCTGCTGAACGCCCATATACAGGCAGTTACGTAGATGAACCTACACAAAAGGTGCCAGGTTTTGACCTTCCCCACCAGCATTGGTCAACTGGGTTAGCAGTTGGTTAGCAGTAGTCAGCAGTAGGGTAGACAGCATCACCACCAGATGGATTCGTAACTGGCTGACCAACCGCACTCAACACGTAGTCCTCAATGGAACTGCATCTACATGGAGGGATATATGTAGTGGAGTACCCCAAGGCTCTGTTTTAGGTCCAGTACTCTTCAACATCTTCATCAATGATCTGGATGGGGAACTCATCAAATTTGCAGATGACATCAAGGTGGCAGGAACAGCCAACACTCCAGAAGATAGGCTTAAGATACAGAAGGCTCTTGACAAACATGAACATTGGGCACTATCTAATAAAATGAAATTCAATGGTGAAAAAGTAAGATTCTACATTTAGGCAAGAAAAACAAAATGCACAGGTACAGTATAGGTGGTACCATGCTCAGTAGTAGTGACTATGAGAGGGATCTTGGAATCCTAATGGACAACCATTTAAATATGAGCCAGCAGTGTGCAGCAGCTGCCAAAAAAGCCAACACACTTCTAGGCTACATAAACAGAGGGATAGAATCAAGATAATGTGAAGTGTTAATACCACTTTATCATGTCTTGGTAAGGCCGCACTTGGAATACTGCATTCAGTTTTGGTCTCCACAATGTAAAAAAGATGTGGAGACTCTAGAAAGAGTGCAGAGCAACAAAGATGATTAGGGGACTAGAGACTAAAACACATGAAGAACGGTTGCATGAACTGGGTATATGTCTAGTTTAATGAAAAGAAAGACTAGGGGAGACATGATAGCAGTGTTCCAATATCTCAGGGTTCAAAGAAGAGGGAGTCAAACTAATCTCCAGAGCACCTGAGGGTAGAAGAAGCAATGGGTGGAAATTAATCAAGGAGAGAAGCAACATAGAACTGAGGAGAAATTCCTGACAGAGCAATTAATCAGTGGAACAACTTGACTCCAGAAGCTGTTGATGCTCCAACACTGGAAGTTTTTAAGAAGATGTTGGATAACCATTTGTCTGAAATGGTATAGGGCCATGAGGCGAACCTGTGGCACGCGGAACTATATTTGCCAGCACGCAAGCTGTCAGCTCTGGCATGCATGTGCGCGACGGCCAGCTGATGTTTGGCTTTCCGGAGGGCTGGGGGAGGCCTCCGGAGCTTGGGGAGAGCAATAGGCCAACCAGAAGTTCAGAAACGATCTGTTTCTGGGCTTCCAGAGGCCTCCGGGGGCCTGGGGGAGCCCTTTTTCGCCCTCCCTAGGCTTCAGGAAAGCCTTCGGAGCCCGGAAACGGCAAAAATTCCCCCCTCGTGCGGCAGGGGTCATGCACGCATGCGCAGGTAGGTGGGGCACATTGAATTGTGAGTATGGGCATGCACAGGTGTGCAATAGTGCACGCGCCCACAATTTTGGCCTGCCTACACAAAAAGGTTCACCATCACTGGTATAAGGTGTTCTGCCTGGGCAGGGTGTTGGACTAGAAGACCTCCAAGGTCCCTTCCAATTCTTTTATTCTATAATAATAGAACTCTGAACAGGATCTGTACCCCACATGGTGTCTGCTAGGACTTATTGTTTAAATGAGGGTATTGTCTCTACCCCTCAGTGTGATTGTGGTGCTTATTGACAAAATATCCACCACATTGTATCTGAATGTCCATCAAGAGCTTACACCAGCCCAATGTCTGATTTTTTTCAACATAGACCACCCTGTCCTTAAATGGCTGGGTGGACTGGACATTAACATTTGAACTATTACGGGTCCATGTATGGGCTAAATAAATAAATAAATACCACATTCCACCCCATTCTGAAAACTTATTAAGCAAGTCAGAAGTAACTAAGCTGCTATTCTAACTATCTGCCTAAACTCACCCAACCCACTATCTATGTTTCGTATAGTGATTGATAGTTATTTTCCCACCAACAGCAAGTTGGAAGGATAATAAAAACAGGGAATCCACCAATCTCTT
The DNA here is from genome assembly GCF_009769535.1 of Thamnophis elegans. Taxonomy (NCBI): domain Eukaryota; kingdom Metazoa; phylum Chordata; class Lepidosauria; order Squamata; family Natricidae; genus Thamnophis; species Thamnophis elegans. The sequence goes on along the minus strand of NC_045543.1, from coordinate 77,594,456 downwards.
TTCTTTATTTGGCCTACAATGAGTATGTAAAGTTACCATATTTTGCTAACTTATTACAGTAGCAGAACATGAATCAGCAATGGGGGCAGCACAATTTATACCATCATAAATTTTTGCTCATTGAAGGACAGGTCAATAGCGCTTTTAATGCAGCAGTGAGAAAGAGCTCTAAGAAAACAGTAACTAAGTTAAATCACAGATTATACAGTAGTGGCTTTGCTCAAAATAGAGCAAATTACCTTGGACATAATGAGATTTACTTTAAGTTCAAATTTTGCATTTTTAAATGTACTATTTCTCATAGCATATGTTTTTACTTCTACATTGCAGTGCTTTTAGTATAGCTGAGGCATTACTATTAGCCAGAAATGAGTTGCAATGAAGGCACCATCAACACAAATCAAGTTTTCTAAACAGTTAATGGAGTAACATAAACAATGAACTTCATTGGACAGATCTTACGATCTGAAAAAAGTGAAGGAACAAAATGTACAATTTCTAAAGAAAAGAAGTTGTATGAGAACAATCTATGAATCACTAAAAGTTGCATGCTATTGCAAAGCAGCACATCTGTGCACAATTGTTTAGGAGTAATCCCCAGTAAAGTCTGTCTGATTTATTTCTAAGTAACCATATTATGAACTCCACAGATATATTTATGAATTCATTAGGTGAGCATTTATGTACTGTATCTAATATGCCTAGAACTCTGGGCACGTTATTGCTGGCACTCAAGCTAGAAGTTCTGAGCATTGGTGATATTACAGATAGAACAGCACATTTCACAACAAGATCCAGAGACACTCTGAACAAATGGGGCTATCCGGTTGCTCCTGCTCTTTGAAACTGTGGTGACAGGCAGACAATACATACATACATACATACATACATACATACATACATACATACATACATACACACACACACACACACACACACACACACACGTCCCTTGTGCCCTTGATCAGTGTACACTTGAGGACCTCATGGTAGCCTTAAGTATGCTTTATTTTGTGATGCTTCTGACATGAATAAACCAGCTTTGTTGTTGTTGTTAGTTGTGAAGTCGTGTCCGACCCATCGTGATCTCAGGCCTTCCTGTCCTCTACCATTCTCTGGAGTCCATTTAAGCTCACACCTACTGCTTCAATGACACCACCCAGCCACCTCATTCTCTGTCGTCCCCTTCTTCTTTTGCCCTCAATTAGGCTCTTCTCCAGTGAGTCCTTCCTTCTCATTAGGTGACCAAAGTATTGAGTTTCAACTTCAGGATCTGGCCTTCCAAACAGCAGTCAGGGTTGATCTCCTCTAGGACTGACCGGTTTGATCGCCTTGCAGTCCAAGGGACTTGTAGGAGTCTTCTCCAGCACCATAATTCAAAGGCCTCCATTCTTTGGCACTCAGCCTTTCTTATGATCCAACTTTCTTATGATCATAAACAAGCTTAGAGTATTTTCATGAAAACTGTTTTATTTCATTTTCATTTTCATTTTGTACAATCACTTATATACTGTGCAATTAAGAAAACAATGAACACAACTCATCTTCTATTCCACCATAGAAAACCAACATAACACTTCAATCCTCCATACACCCTTTCTTCTCCCCCTCCAACTTTCATTTCTCCCCTCCAACATTCCCCTCTTCTACCTCCCCTCCCCCTCAGACATTCCTTTCTCCCCTTCCCTCCATCTCACCCTCCTTACATTCCCCTCTCACTCCCTCTCTACTCCTCCCTCTTCTTTCCCTCTACTCCTCGCTTCGGTGTATTTCTACTATTCATTAATCTATTCGATTTATATTTTATACTAAAGTTGAAAGAAAAGAAAAGAAAATAAAAGGAAAAGAGAAAAAAAAGCAGCAGTATACAAGTGCATTCTTATTGTTTTGGAAATTGAAACTATATTTTCCCCCTCCCCCCCCTCCCCCGTTAAACCCCCCTCCCTAGCCCCCTTCCGACTTCCCAGATCCCATATCCGGCATAGCTTTTTATCAAACACAGTCTAGAGTATATTAAAACCAAATAGATTAAAAATTAAGATAAAAGATAAAGGAAAAAAGAAAGGAATTAAAAAAAAAAAGGGAAAAATCAATAAACTCTCTACATTGAGCTCAGCTTCCCATCATTATTAAAACTTAAACAATGTACAATATACATCATTCCTAATCTCGATTAATTTATTACTTGCAGGATTTCAAACTATATTGAATCAAATAGGATTCTACTCTAGCTAGGGGGCTTATCTCTTTATCTAAATATCTGTCCATTTCCAAACCTTTAATTTGTCCCTTTTATACCTCCTTCTCTATAAAGCAATTTAAACACATCTCAAATACTTCTCTCGGTTTCCTTTTCCCACTCTTCTCATCCTGCCTCTACCCGTGTCCATATATATTTTTTATTTCATCCGTACTCCTTTCATATTTGCTCCGCCTTCCTGCAAACTCCCTGGGTGCATCCTTCCAAACATTATATTCAAATAACAGTTTATATAAAAATCAACTTACTTTCTGGCTCAAAATAAGCTCTAATTGAACCTTCACTACCCTCCCATCTACACCACACTTCCCAACTCCATTCAACCTAAACCACAATCCAGGAACATCACGCTCTCCGCCCTCCTCACCCTAGAAAATAAATCATAAACAATTTATATAAAAGTTCAGAGTTATCCGTCAAGTCTTTTTTAAATCCCATACAATATATTTTCCGAGGAAATCAGCATCACTTCTTTCAGCCTTAATGTCTCTTCATCGGTATACAACTATACCATTATATACAAGACAGAAGTCACAAAGTATTATTCAAGTTAAGAATTAAGCAAATGTTTTGGAAGCATAACTAAATCCTTGTTCTCTGCTCTTCTGCCCTTCCGGAGGGGGAAAGCGATACCTCCCGCCTTGTAGTTGTGTGTTTTGTTGTTTTTCTTCTGCTTCTCCTTGTCTTTCTCCAAGTCCAGGTAATTCAGGATGTCCCGCCTTTAGGATCTTATAATAAAAATCTCGGGCTTCCCAAACAGAGTTGAGGCGATGTTTTTGGTCATCAAATGTAACTATAATACCAAATGGCACATCCCATCTGTACTGTATCTGACAATTTCTGAGTTCTTTAATTAGAAAAGCATAGTCTCTCCTGGATCTTAACATTTGGGGTGGTATTTCTTTGAAAACGATCAGGTCCTGTCCATCAATTCGCAGCCTGTTATTATAAAACTCTTGTAATATCGCATTTCTGGATTCTCTTGTGGCAAAATATATAATTATATCTCTCGGAAGCTGTCTCTGTTTTGCTGCCCATGAATTATGGCGGTAAATTTTTTGGATCTGCCAATCAAAGTTGAGTCCCGGACTTCCCACCAAACAACTGAAAGCCTCAGAAAAAATCTGTTTCAAATTCTCCTGTTCATTTTCACGCAATCCCCTAACTCTTATTGCAAACACTGTTTTTTTATAATTTGTCATAACAAGTTGTTTTTCTGCGTTTTCAACTTCCTGTTGCAACACTTCAATTTTAGATGTCAGGTTGGAATTAGCTTCCTCCAATAGCTCCAGTTTATCTTCCATTCCAGCAATATAATCTGTCATTACAGTTATGACCCCGATCATATCTTCCTTTGTTTGAGCAATCTTGGCATCAAGCTTGTCACATAAGTCCGAAATAAGTTGCTTCATTTCCTCTCTAAATTCTTTAAGAGTTTCAAAAAGAAATTATTTCATTAACAAATCTCCAGTAGAGGGCATAGAAGGCAAGAGCTGCGGCTTTATAGCAATTGCTTGGGATGTATTGTTAAAAAAACGTCTAGACTGCTTTGACTTCGGAGCCATTATAAAAAGGAAACAAACAAAGTCTCTGCTCACCTTGATTTAAGATAAGATATTTTCAATAAGCTTTTGGCAATTAATAAAGAGAAGTCTTCAAGGAAACAGGGCTGATTAATTTGTAAGAAGTTATTCCCTTTATTCTATGCCAGGAAGGTGGAAATATATCATATATCAAATGCGGAAGCTATAAAATCACCATTTTGAAAAGCAATTAAACAAAGGAGTTTTTTATAAAGTTGAAGCTGGTATTTTGAATAATAATAAAAAAAAGGGTTCTCAGGAATGGTCGCTGCTCGGATTGATTTTAAATAACTTAGTTTCAAATTTGTCCTGAGGGGGGGGTGACTTGCCTAGAGCTGAAAAAATACAGCTGAGAAGATCTGGCCAGAGTGAATGACTCAGCTTTTTGTTGAACCTTCTTCTCTGTTCACAGCCAAAAAAAAAAAAAAAGCTGTGAACTACAAAGAGGATTCTAACGACTGAGTTCCTCCCTGCTTCTTTCTTGCCTGAAAGAAGAGATATCTATAGATCTTGTAGATATACGAACCAGAACTCTGAGGGCAGCTCCGTTGAGCCACCGGCAATGGCAGGCCCCTCCCCCCGGAAGTCCAACAAGCTTAGAGTATTGCATAAACCTACCATTATGGCTTGTAACATATGAGTTCTAATTTAACCTGGTATATAAGTAGAACTCTTGTTTATATGTTTAGGATCCAGACCTGAAACATCTTACTGAGGCAAAATACAATATGGCAAACCTCTCCATCTATTTACAGAAGCAAATGGGACTGCTAATCAAATAGTTTTCAGCTTTCAATTGGGAATGGGATTGCTTAAGTCAGTGAAGTCATGAGATGTCAGCTTCCTGGGATGTGGCAAGCAGGCCCAGAGCCCCATGCTTCAGAGTGGAAAAAAGTCAAAGGGGAAGAGATGGGAGGGGAGAATAGTTGGGTGGGTGGAGAGTTGGATGCAGTCCCTTTCTTTACTGAAGCTCATGGCTGAGAGGACCAAGTGTGCAATAGCTTATATTGGGGTTGGTACACATTTTACAAGCCATAAACCTTGGTTAACGGCTAGAATAGAGAGTGCTGTGATTGTTGTGTTCAATGTGTAGATATTCCAGCCATTAAAAATCTATATGTAATGGAATTCTTTTCTCAGAGTACACACCAAAATATTTTATATCATGCAAATATATTCAAAATGGAATTGTTAAATTACTTGCTTTCAGATGATTCGGTCAAAGAAATATATATTTTATCATCTTTACCAGCTTTGCCTCTTTAAATAAAACCTTGATTAATCTATTTAAACTCTGAAGTTTGGGAGAAAAATATTTTATAATCATAAATATTTTCCTCTTCCTATGCATCTGGCAACGAAAGATGCATCTGGCAAGAACATACTCAACGTGCTTTGTCAAACCTATCACACACCGGTCTCAAAGAAAAATATACATAGCATTTTCTTCTGGAATTATTTTATATTTCTATTCTATTAGAAAATCCATTGTACTCCTTTCAATTCTGGGATACTTTCAAGTAGCGATCTTGTCTACTGGAAGTAACTTTGATGCTACTAAGGGTCTTTTAATTTTCATATGTAGAAATAAACATCGCCTGATAGCTACTGTTATATGCTGATTTGGCAATTAGGTTATATAGCAAAGCTTATAAACACTAAAAATAAAATAGATAAAATACATTAAAATAAAGTTTTCTACTTGTAACTTCCATGTGAATGTTCTACAATGAATCAATATAAATTATTAGATTAAAAAGAACAGTGCTCAATGACTAATTTGATGCTTCTAAGAAAATTATGACACAATTATCTCCATATCAGGAGTAACAGAAACAGCCTAAAAATTCACATTGGAAACCATCCTCTGCATCTATGTGATAGTTGCCAAACAAAAAGAAAAATTCTTCTTTTAAACACTAACTCCATAACTGAATAAAATGTGTCTAGGTTTTATATTTAGAACTAGAACTTGGTTTTTTTTTTACTAGTTGGTAGTCTTGTCAGCATTTACTGCAAGCTTTAAGTGGAGCATTTGTACCTTTTCCTTTTTCTAATCTTATTTCTGTTTACAGCTGCCATGTCTGATTTACCAGTACAGTAACCTGGCTTAGGGCTTGCACCAGCCAATTTAGTTTGATTCATCTGAACTGGTTGACAACTTTTTCCTACAGAATTGCCAACACTGGACCAGGGCCAGTAGCTGAGAGATTCTTTTCAAGGGCTTGGTTTTCCTTCTAGCTTCATCTGCTAGGAGGATGGACTTAGTAGTGTGCTGTGCGAATACAGTTATTGTCTGCATTTGCACAACACATTAAATATGTGTTGTGGCCCACCAGCTGCCTGCAGAGCTAACAGCAGATTTAGACAGTGAGGAAGTTGAGGAGGAACATGGGCCAGCCCTCGAGTCTGGGGAAGGCTCTGATGAGGGCGCTGTGTCGGAGGCAGAGAGGGGGCAGAGCCATATGCCAGTTATCAGCTGCCTTCAGAGTCAGACATCAGTGAGGCAGATGAACAGCTGGAGCCTGTGCCCAGTGTGCACATGCACAGAGTTGGCAGATGAAGGAAACAGCTAAAGAACAGGGGTCGACTTGGGAGTAAGGCCACAGGGGAAGATGAATGACCCCTCCCAGAGCAAGTAAAAGAGGAGCGAAAGGGGAGTGGAGTTTGCAGGAGACAATTAGTTCACTTAATTGGTTCGTGATTCTGAGACTCCTTGCCAAATTTTGCAGATATCGATCTGGCATCTCTCTAAGCCATATAAGGCCTGTGACTGTAAATCCTCCCTTGAAAGACTTTGCTGGATGTGAATGAGCAGTATTCACAGTAAATTAATAAAAGGGGTTTTTGTCGGGGCAAGCAGTTTGCTTCATGCTCTTGGGAAGCCTAGGTCAGAACAACATGATCATTTTAATTTGGATTTACTGGATTGACCACGTTTCTCAGTTCACACAATAAGCTGAACCCAATGGTTGGATTCTCACAGAACCCTTACAAGGTCAAAACTAATCAAAACCATGTGTGTGATTTCTGATGGGTGAGAGACTACTCTCAGGGCAATCAATATCAAAAGTAAAGTCAAACTTTCTTCTATTCATAATAGGAATGTATAATAAGGAAATGCCAGCTTTCTCTATTGGCCCACCCCTCACAAAATTATTGCAGGAATTATTTGTTTCATAATTTAGATAAGGTGACCAGACGTCCCGCTTTTGGCGGGACACCCCCGCTTTTTAATGCATTTTCCCACGTCCCGCACACTTTTTTAAAAAGCACGCTTTTTGGGGGGCTCGCAGCTCCCGCCCATCAGCTGCTAGCTTGCTGGGCTGGCTCATCGTTCTGTTCTATCTGCTACCTACAAATTTAAGCCAGCCCAGCCTGCCGCTCACTGATTTAATTGGCCAGGACTCCAGCCAATCAGTGAGCTGGCTGGGATGGAAAATTTTCCATCCCAACCAGCTCACTGATTGGCTGGACTCCTTAGCCTGAGGACGCCTGCGCGAGTCTCCATTTTCCTTTCGTCTTTTGGGGTTGCAGCTGCGCTTGTTGGTGAGTAATCTAATCTAATTCTAATCAGAGAATTTTCCGCTCGCCGCGGCAGGAGAAGAGGGTGGGGGCAGCGGCAGCCGGCCGCAGAGAACTTCCTCTCACTTCCGGGGCTCCCGCCGCCCGGCAGAAGCCCCTGAAGCGCGTGGAAGTTCTGTGCGGGCGGCTGCCGCTGCCCCCACGCTCTCGTTCGTGCAGAGAATTAGCCTCGGCTGCTGAAGGGATCGGGCCGCCACTTTAACTTTCTCCTCCTCCTCCTCCTGCCCTCAGCAAGAGAAACGGCAGCCCGCCCGGGAAACGGACACTTTGGCAGGGCTTGCACAGCGCTGTGGAAGCCCTGTCAAAACGCACGTTTCCCTCCTCGGCTGCTGAAGGGATCCGGCCTCCACTTTAACTTTCTCCTCCTCCTCCTCCCACCCTCAGCAAGAGAAACGGCAGCCCGCCCGGGAAACGGACACTTTGGCAGGGCTTGCACAGCGCTGTGCAAGCCCTGTCAAAACGCACGTTTCCCGCCTCGGCTGCTGAAGGGATCGGGCCGCCACTTTAACTTTCTCCTCCTCCTCCTCCCGCCCTCAGCAAGAGAAACGGCAGCCCGCCCGGGAAACGGACACTTTGGCAGGGCTTGCACAGCGCTGTGGAAGCCCTGTCAAAACGCACGTTTCCCACCTCGGCTGCTGAAGGGATCCGGCCGCCACTTTAACTTTCTCCTCCTCCTCCTCCCACCCTCAGCAAGAGAAACGGCAGCCCGCCCGGGAAACGGACACTTTGGCAGGGCTTGCACAGCGCTGTGGAAGCCCTGTCAAAACGCACGTTTCCCACCTCGGCTGCTGAAGGGATCCGGCCGCCACTTTAACTTTCTCCTCCTCCTCCTCCCACCCTCAGCAAGAGAAACGGCAGCCCGCCCGGGAAACGGACACTTTGGCAGGGCTTGCACAGCGCTGTGCAAGCCCTGTCAAAACGCACGTTTCCCGCCTCGGCTGCTGAAGGGATCGGGCCACCACTTTAACTTTCTCCTCCTCCTCCTCCCGCCCTCAGCAAGAGAAACGGCAGCCTGCCCGGGAAACGGACACTTTGGCAGGGCTTGCACAGCGCTGTGGAAGCCCTGTCAAAACGCACGTTTCCCACCTCGGCTGCTGAAGGGATCCGGCCGCCACTTTAACTTTCTCCTCCTCCTCCTCCCGCCCTCAGCAAGAGAAACGGCAGCCCGCCCGGGAAACGGACACTTTGGCAGGGCTTGCACAGCGCTGTGGAAGCCCTGTCAAAACGCACGTTTCCCGCCTCGGCTGCTGAAGGGATCGGGCCGCCACTTTAACTTTCTCCTCCTCCTCCTCCCGCCCTCAGCAAGAGAAATGGCAGCCCGCCCGGGAAACGGACACTTTGGCAGGGCTTGCACAGCGCTGTGCAAGCCCTGTCAAAACGCACGTTTCCCGCCTCGGCTGCTGAAGGGATCGGGCCGCCACTTTCTCCTCCTCCTCCTCCCGCCCTCAGCAAGAGAAACGGCAGCCCGCCCGGGAAACGGACACTTTGGCAGGGATTGCACAGCGCTGTGGAAGCCCTGTCAAAACGCACGTTTCCCGCCTCGGCTGCTGAAGGGATCGGGCCGCAACTTTCTCCTCCTCCTCCTCCCACCCTCAGCAAGAGAAACGGCAGCCCGCCCGGGAAACGGACACTTTGGCAGGGCTTGCACAGCGCTGTGCAAGCCCTGTCAAAACGCACGTTTCCCGCCTCGGCTGCTGAAGGGATCGGGCCGCCACTTTAACTTTCTCCTCCTCCTCCTCCCGCCCTCAGCAAGAGAAATGGCAGCCCGCCTGGGAAACGGACACTTTGGCAGCGCTTGCACAGCGCTGTGGAAGCCCTGTCAAAACGCACGTTTCCCGCCTCGGCTGCTGAAGGGATCGGGCTGCCACTTTAACTTTCTCCTCCTCCTCCTCCCCTTCCGCCCTCAGCAAGAGAAACGGCAGCCGGGCTTCCGCCACGCCCCCACGCCGCCGCTTTTTCTTCTTCCCCGGACTTCCCAGTTAGCTTGCTTGAAGCTCCGAGGAGGCGGGAGGAGGGTCGCAGGAGTGGAAGTGGGGGGAGGTCTCCCCGGCCGGGAACAGCTGAGAGGCTGCCGGCCCCTTTCGCAGGAAAGTTAACTTTTCTTGGCGAAATCCTGCCCCCCCCCCGCGTGGTTGAGTGGTCGGCTGTCCTCTTCCCGTAAGCCTCCCGGAGTTACCTGTGTGTAACTCCCGGCTGCCCTATGCATTTGCGTGTGTGCACTGGAGAGAGAGTGAAAAAGAGAGGGAGAAATAATTATATTAATTAGATAGATCAGTCTTTCTCCACCTTGGAGACTTGAAAGTGTGTGGACTTCAACTCCCAGAAAGGGAGTTGGGAGAAAGGGAGAAAGGAGGAGAGAATGAAAGGATGATGGAAAGAAGAAAGAGGTAAGGAGAGGAGGATGGAAAGGAGAGAAAGAGGGGGAGAGAGGGTAGAAAGGGGAAGAGGAAGAGCAGGAGTAGGAGAAAGGTAAGGGAAGAAGGAAGGGAAAGGAGAGCAGGAAGGAAGAAAGTAGAGAAGGGAGGAAGGGAGAAAAGAAAGGGAAAATAAGGTGGTGTTATAACAGGAGGAAGGGATGGTAAACAAAGCAACCCAAACTGTATATTATAACCTATTAAATGAAATAATAAATGTATAAGAATGATAAATGTTAAAACACTTGTAACCAAATGACATGCTATATGTGATGATGGGTTTTTTTCTTTTTGTTTTGTTTTTATTGTTGTGGGTATGTGTCGTCTATGTAACAAAAAAAAATAAAAAAAGTTGATAGGCAAGAGGAAGGAGGAAGGAAGGAAAAAAGAAAAAGAGGGAGAGAGGAAAGAAGAAAAGATGGAACTAGAAAGCAAAGAAGGGAGGGAGGGAGGAAAGGGGAAGACAGGGAAAGAGTAGAAAGACAGAGAAGGTGAAGGTAGATAGGCAGAAGGAAGGAAGAAGGAAGAAATAGGAAAGGAGGGAAGAAGGAAGGAACAGAAGCGAAGAAATGGAAAGAGCAGAAAGACAGAGAAGGTAGATAGGCAAAAGAAATGAAGCTGAAAGAATGGAAGGAGGAAGGAAGAGAAAAAAAGAGGAAGGGAGTGAGTGAGGAAAGAAGAGAGGATGGAAGGAGAAAGGAAGGAAGAGAGGGAAAGAGCAGAAGACAGATAAGGTGAAGGTAGATAAGCAAGAGGAATGAAGGAAGAAGTGAGGAGTCTCGAGGAGGGGGAAAACATTTAGTGACCAAAGTTACAATGGCATTGAAAAAAGTGACTGATGACCATTTTTCACACTTAGCGACCGTTGCAACATCCTCATGGTCACGTGATCAAAATTTTGTTTGGCAACAGATTCGTATTTATGCTGGTTTCAGTGTCCTGGGGTGACCTTTTGACAAAAAAAATTTTTTTTAATCAAGACCCCCCCCCCCCCCGGTCAAGGGCGTCCCTCTTTTCCAATCTGAAAATCTGGTCACCTTAAATTTAGATAACACATCTGCTTTTCAAAAGGTGATGGATGACATAGTCAACTGGATTAATGCATCTCCATAAAGAGAAGTGTAACACTACTCGGAATAAAATGACATGTACAGAATTTTGGCAATGTGAACTACAGTGGTTTTTTTTTTTTTTTAATTACATTGCCTTCCTGATCTAATTCTATTGCCCAGATTCAATGTAAAAATACCAAAAGCTGCCAATCAGGTTTGGTAGAAGTCCTAAAACTTGAAAAATGTTTTCTTCTGAAAAAGACTGAAATCAGCTCTACCTCTTTATAAAATAAAACCCTTATTCCCCTTGTCAGCTCCATTAGCAGGATCATGCTAGTTTCCTGCTCTCATCATACATTCATAAATTTCCAAAGCAAGAGTCCCAACTAAATATTATCCTTTCAGAAGAATTGTAATTAGACACAATAATGTAATTATTTCTAATTCATTAACATCATCACAGCTAAAATATCATAGCTAAAAAGCTCTGTGATGCAGTGTCCTCATTTCTTCCACCATAGTAACTACTTATGGAAATTGTGTTAGGCACAAATACGGATTCCCACCTCCCCAGTTTTTTTTTCTTCCACTACTTTAGAATATTTTTACTAAAAAGAAAATTACATATTCCAAAATATTCCTGAAGAAGCTAAAGGCAACACTCAAGTTGCTTTTATTTTAGCAATGCAGAACTATATATTTTAAAGAACCATTAATTTGTACTAAACTGCTGCAAATGGAAATCATAACTTTTATGATTTATGAATTTCCTGATATACCAAATCACTTACAGAAGATCGGGGATTACATAAAGATTTATCAGCATAAGACAGCAAATTTGGTGAGAAAAGGCAGTTGCTCTGCCTCTGAAGTAATCCATTTAAATCTTTCTAGTCTACAATTTGCCAAAGCAAACATGTTAAAAAATAACTGCACAGTCCTAAAGAAAAATATTTTTAAAAAGCTGACAGTATGCATTCATGGTAATATAGGCAAACAGTGAAGGGTTCCAGAGGCAGTTATAATACTGTACATGGGAAATTATCTTTTCTACCAGATCATGCTGCTTTCTACAAAGATAAGTGTTAAGATTTCCAAACAGATTTTTACTCTTACACTAAGCTCATGAAAATATGCTAATCCTAAAGTATTGTTGCAAATATAGGGCCAAAATTGTAAGATTGTCTGGGCAAGTTCTTTTGACTCAATATGAATCTGACATAGCTTTCAACAATGTCAAATGCAGCAAAAAGGCCTATTCTGATAACCTGTCATACACCTCTATTTAGTAGACAAACAAAATATTGTGCACACATATTATAATTGGAATCAGTAAGACATTTGTTAAAGTAGATCACAACCTTCTTGGTAAGATAGAAAAATGTGGGATGGACAGCATCACCACCAAATGGATTCATAACTGGCTGACAAATCACATTCAATGTGTAGTCCTCCATGGAACTACATCTACATGGAGAAAAGTATGCAGTGGGGTACCCTAACGCTCTGTCTTACGTCCAGTACTCTTCAACATCTTCATAATCTATGAAGATGAGGGCACAAAAGGGGAAAACATCAAATTTGCAAATGACACCAAGCTAGGAGGAAACGCCAATACTTTAGAAACTAGGCCCAAGATCAAAAAGGATTTAAACAGATTTGAACAATAGGCCTTAGCCAATAAAATTCTATTCAGTGGCAAGAAAAGTAAAGTTTTATACTTAGACAAGAAAACCCCCAAAACATAGGTATAGAATAGGTGGCACCTGGCTTGAGAACAGTAATAATGAGAAGGATTTAGGAGAGGTAGTGAATAACCACTTACGTATGAGCCAGCAGTGTACTGCAGTTGCCAAATAAGCCAATACAGACCTAGGCTGCATCAACAGAGAAATATTAACAAGATCACATGAAGTATTAGTACTGCAATATACTGTTTTTGTAAGATCATACTTGGAGCACTTCATCCAATTTTGGTCACCATGATATAAAAAAGATACTAAGACTCATTTTTATTGAGCAGTGTTTTTATTTTACTGTTTGTCCTGTATTTGTTAATTTTTTGCATAGTTCCTAAAGTATATTCCCAAATAGAGCCATAAATTAATGCCATAAGTGTTGGCATACTAACATCTTAAACATTTCACTACTTATTAACTTTTAAGAAATAAATATGATATGGCCACAAAATCTATTCTGCAGCACTTACTTAGCATCTAGATCAGATTGGCATCTACCAAATAAAACTACTACCTAAAAAGGAAAACAGAACAAAGTTGTATAAACTGAGCCAAACTGCACTCGGCGATTTCACTGACCTAATGTAGCACAGGTTTAAACAGTATAATTCCATTCAGCATATGAATTGTTGAGAAGGAGAAAGGCTTTCAGATATATTGTATATGTTCACTGGCTAAATATAAGACATAAGTAAATTAATGAAGACGAACACAATCACCACGTGTAATTGATTTAGAATTAGGTAATACAAAATTTTAGAAGACTTCAGAATCTTATAAAAGTGGGTTCCTATTATGCTATTCCTAAGTATTGTTATTGTTCTTATGAACTCCAATAGATGTCCAGAGTGACGCAGGAATCTTTCATTGAAAAAATAAAAATAAGTTTTCTGTATATTCAGTTCAGAAGATAAATATTCTCCTCAAAGTGATTTTCAATCTAAAGACAATTTGATTCACATGTTTTCAAGAATTCTTTAGCAGCAAGGAATGATTTATGGCAGTTCCAATTATGAAAAACAATGGTTATAATAAGAAATGCTGACAGCTCTTATTTATGAAATGAATTAATAATCTAACTGTTTTATCAAAGTCAGGTTAATAAGCCAATTCTAAGTTTCCCTCAACCCCCCGTGTCCCCCCCCAATGTGAATAACAGAAGCTTAACTGTACCAAGGCAAAACAGTTAATACCAGAAAAACTGCAGCACAAAAAACTAAAAGCACAGAAAACTACTTTCTCAAAACAAAAATATTTTTAATAGTATGTCGTGTTGATTTAACCAGATTATTGTACTATTCATCGCATACTGTACAGCTGTTCTATGATTCATTGATACTATTCAGGCACAAATCTTCAGGTCAGTCACTAGAATAGCAGCAATAAATCAAACTGTGTAACCAAGGATACTACTAAATTGAAAATATATAGTTTCTTAAAAAATGTAATAAGATTTTTATTCTTTTGCATGTCCAAAAATTTGTTTTAAATGAGCAAACTCAAAGTTGAAATGGGCAGCTACTCTTATTTCTAAAAAAGGCTATCATCACTATAATACACATCTTATACCATAAAACATCACGATATACTACGGTATGCTACACATGTTGTTTTGGACTACGTACGCACATGTTATCAGTAATGGTGACACACTCACTTCAGCTATATAAACTGCAAACCTTATTAGATTGCTGTCAATAATGCTACCAAAATTACCCTTTCTTCACCATCACCCAATTGAAGCTGAGCATCTGAGTAAAAAGATAAGGCCTCTTGGGATTCAGTAAGACCCATGGTGAATAGCTGAACACAACATACAGTCTTAAGTTACCCACATGTGCTATAAAGTAATTATAGGTACAATGTAGCCAGAAGTATTTTTAATGCAGCCACAGTATAGTACATACAGCAATCATCTCCAACATCATACATATATGTGGGCCAATGCCTGGAATTCCACAGCCAGTAGGATTATTGTGTGAATTTAGACAGCTGAAGTCCACACAATCCAGAGAGTTCGTTGGCAGTGAATCAAATTATACAATTCTGAAGCACATTAAGGTCACCATGAGTCAATTTTTCAAGAACATTAAAAATTTCTCCTCTTAATCACTTCAGACAAAAACTCCATCAAATGTAGAATCCCATTTCTAGCAATAATCCATCAGATGCTCCCAGAAAACCACAAGGAATTGTCCTACACTGTTTAAAAGACAAAACATAGTCTTTAAAAAAAATAAGGCAACATGCCACTTACACTTTATAGTTTTATGAGTTTAGACATCCAGATTTTAACAGAATAACAGGGTTGAAAGAAAGGTCTTGAAGGTCTTGCATATTTATAGTAGGGACAATCTTCAATACTCTATGGCCTTCTAAATTCAGAATATCTGATTCCCCAAACATTATCTTTCTGCTAGTTTGTCCTGAACTTTCACTTGCCTTTAATAAAATGAAAGCAAATGATTATACAGCTTATGTATTGGACAAGGTAGCTTGCATTTTTGGAAAGGAAAGTAGCACTTCCTCAATATAGAGTAAGATTTAATATTATTCCATTTTAAAATGTGAACAGTAAAACAGTATCTTATTTTTAAATATTAAGCACTTTATGTATTTCTTATTTATCTGAGATTTGAATCTTTATGAGATCTAGATTATCTTTTATTTAGAGCTAGGCTTTTCTCAGGAGCCTTGGCATTTTAGAATATATGATTCTGTAGAATCTCTATTAATGTTGTTAAAATGTTACTTTTCAGAAGAAATTGAAAAACTTTCCTCTTCTGTCCAGCTTTTTCCAAATTAATCCTCTTCTTCAAATTTTTGTTCTGACTTTAATTTTTCAATTTATTTTATAGAATATTTCAACTGGCTTTAATTTTCATAGGTATAAATCTTCCTTAATTTTATAAGCCAGAATAAAAACATGAACGTCAGATGTTTCCTTAATGATTTGTAATCTATAAGAGATAACCTTCTATGTGGAGGTACATATATGCATGTAGGGCTCCTTTCCTGTGAGAGAACAATACATATTCATTTTCTGAATGTTGTCCCTCTGGAAGGAGTCATATGTTCTCACTAGGCCCAATAAACAATTACATATTAGCTAGGTCTGTGGCCTGTGAAATATCAACAGAACATCCCTAAAAGACTGTTTTCAGTCTAGGAAGAAGTATATGAATATTTTAAATCAAATGAGAAACTAGCAATGTCAGTAACTTCTAAGTAGAGAAACACTGGTGGCTGCCAAGCAATAAGACAAATTCCTGTTGAATATTAAGAGATTTTAATCATAAGAACAATTCAGTATTAGAACTGGTTACCAAGGGAACGAGATACGTGTAAGCAAAGAAAGCTGAACAGCTATGTTATGAATGCTTTGGACTGCTGCATGGATCACAGGATTCCATTCAATAGTCTAAATGCCCCGTTCAATCAGTGGCTTCCGCAGGAGGATGGTAAAAACCAGCAAGATGGACAGAACATTTGAATACAAGCCCCATTCTTTTAAAAAATAATAATAATCTATTTGTAAAATCGACCCAAGATATTATGGCTACCATAACAACCAGATTATTACAAAAATGGCCCAGAGAGGAGAAGGAATCATACACTAAACCCGGTTCTTGTCTTAGAATGGAGTTCGGAGATACTACTATCAGTCCCTTTTCTGTTTACCACAGCACTCCAACCCACCCCTCCAGGAAGATTAGACCTATTCAATCAGTCCCCTTTCATCCCAGGCAGCTCTTGGTTCCAACTTGGAAGGAACAAGGGATTGTCCCAATACTGAGACTTTGGTTGCTGCTTAGAATGAGGTAGCAATGAGGTTTTAGATTGGATTGAACCATCTTGCCTGCAACAGACCACATTATGCCCCTGGTCCTCTGCAGAATAAAGCAGCAGAAGTTATGCCTAGGGAGCCACTGGAGGAAATCTAGGAACAAATCTGAGCATCCTTTAAAGTTTACCTGATGGAAGAAATATGTATGTTTCTCTTCTGTGGCTACTTTTGCTTTTGATCCAAGCCCCTCCTAGTTTGTTGAGCCTCCAGACTGGTAGCCCATGTATGAGTTTCCAGTGGGAAACTATGAAAGGGGCACTGGTTTGTCTCACCTCAAAAGAACATCTTTGGATCAGGCAGAGCTAGACTATTTTCATCCACTCCAATCTTCCTTCTTTAGGGAACTTTTTTTTTAAGAAGGTGTTTAGCCAACAGGTCCAAAGTGTGCTGGGGAAAGCAGATTATCTGGACCCCTTCAGTCAGAATTCAGACTAGGATACAGTAATAAGCCACTTTGATTGTGCTTGATTACTTCTGGTTGGCTCAGGATAGGGAGGTATATTCATCCTGGCGCTCCTCGACCTCTTAGCAGTCTTTAACAACATTGACCATAGTATGCTTCTGGATTAGCTGAGAGGTTTGGGGAGTTGTTTTGTAGCTGTTCTTCCAGGGCTGATTCCTATTGGTAATGATGGGAAGAGGAAGGGTCTAGATCTGGATCCTACTATGTGGGGTACTCCCCTCTGCTTTTTAAAACCCATTGTGGAAGAAGTCACCTGTGAGCATGGAATACGGCAATTGTATTACATTAAATGGATAAATAGACTAACCTAGCAATGTATTTTAAAAAATTCAATATGCAAGATGAATAGACAGTATAGGAATAGATGGATAAATGGTGGCGCTAGGCTAAGTGACTTAGACTCAACTTGCTGAAGAACTTTACAAAATGATTCTGTGAGCCAAAACAGACAGATAACACAACTTTCCTCAATAACTTTGTTTGAGCTTTCCCCGTGTTTCTTACCTTGACATAGATACATTGCTTGTACAGAAGTCTCTTCTAGCTTTGATAAATACTAGAGAACACCAAAAGGTGAATGTGGCCTTGGAGCCTTTTCTATTTGCAAAAACTAGAAGAGATTTCTGTGGACTGAAGTACATGGAAAAATCACTTTCAGTTTTGTAAATATAGGTGATGCTAAGAAGAGGCTCTGAAGCAGACAAAAGAAAGCAATAGGGTTGCTCTTAAATCCTCTGCTCCTATGCACTTCAAAAATAAAATTACCTTCCTTTTACATTTTGATTCTACCAGTTCCATGAATGAATGTTTATTTGTAACATTTAGATGGCCACGTAACTCTTAACAATCTGTCTGGATGACATACAAAATAATTAAACAACATACAAGAAGAAAAGTGACATCACTAAGCAAACTAAAACAATTAAACAGAGAACAGGACTAAAATATATCTCACCCAAGGAGAACTCTGCTTATCTTTATCCTCATGCCTAAAGAAAGAACCAGGTCTTACCATAACTGTCTTTCTAAAGGCTTGCAGGATTTGGGGCTGACTATGTATTGGAGGTGGAGATTGTTCCAGAGGGCAGGAGCCATCACCGAGAAGTAATTTATAGGTTATATAACGTTTCAGAGAAGAGATCTGGAATGTATCCTCTCTGTCAAAATGTGTGAAAAGGCAAATATCCTTGGGAGAAGGTGGTCCACAATAACTTATGTCATATAGAGAGCTTTTCAGATGATAACCAAGAACTTCAATTGCATTAGAGGCCTATAAGGAGAAGGTTTAGCTTATTGAGTGAAGCTATTATACAGGTGTCACAAGAAGCACCCATAGTTACCCATGACACTGAAATCTGGACCAACTGAAGCTTAAGAATGGTAGTCAAGGAAAGTCTTATGCACGGTAAGTTCTAATCCATTTCAGAGATGAGTTTTTACTCAGGAGTGACTCTGAGCAATTCTCTGAATCCAGAAATGGACACAAGGCAAAGGCCATTTGGTCTTTTCATGAAGGAACTGTGAGACAAGGAACACCCCCAAGTTACAAGCACATCAGTGTTTCTAGGACCAGTGGGGCCCAAAACACACAACCATTTGCTCTTGGTAAGGTTCACTTAGGCAGCCAAGTCAAGTAATATACAATTCAGTATATAAGCATATTGATCATCAAAACTTCCTGGAGAAGCTTTCCAGAATTTAGACTTTTTATAATCTTTTAAGTCAATGCGTCTTAAGGTGTGGCCCAAGGACCCTCATTTAACACATTCTCAGGAAATCAAAACTATTTGTCAGATATTAAGGATAGCTGCAGAAAATGTAAATGTCATTTTTGTCATTTTTCTGTTTGTTAAAAAATAAAGATTTTTTCATGAAAATATTTAAATTAATCTAATGAGTTTAATATTTCTAGTTCAGTAAATACTGAACATATTCTACACGTACATGCCAATTTTTAAAAAGGTATTATTCATATAATCCATACAATACAACAAAATTTATTTTGTGGTCATCTATAATTTTTAAAAGTGAGAAGGGTTCCTGAGATCATCTCCTCCCCCATCTATTAAACAGGATACCAAAAATATGGAACATTCTTTATTCACAGATATTCTTTACCAGAAAGATGCAAGACATCCTGTCTGCTACAAACATATCAGCATCTCTGCTTGAGACAGTGATAAAATGCTTAACTACTTATAGACAGACAGAATGTCTGGAATAATTTAAATTCAAGTAAGTCATTAAGTCAGTCAGTAAAAATGTTTGTGTGGAGTATAGAGGTGTGAGTGTGCATTTTTTGGAATTTGGCCTGCAACTAAGTTTGTAGGTGGAAATCCAACCTTTTAAACATCTAAAACTAAGGAACAGATAATACAGCATTAATTGAAAAGATGCGGTTTAAGAAAACAAGTTTAGGATGATCCTAGAAAAACCTTTTTCTTACCTTCCTCATTCAAAATCCACGGAAGAGTGGTGATGTCCGTTTCATAGCCACAAGTTTTGCCTTCAAAGGCACAAGAGCCAGCAGAGTATGATTCAAGGGCTCTGGCTAACTGCAAAACTAAAGAAGACAAAGCTGACTTAGTTTGCAACATAAAGAGAGTGGATCTGCTGTGAAAGGGAGTTTGTGAGAAATATGCATTTAAGGAAAGCACGTACAGGGCAGCCTTTGGCTTAATTCAATGGAAATCAACTGTGCACTTCTGCAGTAGAAGCAATGAAAACTGCAGTAGCAGTCCTAATAGTTACCAAGACTGTCTCCCAGTCTTACAGATGCATCACAATTACAGCAGATTCCAATACTAATTTCATCTTATTTGCTACTCTAAAAAATCTAGTACAAGACCCAGTAACTGCATGCTTCATGCACCTGTTCTTCTGTCACTGTCCTCTCTGCCTTTCTCTATCAAAACTTTTTTAAAAAATCTGGAAAATGCAATATCCCAAAATCAGTTCAGCTCCCTAATGCATCTCTTAGGAGACCTCAAGATGCCAATCCTAGAACAAAGAAGTCACGAATACAGACCACTACAGAATTAATTAGGAGACTTAACACTTTTTCGGATTCAATAGAGACCAGGTTATCAACCACGTGAGACATACGCTGTGTGTTTCTATGACACACCCATTTTTTGTGAACGGTCCCCTCTCTCTATGCAATTACCACTTCCTCAGTTTCATAGTTCTCTATGGACTTTTTCTTCTAGTAATCCCCTCCCCAAACAACAGGGGCGTTCATACTATTCCCTCATAATTACTCTCTGTCTATCTGTCAAGTTACGATTTGTAAAGCTTCTGCTCAAATTCCATTTGTCCCCGAGGCTCTCCATCGTTTTCGCCGCAAAGCCAGCTCAACGCCACCCTCACCCACCCACCGTTCCAGGTGCAGGAACCGAGTCGTCGCCTCCTCTCCCCTCCCGCCGCCGCCTTACCTTGCACGGCGAGAAGGCAGCGCAAAATCATAGCCGCGCAGGGAGTGAGGAAGCGAGGAGGACAAAGCAGCTCGCTGAGCATCGCACGGCCAATCCCCCGTCTCGAGGAGCCGAAGGCGCTGCGCGCAATGCCAATTTAGAAGCCCGAGCAGCCAAGGCGAAGCAGCAGCCCGGGGGGAGAGTGGGAGGGGCTGAGCTTGGACAGCCTCGGAGGCAGCCAGCCAGCCAGCTCCGAGGGAGGGAGGGAGAGGCTGCTCAAAGCAACAGAAGAAGGAAAAATCCGTGAGGGAAGCCCGCAGTCTCCACATGGAGTAAAATCTTCCCCTCCCTCAGCCATTGGCAACAGCTCCCAAGGACGCGCGGGCGCTCTCTCGAAGAATATACGCTCCCAGTTGCTAGGAGAGCCTCAAGGCGGCTGGTTGCCTTTTCGCCGCTGCTTTCCATGCTCCGCAGCAGAATCCAGATGCCAACTTTGAGGAACTTTGGCAATACCCTTGTCATGACTACCCTTCCTCTCATCAGGACATGCAGTTTGATGGTGGATCTATTGTGGGGGGATCCCTTTCCATCAGGACATACAGTTTGATGGGGGATCTATTGTGGGGGTGGGATCCCTTTCCATCAGGACATGCAGTTTGATGGTGGATCTATTGTGCGGGATCCCTTTCCATCAGGACATGCAGTTTGATGGGGGATCTCTTTCCATCAGGACATGCAGTTTGATGGTGGATCTATTGTGGGGGTGGGATCCCTTTCCATCAGGACATGCAGTTTGATGGTGGATCTATTGTGGGGGATCCCTTTCCATCAGGACATGCAGTTTGATGGTGGGTCTATTGTGGGGGGATCCCTTTCCATCAGGACATGCAGTTTGATGGTGGATCTATTGTGGGGGATCCCTTTCCATCAGGACATGCAGTTTGATGGTGGATCTATTGTGGGGGTGGGATCCCTTTCCATCAGGACATGCAGTTTGATGGTGGGTCTATTGTGGGGGGATCCCTTTTCCATCAGAACATGCAGTTTGATGGTGGGTCTATTGTGGGCGGATCCCTTTCCATCAGGACATGCAGTTTGATGGTGGATCTATTGTGGGGATCCCTTTCCATCAGGACATGCAGTTTGATGGTGGATCTATTGTGGGGGATCCCTTTCCATCAGGACATGCAGTTTGATGGTGGATCTATTGTGGGGGATCCCTTTCCATCAGGACATGCAGTTTGATGGTGGATCTATTGTGGGGGGATCCCTTTCCATCAGGACATGCAGTTTGATGGTGGGTCTATTGTGGGGATCCCTTTCCATCAGGACATGCAGTTTGATGGTGGGTCTATTGTGGGGGGATCCCTTTCCATCAGAACATGCAGTTTGATGGTGGATCTATTGTGGGGGATCCCTTTCCATCAGGACATGCAGTTTGATGGTGGATCTATTGTGGGTGGATCCCTTTCCATCAGGACATGCAGTTTGATGGTGGATCTATTGTGGGTGGATCCCTTTCCATCAGGACATGCAGTTTGATGGTGGATCTATTGTGGGGGTGAGATCCCTTTCCATCAGGGCATGCAGTTTGATGATGGATCTATTGTGGGGGTGAGATCCCTTTCCATCAGGACATGCAGTTTGATGGTGGATCTATTGTGGGGGGATCCCTTTCCATCAGAACATGCAGTTTGATGGTGGATCTATTGTGGGGATGGGATCCCTTTCCATCAGGACATGCAGTTTGATGGTGGATCAATTGTGGGGAATCCCTTTCCTTCATCAGGACATGCAGTTTGATAATGGATCAACACAAAAAAGAGGGGGGCGGGTGGGGAGAGGGCATAAATTTAGAGTCACAAGTGGCACTGACCAAAATCCACGAAATGGCATTTCAGGCTTTCTAAAACATTGTACAAGTAGTCTCCAACTTAGAACAGTTCCCCTAGTGACCGTTCAACCTTACATTGCTGAAAAATGTGACTTTATTTATTTATTACTTTGTCAAACAAGTACAAGATATCAGGTACAAGTATGAACATGGACATGAACAAAGGAAATGAATACAAATAAATGGGGACAGTAGGCATGCTGGTGTGCTTATGCACGCCCCCTTTACGGACCTCAGGAATGGGGTGAGGTCCACGGTAGACAGTTTAAGGCTGAAGCTGTGGGGGTTTGAGGACGTAACAATGGAGTCAGGTAGAGCATTCCAGGCATTGTCCGCTCTGTTGCTGAAGTTGTATTTTCTGCAATCGAGTTTGGAACTGTTTACTTTAGTTTGTATGTGTATTATTGTGGTTGAAGCTGAAGTTGTCCAGCCTTGGCGACTTTAAGACTTATGGACTTCAATTCCTTAAGATTTTCCCAGCCATCCATGCTTACTGGGGAATTGTGGGTGTTGAAGTTCACAATTCTGAAAGTTGCCAAGGCTGAATGCCTCTATTCTAATGAGAGGCCATTCCAGAGGCATACTACACCACTGGCCAGCAGAAATCCATTAGAGGGTACAGGAGATGGCTTTTGGGTGCAATATAAAGAGATAGCCTTGAACTGTAGTTGGCTTGGCACCAGCCTACCTTCAGGACCACATTTATCCACTAGAATTGGTTGGCTCAACCAATTCAGTCTTGCTGGAGTAAAGCAGCTCCTAATTTCCCATGGGACGAAGGGCAAGGATCTCAGTAACAGTGCCATGCCTCTGGAATGGCCTCTCATTAGAATAGAGGCGTCCAGCCTTGGCAACTTTCAGAATTGTGAACTTCAACACCCACAATTCCCCAGTAAGCATGGATGGCTGGGAAAATCTTAAGGAATTGTAGTCCATAAGTCTTAAAGTCGCCAAGGCTGGAACCCCCTGCATTAGAGATTAGGTTATCTTCTTCTTTAACTACCATCTGGAAGCAGATGAAAATACAGTAAAGTTCTCCCAGAAGACATTTGGTTTATTTTATCCATTTTTTAAATATTATTTTGATGTTGGCCATGGTTATTTTCATTGTTGAATTCTTGTAAATTGCAGAATTACAGGAAGATGGTAAGATATAAACATAGATGTATACATTTGTTATTGGTAATCCCATGCTTTGAGGTGCATATGTACAGTACACAGTGCTATCTGGTGCCTTAATTTGCTGCTATATTCAATTTTTTTCTCAAGGTTGCACTTTTAATGCAAGAGTGTAGCACCCGCTGGTTAGTTTAATCCTGCTATTGTAATTTATATATACTGTATATGGCTTTTAATGGCTTTTAATTAAGATATTTCAATGTTCTTTTATTATTTGCTGTTGATCTAAAAAAAATAGTCAATATTCCCTGTTCTCATGTGAATAGAATAAAATAAAATAGAACTGTGATGGCAAACCTATGGCACACGTGCCAGAGGTGGCACACAGAGCCCTCTCTGCTGGTATGCGCTCCATCGCCCCACATCAGATCTCCATGGCATTTCTTTTGTGAGTTTCTGTTTCCCTGCAAATGACAAAACAGAAGCTCACGAAAGAAAAAGATCTTACCTATTGTCACACTGCCAGTGTTGAGATGTCCCATCTCCCACCGGCCAGCTGCTCTTCGGGTCTCTGCTCTGCGCAGGCGTGCATGCCTGTGCATGCGTACATTTGCGCACACCTGTGTGCATGTCTGCATATTCACATGCATGTTCATGAATGCATGCATGTGGTCACATGCATGCATCTTTCAGTTTGGGCACTCAGTGTCTAAAAGGTCGCCATCACTGGAATAGAATAATAGAGTTGGGATGGACCTCGGAAGTCTTCTAGTCCAACATCCCCCCACCCCACTCAGGCAGGAATCCCTATACCCGTGATGGCGAACCTATAGCACGCCATATTTCCCATATTTGATGGCAGGGCAGCCCTCAGCTCTGGGGCGCATGCGTGTGCTGGTCAGCTGATTTTTGGTCTTCCAGAGGGCTGGGAGAGGCCGTTTTTGCCCTCCCCAGGCTTCAGGAAAGTCTCCAGAGCCTAGAGAAGGCAAAAAACAGGCTCAATGGGCCAACCAGATGTTCGTTCCCAAATTTCCAGTTGGGCCATTTTTCACCCTCACTAGGCTTCAGGAAAGCCTCCGGAACCTGGGGAAGGCAAAAACGGGCTCCCCCGCCCCCCCTGGAGGCACTCCAGAAGGTGGAAATAGATCATTTCCGAACTTCCAGTTTGCCTTTGGGGCCCATTTTTTTGCCCTCCCCAGGCTCCAGAGTCTTTCGTGAAGCCTGGAGAGAGCGAAAAACAGACCCAACGGGCCAACCATAAGTTCGGAAATGATCCATTTCCGCTTTCCGGGAATCTGGGGAAGCCGTTTTCGCCATGAAAGCTCCCCGGGTGGGTTGCACGTGCATGCATGAGGGGTGGTACATGCACATGTGCAGGTGGGTGGGGCACGCACAATTGCACGATATCACCTAAGCATACAATTTTTGGCACACCTTTAGAAAAAGGTTAGCCATCACTGCTCTATACAAATGGTTATCCAATCTCTTCTTAAAAACTTCCAGTATTGGAGCATTCACAACTTCTGGAGGCAAGTTGTTCCACTAATTAATTGTTCTAACTGTCAGGAAATTTCTCCTTAGTTCTAGGTTGCTTCTCTCCTTGATTAGCTTCCACCCATTGCTTCTTGTCCTACCCTCAGGTACTTTGGAGAACAGCTTGACTCCTTCTTCTTTGTGGCAGCCCCTGAGATATTGGAACACTGCTATCATGTCTCCCCTAGTCCTTCTTTTCATTAAACTAGACATACCCAGTTCTTGCAACCGTTCTTCATATGTTTTAGCCTCCAGGCCCCTAATCATCTTTGTTGCTCTTCTCTGCACTCTTTCTAAAGTCTCAACGTCTCAACATTTCCTCAGAGTTTATCAGAATCCATTCTCCTGAATGATTTTCCTCTTTAAAAAGAGAGAGAAATCATAAAACAACTCACCAGTATCTGGAAAATTAAAACAATTTAGAAAACTATTCAAAAAAAGTTACAAATTTCCACCTAACCTAAAATAAAAAGTTGAAATAAAGCAGGTATAAGTTGCAAGCAATACATTTTAATTGTGAATAGACAATGAGTCAAGTAAATATTATAGGAAGGTCTTAGATATGGGAAGAACTTTGAGAAACCATTTAATACTATAGCACTAAATGCACGCACATATACAGTTCAATAGAAATTGTTCTGCGCATACTCAGAACTCAAAAACGATGACGGTGGTTACTGTGGCGACCAGGGAACCAATTCAGACCCAGGCTGGCATGTCACTACCAGTTTGGCCAAACTGGTAGGGACACACAACTGCCCTGCAACCTCTTTTTCTGTCCACCCCCAGAGTTGTTCAATTTAGGCATCAGGAAAGAAAGATTAGATACCAATTAATTATGACTGGTTATGTTACTTGCTTTGGTAATGAAATGTCTGCAAGAAAACCACAAAGCTCAGATACTGCCAATAACTCCACACACTAATGAAGATTAAGTGTCTAGCAGGCGCTGAGTGCCTGCTATAACAAAAGAGGAAAATGTTTATCTGATTGGGGTTAGCACTGGAAATTATATCATGGTTCACAAGAATAAATAGGAAGAGTTAGCTTGTCTAAGCAGCTTATCTTCCAGGTGTTAATTGAAAAAATCAGGTCAATCGCAGGACAAGAGTGTTAAGCTAGAACAAAAGAGGGGTGCAAAAGAAACAACTATGCAAGCAAAGAATGAAGCCAAGAAAGCAGAACACAAAAGCAGAATACTGTAAGAACAGGATGTGGACACTACAGGACACTACAACAGAAATGATACTTGAAACATCAAATGTATAAGCAATCTCTTACAAAAATATATGCATAGAATATGGGAAGTACAGTGATAGATCCTAATTCTGGAAAACAAATATGACATCATAGGCATCACTAAAACTTAGTGTGATGATATTCTTGATTGGTACACATCATGGAAAGGCTTAAATTTATTGTCAGAGTGCACACAGTGTGACTATTTTGAGACAACCCAGGAGTAAAATACAGTAAACAGAGGTTTGTCTTTCAAATAGTGGTTTATCTACAAGGAATGTATGTATGTATGTGTATTAGGCGAAATCAGACAATCATCAACTATAGCATGGAAGCACACACAGAGAGATGCTCTCACAGGACCTCTCTTATATATACAGCCTCTTAAAGTCACATCAGCCCAAAAACCTTGCTGACTCATCCCCTGCCTTATATCATTGTAACAGCTGATCGGCTCTAAAGTATTTCCCTGACATTTATGCAAAAGGAATAGATCCAAGACAAAGAGTATGGGTGTTGCAGTGTTAATAATGAGCACACACATACAAACACACCCATAGACAGAGTAAAGGAATGTATAAAGGGGACACCCTGCCCTTTTTATTGTTAGCCGCCCTGAGTCTCTTGGGAATAGGGCGGCATACAAGCGAAATAAACTAAACTAAACTAAACTAAGTCGTGATATATTACAGTAATGCAGCAGGTTTGCAAAATGGAGGGAGCACATTCCATGGAGGAGTGGGGGAACAAGAAAGAGTACAGAGCAGGATCATGGCAAGTTGGAGAGATTTAAGACAGCATTCCCTCAAATCTCCCAGGGTATTGTGATGGAATGTAGTCTGAATTCCCAGGAGCGAAGGGCTGCATTCCAGAGGACCAAAAGACAGCAAATTTGATTTTTGTTAGGAGAAAGACAAGACAGCTCTTCCCTAGAAGTTCTCAGAGTATAATATTAGTGATGCAGATAGTTGCTTTAATTTGGCAAGATTTCTGCTTATAGGAGAGAAACAATAGAAGAAACTGCTTAGAAGTACTTCTGTGTTGGGGTAAAATTTAGCAGATTCTGACAGGTTCTGGAGAACCGGTAGCAGAAATTTTGAGTAGTTCGGAGAACCGGCAAATAACACCTCTGGCTGGCCCGAGAGTGCGGAGGGAGTGGGGATTTTGCAGTATCCTAATCAGAGGTGGGTTCCGGCTGGTACACCCCGGTATGGGTGTACCAATGCCTTTTGGGAGCCGCAGGCACCGTTCCGGTCTGGTGCTGCGGAGGCCCTGCCCGCCCACTCTCCTTATCTCTATGTGAGCCAACAGGGGCATTTGCGCACGCACACGCAACGTATGGCGCCTGTGTGATGCTCCACCGAGCAGGTGGAGCATCACAGGGTGGTGGTGCATATGCGTGCACCGTGCATGTGGACGCCTGGCCCCTTTGCAGCGCACCGGTTTCGATGGGATCCGGAACCCACCACTGATCCTTACCCTGCCACACCCACCAAGCCAGGCCCACAGAAACTGTAGTAAAACAATTTGAATTTCACCACTGCTCTGTGTGCATATTTTTGTTTTTGAACTTAATAGTTATATATGGTTCATTATCGTAGTATAGGTTTAGTCTAGCAAGATTCTGTCTATATGATGTACTGTAAACAAATAAAGAACTTTGGCTGGATTGTGTTACAGTACATCATTCTTGGGTTAGGCCTGACATACACACACACACACACACAGAGGGGGGGGGGAGGGAGGGAGAGAGAGAGATTGATTTGTGGACGGGTGCATGTAAATCATTTTGAAAATACTTGATGAAGAATCCAATGCACCTTTCTGCATGAGGTGGCAATAAAGTGATTATAGGTGAGTTCAATTATCCTGACATCTAGGACTATAATTCTACCATGAGTCAGTTGCCCAATGTGTTACCTCAATACCGATGTTCAGGGATTTTGTTCTACCCCATCAGTGCTATTGCAATTTTGTTGGAAAAGACTGCACAAAGAAGTGTTATCCTGTTGTGCTTGGCCCAGTCGTGCTTCCTAGAGCCTGCCAAATTGTTGTTTTTGGTCTCTTAGGTATTCAGTTTAATTGAAGGCAGTGTCTGGGAAAATGTATTCATCTTCCCCATTTCAATTATACTGTACATTTCTTTCCTAAGCTAAATAATCATAGCTTGGATAGCAAAGAGACAAGCAAGCTCAGCTGGCAAAGACAAGAGACTTAAGCTCTCTGTTCACAGACTAGAAATGATGGTGGAAGTATGTGCAAATGTACAATATATTCTTCATCTTCCTCCACCCAAGGAGTCAAAAGAAAAACAAAAGAAAAATTATCTTTATAAAAATAATTTGGTAAGAGCAATCAGCAATATAACTATTCTCCCTAACGCAGGACAAAGTATATACTATGAATACATTTCTGAGTCACTAGGTTAATGGGACAACTATGTGCATTTGCCTACATATGTGCAAATCAGAGGTGGTATTCAACAGGTTCTGACCAGATAGAATCAGTGGCAGAAATTTTGAGTAGTTTGGAGAACCGGTAAATACCACCTCTGACTGGCTCCACCCCAGGAGGAAATGGGGATTTTACAGTAACCTTCCCCTGGAGTGAGATGGGAATGAAGATTTTACAGTACCCTTCTCCTGCCACGTCCACCAAGCCACGCCCACAGAACCGGTAGTAAAAAAAATTGAATCCCATCACTGGTGCAAATGCAGCCTTCAAAGCATTTTTCATTGTTGCATCTGTATTAAGAGACAGTCTGGTGTAGTGGTAAAGGCATACAGTTAAAAGCTAGGAGACTTAGTTTGAGTACTGCCTTATCCACAAAGCCAGATGGGTGGTTTTGCGTCACTCTCTTTTATCCCTAGGAAGGAGATAATGGCAAACCGCTCACCAAAAATGTAGCGAATAAAAGTGCACGAGCCATCTATGTAGTTGCCATGAAGCAAAGCCAATTCAAAGGCACTCCCAAAAAGTGTATTGATTGTCTACTCCTGAAATAGACTGAATTACCTCAACACTACATACAGCTGCATAGAAAATATTTTTTTAAAATTTCAGGAAACTTTCTTCCACTTTGTAGACCAAATTGACTCAGCGTGGGACCACAAAATGGATAAGGTTAAAAAAAATGGATTGTTTTTGTGAAGACTCAAATGTCTAAATAGATGCCTTTAGCCTTGCAGAAACAAAAGGCACTCTTGTTTATACCTCTAAGCTACTGTACTCTATGAGGGGGAAATGGCTTGAGTTTCGAAGAGAATGTATGGGTTGCCATGGATGCAAAGTTTAATGCATCTATTTGATACCAGTGCCACAAAATTATTTTACCTTGGCCAAACGAGGTTTGCATTTAGAGAATTTCAAATTCCAGAAACCATGAAACATATGTATTTTCAGTGCTGTACATGAGTGTATTTTTATTTTCATCCATTCTCAGTATTTAAAACTGATTTTTAAACCCAGTCACTGCCCTCTCCATTGCTCAGATTTTAAGGATAATGGACGCCATTGATCTTTCTGCTTCGTTTCCCAGTCACTCAGTTTATGATCAAGGCAGAATTAAGCAAACATTAAATCTGAGCCACAAAACTCTGAACAACCTCTAGATTGCAGCAAAGACACACATAAACCTCTTGTGATTCTCTCTCCATTGGGATTTTTGAGCCAGATGAGGTAGATCTAACATATCAGGAGTGTGTTGTGATTCTGAACTGTATTTTCCCAATTTGATGGTGGAAGTTGGATTCAAGTTACAGACAGTATAATGTGAATTGCTTGATGACTATTAAATATGCTGAATCCCCTGAAATATGTCAAGGCTAAAGGTAACTACAAAGAAAGCTGAATAAAAGAATAAAATTTCCTTGTTTGGGGATGATAAAAGAAATTAATTTTCCATACAATATACCTGGCTTCCAAAAGAGATGGTGAATCCAATAAAATTGGATTGAATTAAATTTGGAAAACATGCACAGGGAGTTTCTTTATTAAATTATACAATGTGATAACCCATCTGACCTACCGTGGCACGACAAAACCGCGCTCGACTAAAGCACGCCCGATTAAACCGCGTCGCTGATGTCATCAACAGGGCGACAACAGCGAGCGCGGAGAAAGAAGGGCGCTTTAAATAGCGCTTTGAAAGCAAGCCGATTCAAGTTAAGGTAAGGGTTAGGGTTAGGGTTAGGGTTAGGTTAAGGTTTAGGGTTAGTTTTAGGGTTAGGTTAAGGGTTAGGGTTAGGTTTAGGGTTAGATTAAGGGTTAGGATTAGGTTTAGCGTTAGGTTTAGGGTTAGGTTTAGGGTTAGGTTTAGGGTTAGGTTAAGGGTTAGATTTAGGGTTAGGTTTAGGATTAGGTTTAGGGGTTAATTTTAGGTTTAGCGTTTACAGTGTGCTTTTTTCTCCGCGCTGTTGTCGCGCTGTGATGATGTCAGCTACGCGGTTTTGTCAAGCGCCCTTCAGTCAAACGCGGTTTTGTGGTGGAACCCTGACCTACAACTCATTCCAAAAGCCCTTTAATCCCCAGTCTGCTTTTCAATCACATTGTCCTCACTTACTGCAAATTGCAGAGACTTTCATCCTTGCAGGCCACATCTTCATCCACTTATCCAAAATTAGCAACCAGACAAATTATCTGAAAATGTCTGCCAGAAAATACTCATTCTCTCTGCCTCAAGCACAAGTGTATCCTGTTTCCACCAGATTCTAGTAATTCATGGAGAAGAAAAAAACTTAACAATGATTAATTGAATTGGTTTTCTGCACACATATAAATCCATGCATTTACATGTGTTTTTGTGGGTTTCTGTGATGGTTTGCAAAGCATTAATAAAATAATTAGTCTTATGGGTGATTACAACTGATAGCTTGTTTTGGGAAAGTACAGCTTCCTCCCTATTGATGGCACTGTGGGAGACCATCCAAGGAACATACATGCAGCCTGTCTACCAAAGTTATTGTAGATGCCCACAGAAATAAGAATTTAACCTTAAAGAGAGGGTTTTTTTTTAAAAAAAGCTTATTTCCAAAGAGAACTGAAATATTTCAGAATGTACAACATGTTCCAACACTTTGGTGGCCAGAGATGTGTGTTCAATTGAAAAGTGTGAAGTTGTAAAAGCAGAATATTCTGCCTAAGTGATAGCCTTTATTAACCATTCATAACCAGCCACCATTCCAAGATGATCTTCCAATATGTCTTATAAAAAAGTACAGCTTGTACAAATACATGCCTTCTACGTGACACCACATAAGCATGAGCTGAACTAGACAGAGACTTTTCCAGCACCTTTCTGCAAATAATAAAAAGCCTGCTTTGTTTCTCATCATCTTCTGCAGCATTGGAATGGATTCAAATATGATCTAACATGTAAGAAAGCCAAAAATGAATCAGTTGCAAATTGAAATCTAAACTGCAAAGCAACAAAAAAAAAAAAGACTCAGAATCATTCAAGTATTAGATAACCAAGTGAGATTAAAGTTCCAACTCTTGTAAGACAGCAAATGAAAACCATAACACTAAAGTCATACTAATTTTAATAAACAATCCTAATTAATGATTCTAGCATTATACTTTCAAAAGCATTGTACTCTCTGTATAAGTAGCATATCAATACTTTTGGATCTGCTTGTGCAGATTTCTATCCCCAAGTATGCTGGCTTGATTTCATGGGATATTGAAATTTCTAGGTATACTGTGACATCCAATCTTTCATAGTGTTCTCCACAGTAACTATACAATAACACAATAGCAAGTTGGAAGGGACCTTGGAGGTCTTCTAGCCCAACCCCCTGCCTGGAGTAGTTGGTAATATGGAGTAGTTGGTAGTATCTACAATCTTGTTTCTACTAAATAAAGCCAACACAGTTCTAGGCTGCATAAACAGAGGGATAGAATCAAGATCATGTGAAGTGTTAATACCATTTTATAATGCCTTGTTAAGGCCACATTTGGAATACTGCATTCCGTTTTGGTCACCACGATGTAGAAAAGATGTGGAGACTCTAGAAAGAGTGCAGAGAAGAGCAACAAAGATGATTAGGGGACTGGGAGCTAAAACATATAAAGAACAGCTGATGTTTGTTATTAAACTGGGAGAAGATTAAAAGGCATAATTATTTAAAAATTCCAGTATGATTATCAACTATTGAAGCATTTTCATATCCAATAATATATAAAAAGAAACAGAGATGGTGAAATACTAAATGCAAAGTGTGAAATCTATGCAAGAATTGGAAGAACAAGGTATAAGGATAAATTGGTTTTCATATGTGCAAATACATTCTAGATATGATAAAGACTTTAAAATATAAGGCTTTTATGACAAATTGACTGATTTAGATAAAATCCTGACAGGTACTGATGAAAAGGTAATTAAAAAATTATATGGATATTTACTAGAAGAAGAACATGTTAAAGAAACAATGATTGCTTGGGGGAAAATTTTTGGATATGGGCTTGATTTAGAGAAATGGCAAAAATTGTGGTCTCAAAATTACAAAATGACAATGTCAACAGCATATAAAGAAAATTTGTATAAGATGTTTTAGAGGTAGCACTTACCCCCAACGAGAATTGCAAGAATGTTTAAGAATAAATTCAAAAAATGTTGGAAATGCCATCAGATACATTCATATTACCATATGTAGTGGACGTGTGCAGAAGCTAAAAAATACTGGACTAAAATCTGCACATGGTTGGAAAAAATAATAGAAAAACATATTGACTTTAAACCAGAGATATTTTATTTGAGATTTTACCGGAAACATACAGCAGAGAATTGAAATATTTGATTGTAAATGTGTTAACAGCGGCTAGAATTGTATTTGCTAAAACTGGAAAAATGAGAAAACACCAACGTAGGAGGAAGTTATTTATAAAATAATGAAATGTGCTGAAATGTGTAAATTGACATTTGAAATTAGAGAACAAGAAGATAACCAATTTTATAAGATATGGGATTTATTTTACCAATGGTTAGACAAAAGAACATGGAAATGAAATATGACTGAGAATTTTTCAATACAAGGACAACGGAATGACACAGAATATAATATAAAGATGTACATTGGATGGATTTAGGAAATGTAATGAATTGTTGTAATATAAATTAATTTAGAATTTAGAATATCTCATATAAAATGAAGGAATAATATTTATAGTCAAATAAAAGATTAACAATGATAATAATGTACTATGGAGAAGAAGCACAAAAGTTTTGTAACCAACCGACACACTAGATGTAACTGGAAGATGTTTTATGTTATATGTTTTGTTTGTGTTTTGTCTTTAAAAAATAAAAATTCTTTTTAAAAATAAAAATAAATAAAGAACAGCTGATGGAACTGGATATTTCTAGTCTTATGAAAAGAAAGACTAGGGGTCACATGATAGCAGTGTTATGATATCTCAGGAATTGCCACAAAAAAGAGGGAGTCAAACTATTCTCCAAAGCACCTGAGGGTATAACAAGAAGCAATGGGTGGAAACTAATCAAGGAGAGAAGCCACTTAGAAGTAAGAAATTTCCTGACAGTTAGAACAATTAATCAGTGGAACAACTTGCCTCCAGAAGCTGTAAATGTTCCAACACTGGAAGTTTTTAAGAAGAGATTAGATAACCATTTGTCTGAAGTGGTGTAAGGTTTCCTGCCTAAGCAAGGGGTTGGACTAAAAAATCTCCAATCTTATTCTATTCTATTCTATTCTATTCTATTCTAAATTAACATATTGAATAGCTCCACAGTTACATGTTGTTTATCAGGACTATAAAAACAAAGTGCATGGCAATCACATTCATCAATCCTGTCCATATTATTTTTTTTAACTGGAAGAAGCACAATATTTCATCAGGGACAAAATGTTAGAAAGTAAGGCTGGGGAGAGGAAAATATATGGTAGCAGTATCAATGCCCAATCTTGAAGAAAAATATATGGACTAAATGACAGATGGAAAACAAAATATGTTTGACATTCACTGGAGAAGCAAGAACAAGGTATTTTCTAGTAGTCAAACAGTTTGGAGAACTGCCTAGACTATTCCAAATGAAGGAACCGAGCAAATGTCAGACACAAAAGACAGGAAAGTTGCAGCAATCTCAGCAGCAAACATAACAGCAATAACTGTAATGAGACCACAGAAGAAATGGTGAGAAGATGTAGTAGTATGGAAATCTATTCTTTTTCCACCTATATATTCTCTGTGCTCACACTTAAAACAGGTTGAATCTTACCATTTCATAACCACTTTTACTTTTGAGCCTCTTATCTGTATTTTAAAAAAATAGATTAAAAGAACTGCAACTGTTTACTATTCCAACATCTAAAGAAGGGAGGATGAGTAGCCAACAATAAAGATAATGCTTCACTTCAGATATTTTTGGCAGTCAACTGAATTCTGAGTCAGACTTTGAAAAGATGTGCTATCAGACCATCTCTAGATGTTGTGCTATTTACACATCTTGCCTTTGAAAATTAGGGAAAACTGAATTTTTTGAACCTTTCCATCAGCTATCCCTAGCCACTTCCAGGTATCTATCCACTGTCACTTTGGGAGTTTCTGATAAACTGAAAGCAATTCAGTATGGATTTTTGGGGGCTCAGTAACTTTCTTCAAATTCCTTAGTGGCTACAAGCTGGGCATCAATACCAGCCTAAGAAAGATGCATACAAGACTAGCACATTTTGAGAATAACTTGGTCTAGCTGTTAAGGCATCAGGGTAGAAACCAGAAAACTATACAAGTTCTAGTCCTGCTTAGGCAAAAAACAGCTGGGTGACTTTGGGGCAGTCCCATAGTATCAGCCATAGGAAGAAGCCAACGACAAACCACTTCCAAAAGTGTTGTGAAGAAAACTTAAAGAACTAATTTAGGCAGTCACGAGGAGTCAAGATTAACTCAGACACCCTCACACAAATGTAGCAAGAGAGACAATTAATAAAGCTACTTGAGATCCCTATACCTCAGAACAAATGAAAACTATAAAATATTCATCTTTAAAATGGCTCACATCATGGTTTTGATACTTTGGTATGTCAAGTGTGAATAATCTTGCTTCCATTACTTCAGACATACCCAGGTGTTACACAAGGCTGAAGGCACAATGTATATGGCAAAAATACCCAGCCTTTCCCCTCTCAGAAGTTCTCTAAGGTTCTCACAGCTGAATGAAGTGCAGATGGGATTTGCTTCCTGCAATGTCATTCAGTTTCTGGAAACACCTACCACACCCTCCTGGCTCCCAGCTCATGTTTCATTCAACATGGGAGAAAAATGCTCATGCCTGCATGCTGGGGGGAAAAAACACCATAGGAACTGCTATGTATGTCTTTGGAAAAGAGGGTGATCACTTTTCCAGCTTATTTTATGAAAGGCCAAGAGGAACAGCTAGCTTAATAATGAGCACTGAAAATTCTAGAGGAGGAAGTAATAAAAACATGAATGGTTGGTACCGTATATACTCGAGTATAGGCCGACCCGAATATAAGCCGAGGCACCTAATTTTACCACAAAAAACTGGAAAAGTTATTGACTCGAGTATAAGCCTAGGGTGGGAAATGCAGCAGCTACCGATAAATTTCAAAAATAAAAATAGATACCAATAATGTTTTTGAATATTTATTTCAAAGAAAAACAGTAAACTAGCGGTGTATTCAATGAAATACTTCACTCACCTCATGATGCTGATGTCCCGCTGTGATGATGATGTCCCGTGCAGCCACGGGAGCGATGTCCCGCCTCCTATGACACACGGCACAGTGATTCCTATCATTGGATCACTGTACCAGAGGAGGTGGGACATCGCTATGTGGCTGCTTGCCATAACAAGGAGGAGGTGGGACATCGTTGCAGAGCGGCAGGAGGGGGAGGAAGGGGAATCGTAAGACAGCCCTGCATTACATTAGAACGTGAGTAGGGGGGATGGTGCGGTGCGCGCTGCGCGGCAAACTGACACAGAGGGAGGGGAAACTCACAGGGACACTGGGCCATTCACGAGTGTCACCCAGCGGCATGGCCCCGCCCCTTTTTCTCCTCCATTTCGGGCAAATTTTTCACTGACTCGAGTATAAGCCGAGGCGGCTTTTTTCAGCCCAAAAAGTGGGCTGAAAAACTAGGCTTATACTTGAGTATATACAGTAAATGTATATTCTCATGCCTCAGGCAGTGGCTAGTCAAGTTGAATACTAATTACAAGAAATGTGAACTCCTGGTCCAATTTGCAACCTCCCTCAGAAAGATGGGAGTTCCTTCTGACCCACTGCTTATTTGAAAAAAGGTGTGTTTGTTGGGTAGACGTTTATCAACATTTGTTACAGTTTATTGATACAAGCTTGTTGCGCTAGTTCATTGTGTACTACTTCATTTCTTTTCACTGCAAGGCAGTAAGCAAACAGAAGAACTGGGGGTTTGGTTTAGAGCAGGGGTGTCCAGTCTTGGCAACTTTAGGACTTGTGGACTTCAACTCCCAGAATTACCCAGTCACAGGTTTAAAGTCACCAAGGTTGGACACCCCTGGTTTAGAGTATATTGGGAATGAGTTGAAAATCAAATGAATTGCAGTATTATGTGGTACAATTCACTACTGCCTAAAAATCTGAACTATTGACTAGGTGACCTAGGCTCCGGGTACCTCTGCTAAGGCATAAACTCCAATAAAACAGAATAACTTAATTCTGTGCAACCATGCATAGGATCAAGTATTTAAGTGGGACTAGGCAGCTTTTTGTGGTATTATGATTTGTTCATTTGGCCAACATTTATTCTTAAATTACTCCCAGATGGAAAGGAAGACTCAGACTGTGAAATGTTTTTAGAGAAGCTTTTTAGACAGCTGGACTGCCTTTCCCTAGACTGCCATGTAGCAAGTTGAATTGTTCCAGAAGAAATCTGTCAGGAATTTACAACAGTGGATTTACACATTCTCCATTTGGCAATATTTGTTTAATCAAACAACTGGACATAAACTTGTTTCTAAACATATATTTACCATCTGACTGATATAGCAATATTTTTCAATACCCATATTTATAACTACTGATGCCACCACTGGCTTCAGCAAATTACAGACCAAGTCAGATGACTAACAATGAGGTTACATATTTGCAAATATTTCCTAAATAGAAACTGGAGGTAAAAAGTTCCGGTTTCTAATTTTGAACTCATCTCCTAATATTCCAGCAAAATGTTTTGTGGCTGTTGTAGCTATCTTGTGAACTTCTGAAGTTCTGTCGAGCAGCATTTTGTGACAATATATGTGATTTATTTATTTTTAATCCTTATTTGCAGTATTCCTGATGTACCATTATTTGGGTGAGTTTTAAGCACCCATTCCCCATGCCTGGTGATAAGAAAAGGCTCGGAAACATTCATTTTTATTTTCATCCAACTATATTTTATTCTTTTGTGTAAATCCACCACTCTGATTAATCTTAACTATAGTTTAGGGTAGGATAAGCAATACGTTGCACTCCCAATGCTTTTGATCTCCACTCACAGCAGCCTGGCCCATGGAATTCTAAAGAAGCTAAGAGGAGCAGGTGAGATCTTAGTTGATCATCAATCTACCTTGTTGGTGAAATGTGCTACAGTGGCCCAAAGCAAATATTTTGGTGTTGAAAGAGGTGAACTAACATTAACTATAAAGACAATGTACTATTGCACTTGACGCCAAAATCACAGTTATAAGTCACTGCAGATATAAGTCAAGGCCCAAGTTTTTGCATTTTTTACAGCAGTTATTAATTAAAAGCCACAGTCATTAAGTGAATGCCACAATCATTAAGCGATTCCATTTTAACCAATTAATGTTTTTAGCCAGAAACTGGAAGTAAATGTTGGAAACCAACAAAAAATCATGGTCAATGGAACACTGAAAATGGACATAAATGGAGGCCAGTTGCCAAGTGTCCAAAATAGGATCACATGTCTTTGGAGGGGGTGGCTGTCAGAGCTGTGAAACCGAATTGTAAATAGTTGTAAAAAATGTAAATAATAACTTCAAACTGTTGCTAAGCCACCAGTTGAAAGTCAAGGACTGGGATAGGTTTAGATGTCCCTGTAGTTGCAGAGCCCTCCTGCTCAACAACCTTCCTCCAAAGGGGAAAGGTATCAATAATTATTTAACACACCTGGGCTGAGCAATGTTTTCTTGGGGAGAAGTCGGGTCATTCCTCTTTCACACACACAGTCCAGCTTATCTCCCAAGGATGCATTAACTATTTCTCTCACCTAAGCACCTGCCACCTTTCTGGAGGCTTTCAGGAACCAGTAAGGGGGCAGTGATCTAATCCACAGGTGGCAAATCTGAGATCGGGAAGAGCTCTATTTTTTAAGGACCAAGAGACTCAAAATGATTCCAAGTAGCCTCATCCAACAGGCCCTCAATCACCTCTGCTGGTTCTGCCCAGCTAATGTCTAACTCTGGGTAAATTGAAACAATTTTATTCTGCACTGAATGAACTCTTACAAGTACCCTATTAAATATTCTTCCAGTTGTTTTTCCCTAGAAAGCCTAAAAATGGTTATGGGGCAGCAATCCAAGCATGCAATAAAAACCGAGAAATATTGACATTTGGTGCTGCTGTTGCCATTAGCGGTTTGTTTACAATTATAATTTTGTCTTTCAGAGTCTAAAGAATGTGAAAAATAACTATGGCTTCTTGATAGTCTTCAAATATTTTCAAATTTTTTTTATATAGCTTTAATTTTTCACTGATGGTGAACCTATGGCACATGAGCCATTGCCCATTGCTCTTCCAGGTTCTGGCGCGCTGGCCAGCTAGTCTTCCTGCGTGCAGGAGCGGTAAAAACCAAAAGAGCACCCCATTTGCGCATGTGTGTGCAGTAAAGATGACCTGGTTTCTAATATGCACACATGCACTGGCCACCTACTCTTCTAGTTTGTGGCAGGTATGAATGTACAAAGACCAGCTCGCCAATGTGCATGCACATACCAGAAACCAGAAGGCCACATTCCCAGCATGCGCATGTGCATGCGCACCAGGAGGCTGCTCTTCCAGCATTCCCGCACACATGAAGACCAGGTGGATGGCGCACCAGAACCCGGAAGAGCAAGGGGAGTGGGGCTCCCAGCAGGACAGGGGGGCCAGGGCTTCCCTTCCTCCCCATCTAAGCGGGCTTCTTGCGCAGCCCCAGCCCTCCAGCCGGCAGCACCAACATACATCCATGGTCTGGTTGGCTTGGGTGCACAGGTCAGTGTTTGCTGGCTGGGCATCTGGCCACCCCACTCACTGCTCCTGCCACCAGATGGGGTGAGGGGGCAGTGGTGGTTCTCACACTGCCACTTCTGGCTGGGATGCTGGAGCAGCTAGGAGGAAAAGGAGGAGCTGCCATTAGGGAGGTGAGCTGCCCCAGGAGAGCCAGAGGAGAGAGGAGCTCCTCACACATGGAGACACTACCAAGAGGTAAGAGGCACACTGATTGGGAAGTGGGGGTGCACTAGCTTGTTCTCGGCAGGCTGGGAGCAGACGCTTCATCCCGGCCAGAGTTGGACCAGGTATCAGGCATGGATGGCCTGCCTGCATGGGTCCTGAGATAAGTCAATGTAGTGTGGGGCAGCTCCACTGGCCTGCCTCGCTCGTGGCTGTGGCACTGAGAGAAACCAGATGGAACAGGCAGGTAGCTGCACAGGCTCTTAAGTAGGGCTTATTTTGGGGGTAGGGCTTATATTAGGTGCATGCTTAAAAACATGCTAGGGCTTATTTTGGGGATAGGTCTTTTTTTGGGGGAAACAGGGTAAGTGCCAGAGGTGGGTTTCTGCCGATTCGGTCCGGATTGGGCGAACTGATAGTGGCGGCAAATGCACACACAAGTGAACCGGTAGTAAAAAAAATTGAAACCCACCACTGGTGTGTGTGCGTGTGTGCATGTGTGTGTGTGTGAAGTGCTCCGCAAATGTTTGTCTCTCATTCAGATTGTATTTTTTTCCTGTTGATTTAGTTGCCTTCTTTTAAAGACATCATAAAGGATCATTTCTGGCCAAATTGAGTAGCATTGTATTTTCTAAACAACTTCTTTTTTGAATACAATTCCTCCTCCATAACTATCACTTTTTTTTTACAGTTTTATGTATGTGTATTTGTTCTTTTGGGTTATTTAAATGTTTCATGATCTTCTATGATCCTCTCTTTTTCTTTGGATTCCAGTCCTGATAAAATCTGTTTTTTAATTTCCTAAAGAAAGCAGCGCTTTCTATTTTAAGAACAAGTTAATTTATTAAATGGCAAGGGCTGCATCACTCGGGTGCTCCTTACCTATCTCTATCGGCTCTCATTATCAAAACAACATATGCCCAAGTCTAAAA
Source organism: Thamnophis elegans (assembly GCF_009769535.1). Classification (NCBI taxonomy): domain Eukaryota; kingdom Metazoa; phylum Chordata; class Lepidosauria; order Squamata; family Natricidae; genus Thamnophis; species Thamnophis elegans. Next base: position 77,553,989 of record NC_045543.1, on the reverse strand, counting down.
AAAGACTCTTTACTATTTTTACAATGCTAATCAAATGCATCTCAAGAAATAAAATGACCAAAAAGGACATCCAAATTCTTTTTTTATGGTAGAACCTTTAGTCACATTTTCATTGGACTGGCCTGACTATACAGTAGCTTTACATGTACAGTAGTATCATGTGACCTGTGGCTAAACAAGCATTACAGCTTTCTGTATAAGCTACAGCTTAGAGATGTTACAAAAAAATAGATTATTTGGCTTGTTCCTCAAATTATGTTGTTCCATAGTTAATGAATAAAAATTTTCTGTCTGAATTTTGTCTTCTGAATAACATCTTAGACTTTTGTGATTATTTGTATGTATTCCCACAAATGGCAGAATCTAATTCTGAAGACATTATGATTTTTAGAGTTTCTGACAAAAACAGATGAAAATATTATCTGCGATGCCATTTTGCTATAGAGCGTTTAGAGTTCTACAATAAGGAAGTATAGAAATAACTATACTGCTCAAGCATACTATTTTTAAATTTATTTAGGGTTACTTAAAGAGATTCCCATATGTTTTCAATAATGCATGATTAGATGTGTTGGAAATAAAGAAAATAAGAAAAATTGTCTGTACACATCCACACATCTCTTTCACTGTGCCTTGATGATGCCTTACCAATCATTCCCCCTCCCTCCCACTTTTTTTTATGTCTTCAAATCAATTTTGATTACAATCAGATGCCTGGACTAATCTCAACAGTCTTCTCGGCAAGGTTTAATCTGACCTTCTTCCTAGGGCTGAGAGAAAGTGACTGGTCCAAGGTCATCCAGCTGGCTTTGTTGCTAAGGCAGGTTGAGAACTAGGGTGGATATAATTTTTGCATAGCATAAGAGGTAATTAATTAATTAATTAATTAATAAGAATTATAAAAGGAGAATATGAGCATTTTTTAATTAGAAAAACAATGTTTAAGGACAGAGTCAATGTTATGAGCTAATTCATATTGGCAAGCATCCATTATTACAGATATTTAGTCCAACACTGTTATTTATGGGCAGTGATTATCAGCCCTCATTAGAAGACATGGAATTTGTAGGAATGGCAAACATAAACAAATCTATGAACACATCAATTAATCAAGTATCTTGGTCTTAACAAGAGAAGAGGAGGAGAAAAGTCACTTTAAATTGTTCAGTTTTCTTGCAAGATTTTTTAGAAATGTTTTATTATTCCTTCCTTACTAAGACTGAGAGGAAGTGTCTGGTTCAAAATCATCCAGTTGGCTTCAAAGCTTAAGGCAGGATCAGAATTCATAGTCTCCAGCCTTCCTTAACCACTACACCAAACCGACTCTCATTTCTTAAGGACACAATCTCACACAATCTCACATCCCCTGCCTTCATGCATCCTCAGCCCATAGAAGAAGCTCCCATAGCAGACCAGTTGTTCAACTGATCCTATGTTGAAGTTCTGTGTTCCATCTTTGTGCATGATTTGGGGTGCTTCAGTAATTAATATAGTAATGACACGGTGGAGAGCTGTGATTGCACAGCTCCTATTGGCCACTTGCAATTGTGGTGCATCCACCCATAAATTTCACCTTTGGTAACTTCGTTGAGTTAATTTTTGGGAGGAGAGGAAAGGCGTCCTTTGAAAAATTACACTTCCTTTTTTTATTTGTTAAATAATTTCAAGAAAATGTTTGCTGTTTATAAATGGCACCTATGTAGCTGGGGCAATGGAATCGGCACAGCCAGTTTTTGACCTCCCTAGCCTCCAGCAGCAATCTGCCAGCCAAAAACAGACCACATGGAGGCCTCCTGAGGCCCCCATGTCAGAGGTGGTATTCAGCAGGTTCTGACCAGTTCTGGAGAACCAGTAGTGGAACTTTTCAGTAGTTCTGAGAACCAATAAATGCCACCTCTGACTGGCCTGCCCCCATGTATTCTCTTCCTCCCGAGTCCCAGCTGATCGGGAGGGAATGGGGATTTTGCAGTAACCTTCCCCTGGAGTGGGGAAGGAATGGAGATTTTTCATGCCATTCCTAAGACCTTACCTCATTCCATGCCACGCCCATCAAGCCATGCCCATAGAACCTGTAGTAAAAAAAATTGAATCTGCTCGGCCCATTTTTGTCCTCCTTGGTCTCCTGCAGCACTTGGCTGGCAGAGTGCTGCAGGAGGCCGGGAAGGCCTTTAGGCATCCCATGGATGGGTTTGACACCCCTGGCTTAAGCAAAAGGAGCAAAAACAATAGATAATCTTTGGATGGGCCTGATCTTTGAGCTGGGTGAAACGTTCTCAGTAAATCAGGAGAGACAAAATCCCACCTTGACTTTGCAGTTCAAGTTTTGACAGGTAGCTAATTCCACGAGGGTTGCCATCTGGCGAAACCTGTCCCCTTTCCCAGCCCCTGCCTCGCCTTATTTAAGAAACAGTAAATAAGAGCTGTTTTCTTCCCAGCACAAAATCCTCCAATCACTTTCCTTAATTTGCTCCATATTAAAGTCTTCATGGCAGCACCAAATACTGGTCTTATTATCAAGAAAGGACTATTGAGACAAATTATGCTGGCATACTTTGATACTCTCTCATGCACCAGAGAAAAGTCTGTTAAGCCAGCCATTGTGTATGCTTTCAAACATGCACAATATATGGTCATCAAGCATATATTGTGTCTTTCAAAGTTTGACAGCTTTATAGAAAACTTTAGTAAGGATTTGATGTAGAAATCTGAAGAGCCTAAATAACTGTCTCTATTATATATGAATGACACAATTCATCAATCCAGGTTATTTTTTTTCTGGTCCCTTTCTAAGCTAATATCAAGTATATTGTAAAGCTTCTCTTTTTTATCACTAAACCAGCTCCAAAATCGAACTCCAAAAAATAACCAATGGAACAGATATCTTTAGTATATTCCATCCTTTCCTGCATGCTTTCAGAATTATACAATAAAACAGATGTGACTATTGGAGCTCAAGATGCCCAGATAAATAAATGTTTCCCTGACAACTCCCTCTAGAATCCATGCCACAGTAGGTTCAAGCTGGGTTGGTTTTGTGGTTAATGATGACACCGTGCCATTCATTTTCTGAATAAGTAAATCTCCCTGCTTGGAGACCCGCTCCCAAAATTCTGAATCTGCCCAAATTTTGGGAGTTTGTTGGTGAAGACCATTCTAGAAGCTTACCGTACTTTATTTTATTTTTACTTATTTATTTGGTTTGTTAAACATGTACAAGATAATAGCTATAAGTATAAACATGGACATGAACAAAGGAAATGAGTACAAATAAATGGGGACAGTAGGACAGGGACGGTAGGCACGCTGGTGCACTTATGCACACCCCCTTACGGACCTCTTAGGAATGAGGTAAGGTCTTAGGAATGGGGTGAGGTACTTCTGAGAAAAGTTCAGAAGATTCCAACAAATCCTGTGAAATCCATTCCAGGAAGTTTGTAAAAATGGAATCCATTTATGTAATAACATTGCAACATTTTCTTCAACTATTCTGTTTTCCCAACAAAACAATCCATCCCAAAAATCAGAGAATCCCGACTTGTCCCCGAGCAGCCGAGTATGTGCATTTGGCATAAGAACTTGGATGTCATTATTTGGCTTGCTACATATAGCAAAAAGACATTGTTTGTCCTCACATAATAACAAAGCACACAATGATTACCCAATCATTTTGGAAAATATATATGCTACTGTTAGAAGGAGAATATTAATTCTGTCAGATGTCACAATGATTGAATTCCCTGGAAAGTCACTGACATACGTTTGCCAAAACGGGTTAGTGAGAACTGTTTCTGTGCCTGATGAGAATGTTTGGCGCCGAGAAATTTCCGCACAAAGGGCTTCAATATTTGTGTTTTTGACAAGGAAGTACAAAACCAATCCATAACAGCTAACTCTAAATTTCATGCTTACCATGCTATACCTTTGAGGCATATAGGTCAACAGAACAACATGATTGCTCTAGCTATGGCCCCTTCACAAGGAATTGGATGTTTGGCAATGTCAGACCCCATGACCTGATTATGGATTAGATGTGTTAAAATGTGTTATCTGATTTATTGGCAGAAACACTAACTAACTGGTATCTAAAGTGAAAATGTTCAGCTAGTATCTAAGCTATAATTAGTATTCGTGTAACAACTTTAATTTCCATAGATGGGACTAGCTAAGCATGGAAAGAAGATCAATTTTTTCCCCAAACAAGAGAGGACTTAGAAATATTGTTCTGGTTTTCAAGAGAACAAAGTTGATATAGCTCTTTCAGTGTAAATAACTGTACACATACATTTAAAATAAACAACTATTGTGATCAGCAATAATTATTTTTAACCAAATGACTGTAAGACACTATCACAGATCGACCCTCAGTGAGTCCTATTGAGTTCTATAAATTCTATTCCCAATATCCATTTATATCTGATTGTGGTTGAAATATGGTTGCTTTTTTCCACAAGCCATATCACATGAAGTTCAGAGTGGCTGGGACTTTCTGTCTATTAGAAAAAGACATTTCCTACTCCTCTGCTTTAAAGGTTTTTGCAGCAAAAACTAGACGATTGAAATATACCATATTTTTCAGAGTATAAGACGCACCGGAGTATAAGATACAGCCAGATTTTGAAGAGGCAAATTTTAAAAAAAGTTCTGTGCTCTGCAGACCTCCCAAAAATGGCCCGTTTTTTGCGAAAACAGGCCCATTTTTTTTTTAAAAAAAGGGCATGTAGAGTCTCCCGGGAGGGTTGGGGGGACCCCAAAATGAGAAAAAATGGCCTGTTTTTCGCTCATATCTGCCCTCCCCAGCCCCCTGGAGCATTTTACAAGCCTCCTAAAGGCTATGCATGGCCATTTGGGTGAAGGGGGCAGGGTTTCAGGAGGCAAAAAGTGCTGTATTCAGTGTATAAGACACACCCAGATTTTCAGCCTCTTTTTTGAGGGAAAATGGTGCGTCTTATACTTCGAAAAATACGGTAGCTGTTTTATAGGAACTTGTAATGTAGATGTATATTTTAACCCCTAGAATCTGCTCCATATCATTTCTGTTCATAGACACAAGGCTAAAGAGTCCAAGTCTTAATATGGCTAGAATGAAAACTCAACACAAATAAATTATTATTTGGGGTAAGTAAATTTGTTCCTGTTCCTTATAATGGGTAACCACAGAATAGCTTGCTTCCTCTAGCTATTTTTATTTAGACTAAAATCAACTTTATATTTTCATCTGTGGTCTGCAGTGTCAATTCATCTCCATGCAGCTTGAAAATTATGGCTTGTCTATCCTCTGGGTAACTCAATGCCAATCTTAATTTTAGCCCTTTAAATAACCGGCACTGTCCCCTGCATTTGGGGAATTACTTTTGTTAAATGTATGTTTTCCTTCTCATACAGAAGGAACTGATACAAGTTTTCTGGAAAATGATTGTGGCTTCTCCTTCTGCTTGAAATAGAAAAAAAGGGGGGGAATAGTCAATTGTGGCAAACACCAATGATAAGGTTCTGAAGAGGAAAAATTGATCATGTAAGGCAACAAATATGAAAGACAACCACATTAAAGGAACTGATGGATTCAGCAAAGCTGCATCCACACATCAGTATATAAGAAGATTTATTTCAGTGTGGTTTCAGCTGGCCGTAGTAGACAGGAAGCACATTTTTTTCTTAAACTACTTTTTTCTCATTTTATGAAGTCAATCCTGAACAGTAGCTGAATTAATGGGTGTTTAGAGGGATATTATTTTAATAATCTCAAGTGTTAATGTAACATTAAATAAGACAGGGCTTTTCTTAGTACCATGATCAATAAGATTATTGAATCTTACAGTGTATTTTTTGCTATGATATTCTGAATGGACAAATAGTCACACTTTTGAGAATTCAGTAATACAAACTTGACCCCACATTCTTCAAACAGAAGGGGGGTGAGGAGATAGCAATAATTTTCCAAGATAATGGACAACCGATATTTGGACTTTGCTGCCATAGTTTGGCATATCTAGTATAAAATCAATAAGAGGATGACAAACAGGATTGATAAGAGCCATGATGGCACACTGGTGAGAATGCAGTATTGCAGGCTAATTCAATTCATTGCCAGGAATTCAATCCTCACCAGTTCAAGGTTGACTCAGCCTTCCATCCTACAGGGGTCAGTAAAATGAGGACCCAGATGGTTGGGGGCAATACAGATATTGCACTGTATAATATCAGTACAGTAAAGCACTGTGAAGCAATATATAAGTCTCAGTGCTATTGCTGTTGGCTCAAGAAAGAAGACATGTCTCTATTTAGGAATAAACAGTGTTAGGTTGAATCGTGTTCTGCATTTATTTACTTTGTACCAGTTTCCCATGATCACTATGGGACATAAAACCAGAGACATGGATTTAATGATATTTGACATCTAAATTAAATACTATTTCAATTTTGATTATCATTCATGGGAATACATGGGAAAGTGTCCACTTCTTCACTAATATGAAAGCATTTGTGATATAGTGGCTAAGATGCTAGACTAGGAGCATGCAAATTCAGGTTCTCATCCTCCATTACACACAGAAGCTAGCTAGGTGACTTTGGTTAATTGTTCTATCTTAGCTGTAGATAAAAAGTTCAAAAACATTCTTTTACTAACACACATTAAACCAGTGTGGTAGATTTTGACCCATAACCTTCAGTTTTCATTTTACAGTGGATAGTTTTGAGATATTGCTCATGATGATGATGATTATACACAATACAAGATGACTAAACAGGAAGGATCCACCAACTCAATAAAGAGTTTGTATTGTAAAATGTCTATACTTTTCTAAAGGCTAAGAATTCAGGTGCCTGGATAAAGAACAATATCTAAAAGTCCCTGGTTTTTGTTTTTAGGGGAAAACATCAAATAATTTCTTAAATCTATTTAGAGCTGTCTATAAAAAGTCTACCTACATGCTAAAGTAATCAACCATTTTAAAAATAGAAGTTGTAATTGAACATGGATAAGAATGTCCAAAAAGTGGTTTTGTTAGTAACTGGACTCCAAATGACTACAACCACTCAAAATCAATAACCAAACCATTTTTTCCTGGGTAGTTGAGAACTGTAGCTTCTGTTTGCAAAACATCTGTAATTTTCACCAGGGGGTATATTTTCTCTCTCAATCCCTCTCATCTTCCCTTTCTCCTCATGCTCTTCCGCCTCTACTTCTAGCTGATATATTTCATTCAAACACAGACTTATTATTCAGTCTTAGATTTTAAAAAATACATTGCAGGAAGCTAAGCATTTTCTCTTTCTAAGGATTTTCACAAACATTTTTCTTGGCTTTGAGTTTTATGTGCTTTCTGAATTTTAGTACTGGAAGCACTTGGAACCTCCAACTGAGTAAAATAACATTTTGTTTTACCATCTGATGGGACCAAAAATGCAAGATCACCAGTTTTACAGAGAGCATTGAGGAAAATGGGAAATCAACACAGACTTGCCAAAGGAAGGCTCACATTGTTGCGTTGCTCCCCTGTGGCTGCTAGTAATTTATTTATTCAATAACTTCCTTTCTGCTTCAACAGATGCTCAAAACGAAATTGAGAAACACATTTCCAAAGATTAAAAATAAAACAAATGCTAAAATCACTTAACATTACAAATAAAGTATTAACCATTTAAAGAACAATTTATGGTTCAATCTCTTAAAACCTGGGAAAAGAGATGCATCTACAGATTTTGTAAGTCCCAAGTTCATGAGAGGCAGATGCAACTTTTAAGGCTAGGCTACATAGCCTGCTGCTGTGACAGTCATGAAAACATCATGAATTCATTTATTCATATGATTTATATGGCTGTCCATCTTACACAAGTGACTCTGAGCTGTTTACAGAATTAAAACACACAAATCCACCAGTCCCAAAACCAAAGATAAACAACAATCCCACTCATTAATAGTGTTGATGATGTAATAGAGTAGATAAAACCTCTTATTGCTAATAAAATTAGTTATGAGAGACAAGGACTCCTTTTTTGTTCAAGTATTCAGTCAGAGGCTGAATGGACGGTAGTGTCAATTCTAGACTGGGACTCACTTGAATATATAATATGTATATTATTATTATGTATATATCTATATGCATATAAAGGTAGCAGAGTTCTAGAGACCTCAAGTGCTATTTCAATTGTGAACCATACAATATATCTCTTTTCCTACCCAGAATATTTCATAGCTTGCAGTTGCTTCTGTATGCCTGATATGAAATCAAATGAGCAAACAAACAGAATTCTTGGCATGCAAATAAACCTCATTATAGCAGTCTACAATTCTCTGAACAGCCAGTAATAGCCAACAATACATTTTTCAGCCCTCAGATCCAATTATATATGCCAAGAACACAGTGGCTGAGGGGAACCCTAACTAGGTACTAGGAAAAGAGTCAAGAACCCAATTACATCCAGGCAAAATTGAAAATCACTTGCATGAACCAATTATCTGGCTGACTCCCATCCTTCCCTTTTCCTATCAACCAATCACATTTATTTTGCACCATTGCTCAGCCTTGCCAAATAGCTATTTAACTCATATGTTACTGTCCTAGTCTATTCTATTTTTCATCATACAAGAGTATCCATACCACTCTTAGTACCCTGAGAGATCTGACATCTCCCTCTATAGAGAATTCAAAATAGTACCATAGTCAGTGGAGGTATTGCTATTAATTACCTCATCAAGTCTGTCCCTTACTGGAATTCTGTTCTGAGGTCAGCTGAAGCCAGGTTTCTCTAGAGTTTGGTAAAAGGACCCCAAACTCTACTATTTCCCACAAACAACATTAGGGATGATCACCCAATGTCCCCCCACCCTGGAAAATGGCCTTACAAGCTGAACAACATACTGAGCTCAGCTAGAGTTAACCATGATTAGATTTTTGCCGCTTCAGCATATTGTGCCATACCAATCCCTGTGACTAGTTATGGCTGGATATATTTTGTGAAACTGGAGAATTGATTAATTCAGTCAATTCTTTGATTGTTGTGAACTGTCCAAGATGTTGGGAGTCAGGTACCATACAGTTTAATAGAGGAGGAGGAGGAGGAGGAGGAGGAGGAGGAGGAGGAGGAGGAGGAGGAGGGGGGGGAGGAGGAGGAGGAGGAGGAGGAACCATGGTGTATGAATAAATAATAAAGTTTAAACTTTGTTTCAAGGATTTCTGAAATTAAGGATGCCCTGAAAGAGAATAATCCTGTGGAATAATAATCCTGCGGGATTGCTTTGCTGGTATTCAAGCAAGACCTTGTCTGTTTTGAATTGTGGCTCCAAAAATAACAATGTTTTGTCTTGTACTCCTCCTGGCACTATCCCCATTGTGCTTTTCTTTGAGGGTTTGAAAGGAATGTGAGATAGATCTTGGCCTTGTAAGTGAGCACTCTGTAGGAAGCAATGAAAGAATAAATACAGTGTAACTAGCATGAACACATCTACTTCTTTATTGGTCCTAAGCAGTGGTGGGATTCAAATAATTTAACAACCAATTTCTTCCAACAACGAGTTTGCCAGACTACTCAGAAAATTAACAACCGGTTCTCCCAAAGTGGTGCGAACTGGCTGAATCCCACCACTGGTCATAAGTAAACAGAAGTGATAAATGCTAACCTGCCATGCAATAACAGTATAAATGTGTTAAACCTAGCTTAAGCCATTGTTTCCCCATTTTGTCTTTCTAACTTCTGAGCCACACTGACTTTACAGTTGTTCCCAGCCCCTTGGTCTATGGAACCCAAGAATAGATACTTGACATGAGATTGAGTATCAACATGTTCATTAACTAAGTTTGTATATGTGAGCGCAGAGAGGGAAGCTGAGAAAGAACCCAGCATTCTGGTGCATAGCTCACATCAAAGGCCTAACATTGTTCTGAAGAGGTTAGGGCCCAATAACAGGAAGGAGAGGACTCAAGCAGGAGGTCTTGACATTCATGTACATAGAATGTTTATGCTTCAAAGCTTATGAACTAAATTATCATCTTTTTAAAGAAACATCAATACAGGAAATGGCTCCCTGGGAGTTATAAGCATATCTACTCTTGTTATTAAAAGCGTCCAACCCAAGCACAGCATTAACAACATTAAACAGGAGAGAAATTCCCAGTTGCTTCTGCTTTTCTGTGATTTACAGAAGAAACCAAACAGGAACTGATTACATGCTGTGTTACGCCAATAGATCTGTGCTATATCTTCCATAATACACCCTAAAACTCCATGAGGTCAAAATTCAAACAAAAACAAAACAAAAATTCCTTTCTTCCATCTGCAGTTTAGTGAAAAACACAGGGTCAAGATGAGGACCATGGACTCAGCTTGCAGATAAAGTGAATAAAACTTATTAAATAAAACACTTTATTACCAGGACTTCCCTGGAAATGGAATTTTGACAGTCCATGTTGTCCTTGAGCAAAGAAATCTACATCCCTTGGGAAAGATGAGCCTCTAGCCAAGCCATCCTATTATATGTTGTTGAAAAAGCTGAGATGCAATGAAGTGCAATGCAATTGGATGAATACTAATAGGAACAGTCTTAATGTCCAATAGAGAATTAAGAGTTTAGAGGGAATGCTACTGCTAAACTGGCATGGGTGTCCATCTGAAGGTTGATTAGACATCAGATAAAGAAATCTCTTCTATGCCATAGCCTCGTGATGGTGAACCTATGGTATGCGTGCCCAAAGTGGCACATGAAGCCATATCACCTGGCACATGAAGATTTGCCTGTTTGTCTTCCAGGTTTCTGGCAGGCATGCACATACAACGATCAGCTGCCCGTGCATGTGGCAGTGCTAAAAACTAGCCTGCGCATGCTTGCTGGCCAGCTGATCGTTGGGTCTGCATGTGCATTAGAACCCAGAAGTTTGACTTTTTTGGAGCACGGCCCCAATGAGCATGCACACGCAACATTTCCGTGTGACCTTTTTGGCACTCAGTGACAAAAAGGTTCACCATCACCTGCCATAGCCCAAGCTCTGGACATATATTGTGAGTCTGAAGCTAAAGAAGCTAAACCTGTGAAGCTAAAGAAGCTGAACCTTTTGTCCGAAAGGACAAAAACCAGAATCACATGAGAATGATCAATTACTACTTGCTCCTCCTGGAACTGAGATTACTCTTAAGAATGTCTGGTATCATAAAAATGGATTTCAAAGAGATTATAGAAGAACAGTTTTCACTGGACAACAATGAGACTGAATCTGGATTTTAAAATGACAGGTTATAAGAATGATACAGAAAAAGATGTAACACTGAAAATAAAACAGACTTAATAATAAAACGGGATATACAAATGACAAATACAGAAAAGTGATTTGGATAACTTTCTTATTTTGGATTTGCAAAAGTTTTGAAGGAATTTCAGAGAAAAAGACAAAATAAAAGGAAATCCAGTTTTGGGACAATGATGAAAGGGCTAACAGACACTTTAAGTCGCTGTGAATAGCAGTTTGATTCCACAATTGGTTTGTGGACCGACTGCCATATGGTGGAGTTGAAATTGTGATTTCTGGTGTATAGTTGTCGTTTTTTGGTTGTTCTTTTAATTATGATGTACATTTTTGTATAGTACCTTAAGTCACTTTGCAATTGGGCAGTGCTAGAAACTGAATAGATAAATAAATAATTTCTGCAGGAAAGAAATCATATACAGTACATATGAATAAATGTTACTGCAGAACGATATTTTAATGGAAATGATTTTTGGCAGTACCATTTCCTCTCACATCAATCTTTCCATATGCTAAGATCTAATTAAGAGTCTTCTAAGTCTCAGTTGTGAGAGGTTTACCTTGATAGGTTTTTTTTATGGCCACATCTAAATTCTAAAATGTGGGATAGGTTTAAATCTTCTTTAATAGGTTTCCATCATTTGTGAAGGGATTTTCCATTTCAGAAGAGTATTTAATTTACAGGAAATATGATACTTTTGTATCCTATTTAGCTTCTGAATTTACCCACTTCTAGCGTATACTTATGTTGAGCTGAGAATTTGTTCTGCAATATTTTCCTATCAGATCTTATTCAGTTTGATAAACAAGAATTTGCTCCCTGTAGTGTCCCCAATGTTAGGTACCTTTGTTTACTACCATGAAGTAGTGGAAACACGCCTTCTTCTACAGCTTTAGATTTTTATTTGGCAGCATCGGCACACCAATTTGGATTGTTTCATAAGCACCAGGAAAAGAAGCACCAGAAGTCCAAGTTCTGTCAGAAAATAAATACATTAAATAAAACAGATGTTAAATATTTATACAAAGCACATCCAGATTTATCATTTTATTTTTAACTTTACCAGATTATAAAACAGCAAAAGAGCACATAATGTAACAATAAAACTAATGCTATATTTGCCAAAAAGTATGTTTTTGTACCAGAGCGCTTGCGTTAATATATTTTCCTAATCCTGTGCCTGTCCTTATTAGTGCCTTATTTTATGACTTCTGTGTATTTTGGTTGATTCAGTCCAAATTACTCTAAACCAGGGGTGGGTTGCTGCCGGCATTACTGCCGGTTTGGTGCGCGTGCAATTTTGCATGCACGTGCTCTCTTTGCTCCTGCGTGCGTGTGTGCAGTTGCCCATAAATAGGTCTGTGCATGTGCAGAACATTTAAAAATGGGAAAAAAACATGCTGCGTGTACCAAGGAACCAGTTTGGAGGCAATGCAGGCCTGGGTCGCTGCTGATTCCAGAGACCCAGGCTGGCAAACCACTAGCAGTTCGGCTGAACTGGGCCAAACCTGTGGGAACCCACCTCTGCTCTAAACAATCAATTATTTCTAAATCAAGCATTTGCTAACATCCTCATTCAAAACTTCCAGAGCACTGCATATAATATAACCTAACTGAGATAAGGCAGTGTCCTCCTATATGTGGCCCCTAAATGTCTTGGTCTTCAAATTGTATCCAACACTTTGAAGATAATTGTGCCTCTTTGACAGGGGTGGGCAACTATGGCCCCTTTACGACCTGTGGACTTCAACTCCCAGAATTCCTGAGCCAGCATGGCCATCCCCGCTCTTTGGCCTCTATTCATATAAGTAGTTACAAAACAAGTACCAATAGTATTTGGTAGAGTACAGATAATACAGAAAGAAGTTGTCCCTAAGGATTGGTAGCAATTCCTATTAATATGATGATGATGATGATGATGATGATGATGATGATGATGATGATGATGATATACAGGATTTTGTAAGGAATTTTCAGAAATAACCAATGCTAGCCTGGCTAGCTATACCATTAGTGACTGAATGCTGCAAGTACTGATTTCTCTATGGTGAGCAAAGATAAAGATAAAACACATTAGCAAATAGATAAAATAGCATAGTGCAGCTTTCCTCCACCATTTCCCTCCAAAATTGTCATGCTGTTTGAAAATTGGAAGCTGAGATTTAACAATCCCAGATTATTACAATAAATACGGGCTGGTTTAAGCTTATTAGTTTTCTTTAATGACCTTCTTCCTAAAATCTCTTCAATTTTCTTGTTATCTTCTGGTTTTAAGCATATCCATTCAAGGCACCCATTATCTTACAGGCATAGCCATAACAATATATTCCCTCCATGAAACAGCTGTTTTACAGGACATTTCTGCCTCTGGTATCAACTCACCAAAGGATTCAGATGCCCTGACACATACCTTCCTTTTTTTTTAAAAAGGAAAACAGAAGGATGGTTTATGAGATACGATTTCTCGGAAATTATTCTGACAAGTACAGACAGTAAGCAATTATGTGATAAAATATATCCTTGGGAAGTTATTACAAAGTTCAAAAAAATGCGCTAAATGCTCAGAGTAATCAGTGAGGTAAATATTTCTAATCCTGTTTCAGAACAGTTTTCTCTTTACAGCAACATGGATAGCTAAAAGTAAATTTTATGCACATAAATGCACATATATATGCATGCACCAATCATACCTTTTATATATTTATATATATAAGCATTTTTTTAAAAACTATACAAATACATGTTTTTGAAAGAGAAAAATAAAGTTAAAAAAAGGAATAAGTAAATGAAAAGAAAGTACAAAGAAATAAAGGGGAAAGGAAAGGAAAAAGAAAAGAAAAGAAAAGGCTTCCAGTATTAAACAGCTACGAGTACTATTATACTTTACCTGTCTCTCTAAGGTTACAACATAAACAATACCTTTTTATAAAAGGTTTTGTAACTAAAACAAGATTTAAAAATGCATATAAAATAGAACCCAACTTGCTATGTTATGGGCTGACAATTGAAGGAGTGGTTTAAGATTTTGATTGTGGTGTGTATCAAATGTACTGCCTTCAGATCCTGCAATTGTCAAGGCATACTAATTTTAAGTCACCTAAAGTGAAGTTTGAGAAGGTTTCAATGTACTTATTTTCAGAACAAGAATCAGAGGCAATCGTTTTTCAACTGTTTGATGGGTGATGAGGGTGGGGAAAACAGCTGGCAATGTTGGAGAAGATTTATCTACTTTGACAAATTATTTATTTTCAAAAAGAGCAAGTAACTTCATTTAGTATTCATTCTGCCCAATGAAATTATAAGAAAAATGTAAAAATGGGACTCTGTCATTGTATTCGAGGGGAAAAGAGTTCTACTTTTATAAATTATCCCCTTTTTAATCTAACTTGGTTATCAAATAGGACATTTATATTTTCCTTTTAAATAATTTTCTGATTTGATATAAGAATCTTATATATTATTATTAATTTAGGTTCTATTTTTATATTATGCTTTGTTAATCCTCTATATCTGCCCAAAATCACTCTCGTGACATAGACAGTTAGATAAGTCATATAAATAAATGAATATACAAACAAAGAACATGAAAAAAACAGGGTTAGAGACTTCCTTTTGCTCTTCATTTTGGGTAAGGAGGTTGGACAAGATGTTGATGGCCATTTTGACTTACAGTAACAGAAGTCAGTGGGAGGCATGATGCAGAACTAGAACAACTGCACAGCATGATCATAAATGCCTCATTGAGGGAAGAAAAGGATTTTGGTGGGAAACCATTCAAGAGGTTTTGGCAGGAAGAAAACTTGGCATATTTCCAAGCCTTTGGTACTAATTGACTGTGCTGGCACAAAAGGCATCATAGTGATCTTTTTCCCTGCATCGTGAATTCTTGAATGAAAACAATGGCATATTAGCAAAAGCACTGTTTCCGAGGAAAATCTATAACACATACATGTAAGAAGACCCATCCATAGGAAGGAAAGCAACTGGCCATTATATTCCTGAGATAGAAAGGTGGAAGGGCACAGCCACAGATGAACTCTTGACATGGTAGCCTACAGTGTAGGAAGAATAGAATAGAATAGAATAGAATAGAATAGAATAGAACAGTTGGAAGGGACCTTGGAAGTCTTCTAGTCCAACCCTCTACTCAGGCAGGAAACCCTATACCATTGTTGTCCAATCTCTTCTTAAAAACTTCCAGTGTTCACTTTGCTAGCTGTTGCCAAAGTTTCTTAGTCTGCACAGTGTTTTCTTAAGGCCAGTTTAGATGCAAACTGGAATGAGCAGTAGAACATTAAATGAACTGCTGTTCAGTAAGAAAAATCAGTTGAGAAGCTGAGGAAACTGCCAACCTCCACTTCAGTTCTGGTGTAACAAGGGTATTAGAGGCTGAATTGGGTTGGCTTCAAAATCCTTAGTGAAAAATCAACATTTAACTACAGGTAGTCCTTGATGAACTACTACTCTGTTTCCCTGAAAATAAGTCCTCCCCAGATAATAAGCCCAATCAGGCTTTTGAGTGCATGGGCTAAAATAAGCTCTCCCCTGTAAATAAGCCCTCCCCAAAAATATTGCAACACAGTAGCAGCCATGAGGTGACCACGCTCGCTGCCTCTTGCACCTCAAAAATAATAAGACCTCCCTGAAAATAAGGCCAAGTGCTTATATTGGGGGTTAAAAGAAAATAACTGAGATATTTGTTAAGTAAGTTTTGCTCTGTTTTACAACCTTTCTTGCCACAATTGTTAAGTGAATCACTGAAGTTGATAAGTTAGTAACCTAGGACTTCCGGGGGAGGGGTCTGCCGTCGCCGGTGGCTCAACGGAGCTGCCCTCAGAGTTCTGGTCTGTATATCTAAAAGATCTATAGATATCTCTCCTTTCAGGCAAGAAAGGAGCAGGGAGGAACTCAGTCGTTAGAATCCTCTTTGTAGTTCACAGCTTTTTGTTTTTCGCTGTGAACGGAGAAGAGGTTCAACAAAAGCTGAGGTTTTTTTTTACTCCAGCCAGATCTTCTCAGCTGTTTTTTTTTTCAGCTCAAGGCAGGTCGCCCCCCCCCTCAGGACAAAACTAAGCTATTTAAATTCAATCCGAGCAGCGACCATTCCTGAGAACCCTTTTTTTATTATTATTCAATATACCAGCTTCAATTTTATAAAAAACTCCTTTGTCTAACTGCTTTTCAAAATGGCGATTTTATAGCTTCCGCATTTGATATATGATATATTTAATTAGCCCTGTTTTCCTGAAGACTTCTCTTTACTAATTGCCAAAAGTTTATTGAAAGTATTTTATTTTAAATCAAGGTGAGCAGAGACTTTGCTTGTTTCCTTTTTATAATGGCTCCCAAATCAAAGCAGTCTAAACGTTTTTTCAACAATACATCCCAAGCAAGTGCTATAAAGCCGCAGCTCTTGCCTTCTACGCCCTCTACTGGAGATTTGTTAACGAAAGAATTTCTTTTTGAAACCCTTAAAGAATTTAGAGAGGAAATGAAGCAACTTATTTCGGACTTATGTGACAAACTTGATGCCAAGATTGCTCAAGCAAAGGAGAATATGATCGGGGTTATAAATGTAATGACAGATTATATTGCTGGAATGGAGGATAAACTGGAACTTTTGGAAGAAGCTAATTCTAACCTGACATCTAAAATTGAAATGTTACAACAGGAAGTTGAAAACGCACAAAAACAACTTGTCATGACAAATTATAAGAAGACTGTGTTTGCAATAAGAGTTAGGGGATTGCGTGAAAACGAACAGGAGAATTTGAAACAGACCTTTTTTGAGGCTTTTAGTCGTTCGGTGGGAAGTCCGGGACTCAACTTTGATTGGCAGATCCAAAAAATTTACCGCCATAATTCGTGCGTAGCAAAACAGAGACAGTTTCCAAGAGATATAATTATATATTTTGCTACAAGAGAATCTAGAAATGCGATAATACAAGAGTTTTATAATAACAGGCTGCGAATTGATGGACAGGACCTGATTGTTTTCAAAGAAATACCACCCCAAATGTTAAGAGCCAAGAGAGACTATGCTTTTCTAACTAAAGAACTCAGAAATTCTCAGATACAGTATAGATGGGAAGTGCCATTTGGTATTACAGTTACATTTGATGACCAAAAACATCGCCTCAACTCTGTTTGGGAAGCCCGAGATTTTTACTACAAGATCCTGAAGGCGGGACTTCCTGAATCACCCGGACTTGGAGAAAGACAAGGAGAAGTAGAAGAGAAACAACAAAACACACAACTACAAGGCGAGAGGTATCGCTTTCCCCCTCCGGAAGGGCAGAAGAGCAGAGAACAAGGATTTAGTTATGCTTCCAAAACATTTGCTTAATTTTTAACTTGAATAATACTTTGTGATTTCTGTCTTGTATAAAATGGTATAGTTGCATACCGATGATGAGACATTAAGGCTGAAAGAAGTGATGCTGATTTCCTCGGAAAATATATTGTATGGGACTTAAAAAAGACTTGATGGATAACTTTGAATTTTTATTTAAATTGTTTATGATTTATTCTCTAGGGTGAGGAGGGCGGAGATCGTGATGTTCTTGGATTGTGGTTTAGGATGAATGAAGTTGGGAAGTGTGGGGTAGATGGGAGGGTAGTGAAGGTTCAATTAGAGCTTATTTTGAGCCAGAAAGTAAGCTGATTTTTGTATAAACTGTTATTTGAATATAATGTCTGGAAGGATATACCCAGAGAGTCCGCAGGAAGGCGGAGCAAATATGAGAGGAGTACGGATGAAAATAAAATATATATATGGACACGGGTAGAGGCAGGATGGGAGGAGTTGGAAAAGGAAACCGAGAGAAGCATTTGAGTGTTTAAATTGCTTTATAGAGAAGGAGGTAAAAGGGACAAATTAAAGGTTTGGATATTCAGATAAAGAGACAAGGCCCCTAGCTAGAGAATTCCATTTGATTAACTTACTTGGTTTCAACATAGTTTGAAATCCTGCAAGTAATAAATTAACTGAAATTAGGAATGATGTACATTGTTTAAGTTTTAATAATGATGGGAAGCTGAGCTCAATGTAGAGAGTTTATTGATTTTTTCCCGTTTTTCTTTTTTTTTGTTTTTTTTTATTCCTTTTTTTTCCTTTATCTTTTATCTTTTAATTTCTAATTTATTTGGTTTTAATATACTCCAGACTGTGCTTGATAAAGAGTTATGCCGGGTATGGGACCTGGGAAGTTGGAAGGAGGTTAGGGAGGGGGGTTTATGGGGGGGAGGGGGGGAGGGTGGAAATATAGTTTCAATTTTTAGAACAATAAGAATGCACTCGTATACTGTTGCTCTTTTTTCTTTTTTTCTCTTTTCCTTTTATTTTCTTTTTTTTCATTTTTTTTAAATTTTAGTGTAAAATATAAATTGAATAGATTAATGAATAGTAGAAATACACCAAAGTGAGGAGTAGAGGGAAAGAAGAGGGAGAAGTAAAGAGGGAGTGAGAGGGGAATGTAAGGAGGGTGAGATGGAGGGAAGGGGAGAAAGGAATGTCTGAGGGGGAAGGGAAGTAGAAGAGGGGAATGTTGGAGGGGAGAAATGAAAGTTGGAGGGGGAGAAGAAAGGGTGTATGGAGGATGGAAGTGCTATGTTGGTTTTCCATGGTGGAAGATGAGTTGTGTTTATTGCTTTTTTTTTAAAATGCACAGTATATAAGTGATTGTATAAAATGAAAATGAAAATGAAATAAAACAGTTTTCAACAGATAAGTTAGTAACCTAGTTGATAAATGAATATGGTTTTTCCCCATTGACTTTGCTTGTAAGAAGGTTACAAAAGGTGATCACATGACCTCGGGACTCAGCAATGATCATAAATATGAACCAGTTGCCAAGTATCTGAATTTTGATAAGTTGATGATGTGGATGCTGCAAAGTTTGTAACTGTGAAAAACTGTCATAAGTCATTTTTTTCAGTGTTGTTATAACTTTGTATGGTAACTAAATGAATGTTGTAAAGTGATGACTAACTGTATTGCTGCCACTAGACTGCATTTACTGAAAGTTGATATCCAAGCTGGGTGTAAGTGGCTCACAGGGAGGAAGATGAGGGGTTCTGGAACAAAAAGATGTTCCTTCCACCCATCCTGCTTTTTGTGGATTTTTGGATCAGCAATCCTACTGAAATAAGTTTGAGAGGTAGATATTTTTTTAAAAGTATCTTTTTCTGCTGTTCTGCTAATCAGTTCCTTAATGCTGGTAGCAATAAATCATTTTAATAACACCAACCACCATCAGTGTTGTTTAGCATTACAGACTTAATGTTGACATCATAGTAAAGTTCATTATTATTCCTACAAGAGTCACCTTCTAGGAAATTTGGGCAGCATAAAGTTAGTTAGTTAGTTAGTTAGTTAGTTAGTTAGTTAGTTAGTTAGTTAGTTAGTTAGTTAGTTAGTTAATGGTAATGTCAGCTCTGTAAAGGGAACAAATGGTTTGTTTGAACAACCTGCTAACTTATGACATACTGAACATTTGTTGACTGAATTCACTCAGTTGTTTGCATTCAAACTTATGGAAACATTAGCCTATCACACTGTCCAGATTAATATACCATATCGTGTGTTACAAATTAATCAACCATTTAAATCTTGTATGTTATATAACTCTCCAGTGTCTGTTTTTTTAGTATCCACTGGAAGAGAATTGAGTGCAGAATATACTAGCACTTGATTTTTAGTTATATATGCATATTCAGAGAATGAAGAACTTGTCCATTCCAGCCAGTATCCCAGTATCCTTATGCTGCTATAGGGAGTGACTTTTTAGTGGAATTAATGGCCAATGAAATGGCTGAGTAATGAGTCAGTTAAACAGCTGGGTCTCCCAACTGTGTTGCAAATCAGCTACAGCTGGTTGGAGAGAAAATTGAAACGAGCTAAGAGAAAGTAGCAGTTCACCATGAATGTGCCCCAAGTGACCAATTAACTGAAGATTTCAAAGGAAGTAAAGCTTAAAAGTGGAACAATTTAAAAAAAAGGAATAAAGGCTCTGTCATTATAAGCAGCTGGTGGAAAACAGTATAGCAAGGAATAGGTAAAGTTGTCCCCAGCTGTAGTTGACTGTGTCAAGGAATGACTAAGGATTAAGATTGGCCCAGGCAGGTTCTTATTGGTTACTTTAAGACAGGGGACTCCCACCTTATTCCTCAGCCAGCCCAGGAGTTGAAATCCACAAATCTTAAAGTTGCCAAGTTTAAGCTGATAGGAACTATGCTCTCTGTTTGGTTTGGAGAGCAACAGAGCCTGGTTTTTTCAGGGTCAGCTCACCCTCTTATAATTAAATCTCTTGATGATCCCCAGCTTGGATTCGCTAACTAGCAGCTGCCCAACAGTAGCAGGAATGTGTGTGTGTGTGTGTGTGTGCTGTTTCTTTCCCATCTTATGGTGCAACCCTCCCTTTATCAGCTGTTGAGATATATTTGGACATGGGCTTAGTGCTCTTATGGAATGAGGTTAAACCCATGTTTAAAATGTCTGAATTTTAACTCTATTCAGATATTGAATTGAATTGAATTGAATTGAATGTATTAAATTTGTATGCCGCCCTTTTCCCGGAAGGGGACTCAGGGCGGCTCACAACCCAAGTCAAGAGGGGGGGGGTACAAATAAGGAATAAAAGACAGACAAAAACAATACCATAGTTTAAAAGCACACAACAACCATACCATTCGAGGGGGGGACAAGACTCATTAGCCCCAGGCCTGTCGGAAGAGCCAGGTTTTAAGGGCTTTGCGGAAGGCCTGGAGGGTGGTGAGGGTTCAAATCTCCACGGGGAGCTCGTTCCAAAGGGCCGGAGCAGCCACAGAGAAGGCCCTCCTCCGGGTGGTTGCCAGACGGCATTGGCCAGTGGATGGAATACGGAGGAGGCCTAATCTGTGGGATCTAATTGGTCTATTGGAGGTGATCGGCAGCAGGCGGTCTCTCAAGTACCCAGGTCCAATACCATGAAGGGCTTTATAAGTGACGAAAGATATTAGCTTATATCAACCAATATCAGGCTTCCTTTGAATACACTGTGAAAGAGTTGTACAAAACCAGATTGAATTTTTCCGTATGTCAAAAATTAGTGGCCTTCCTATCAAGCTCCAGCCCTGCCCCACACAAAGAAGAGTGATTGGTGGGGAATTTTGTTTTGTTATTGGGGTTCAACCTATCCCTGGGTTTTGCTACCTAGGGGGTGAAAATGGAGAGGAAATGGATGATAAAGAGAGGGGGAGGGAATAAAATCCCACCATTGGTCATGATGATAATGGTATAAACCTATAAATCTTGACTGTACCACTGTCGATCTCCCATCAGTCTGGAAAATAGAGGTAAGATGCACCCATGTTTGAAACTAGAAGGGTGTAGCTCATGGCTCTCCCTGGTTTACTGGGTCATCAGCACATGTGCTGTTGGTACAGTGCAACAGCTAATTGGATCATGTGATCATGAGCATGGCCAATTCCAAAAGAAAACCAATTAAAAAATTTTCTCCCTTTCCAAGGCATGACACAGTGCAAAACAATGGTTCTTCCTCTCCCTAGATAGTCCTAGAGAGCGTTCCCTTCCCCATCTTGAACCCTGTTTATAAAGAAGTCAGGGAGTCTGTCCATGGGCACCATAGTATTCATTTTCTGAGAGACCACAGTGTAAATCTGTTTACTCTATACATCACTCAATGAAACTAAACTCCCTGGATGGATGACTCTCAGGTCATCGTACTGAGGGTTGCAACATTAGTGTGCCATTGGTTAAAAGCAAGCAATCCTATCAAACAGAAAAGTTTATACTGCTGAGTGTATAACAGCAGTTTGTATATTTTTTTAAAAGTAAACCCTATTAACTGAATTGTTATTCAAATAAAAATGTTGCAAACAGTTAAGTAATTGTAGAAAAATGCCTTCAATCTTACTCTGTCTTGGAATTCTTGAGAATTTTACATAAATTCTTAATAGCATTTTGGATTTTATTAGTGGTTTATTTTTACTAACTCGGCTCTCCACCACTTCACTTCCTTATGTGGACCAGACTTATAAGCACCAGTGGCAAATTCCAAATGTCATCCTGCACTGCTTAAACAAATCACTTGGCTTTTCCTTAGCATTTATTTTTGAGCCCAGTGCTGAGAATAGCAAAACGTTTATATGTAACATTTTTCCATTCTCCTCCTTAATAACAAATAGCCTAGTAGAGCAAATGGAATTGTTATAAAACCGGCTGGGTTTTTCCCCCTTTAACCATCTGTCCCAAAAAGTGACAAGCGTGTTTGGAGAACGGCAAGACCATGTAGGTTTGAGACCATTATTCCTTGAGAGAAAACATGCCATTCAGGGTGGCTTTCCCATATTATTTTCACAACAATGAAAAATATTTTATTTCCTACTGACAGTGCAAACCAAAATAAGGATTGCAACAAAAGAGAAGCAAAGGAACAGAGAAGAGTTTGAAATTACTCAAATTAATGGTAACAATAGGCCTCACTAACACTGTTCCCAATTCCAAAAGTTGGATAACTTATTTTCCCAGATTAATGCCATCAAACTGTGAATTTTCCTTTCTGTGTCTGGTAATCATTACAGAAATATGCAGATTGGTGAAGAACTTTTATGATCATGTCATGACCCTAAGAAATGTGCTTAGGACTTTAACACAGGGGAAAGGGGGATTAACACATGATCTTACTCCCATAGCCTTATTTTATTATAGTGGCAACTTAGGTAGCATCGAGTTTGGACAAGCACTGTAAATTTCTAATGATTTGATAAATGTGATAATAATTCTAGTGCTTTTGAGTACAATTCCCACTAAACAATAGTTAAAAGGGACTTCACGTAAAGGCACATAAATGTAGATGCTAGACACGATTCACTTCTGAAAAACATGTAATGATCATGTAAATCCAGCTGGTGCATAGCTGCCATTTGCTGAAAATTCATCTTATGAGCTGCTCTGATTGTTTACAGCTTCACCTTTAAGCAAAAATTTCTATTTTATGCTCAGGGGTGTCTGTAGGGAAAATTCGGAAAATAAGATACTGGTCAGAACCATGCAACTGAAACCCCTCCCCCTTTTATTATGTGTTATGCCACACATAAAAAGGGGTGGGGCTTTTGTTGACATTTTTGTCCCTTGCCGACACCTCTGTTTATGTGTGTTAACTCTACCAAAATTAAAAGGTAAAGTTGCCCTTTGGGTGAATTGAATTCTTGGTACCTTTATAGATGTGCCTATGTAGTTTTCTGGCACACAATGAATATAGTTTTAATAGAATATAATGTAGGTGTGTCCTTGGTACTCTCTGAGCGTGCTTGTTTCTTTGCAGACATTTCTTAGATAATGAAATGTCTGCAAAGCTAGCTCAGCGACCACCAATAATTCCACAGAATATGGTTTTCCAGAAAGTGCTTTCAATTTCAGAGTTTATTTTCCTTAAAAAAATATTTGCTTTGTCCTGGTTTTTCACAAATCTCGTTTTACCTGTATCTTACAGGCATATAACTATTACAACTGATCTGAATAGATGATATCTGCTCCTAAGTCCTGATTATTAGATATGATAGTACACTTCACAATTGTAAAGCAGTGATAGGGTGACTTAACAAATTGTAGTAAATGGAAGAAAAAAGAAGCATTATTTGGCCTATTATTTTCTTCATTATGGCACCAAGACTATTAAGTAGAGCAAGACACTTTATTTATAGAAGGATTAAATTCAACTTGAGTCTGTCTATGAAATGACAAGAAAACAATATATATAATTTTTTCAGAATTACAGCTCAATAGTGCTCAATTAAGCATAGTATATGAACTCTACTAGAAAGAGTTGAGTTTGGAAGTAAGAGTTGCTGGGCAGAAAGCATCATATTTTAATTCCACTGTAGACCACTCTTCAATTATACTGTCAGAGCTATATAATAAACACAGTGTGATTCCACTGTGTTTGCAAATATAAAGATCAAAAGCAATGATTGCTATGGAAACAGGAACAAACAACATTTAAGAATACTTTGTTCTACACATTTTCATCATCATTTTAGCTAAAACTGCACAAAATATTTTTAGTATAACACTGCTTATCATAAGCCTTATTTATGTACACCGTGTGTGAAGCTATAATCCTTTGGCCTAAGCTTATTTATGACTGAAGAATTTGCTTTGTCAAACTTCAGTGATGTATTGCCTTGTTAATTTATAAATTGTTAATCAGAAGATACCAAGTGTTCTTTTCTATATTAGCCCCCATAGGCAGATAGGAACAAAAGCAGTAATCAGAATTAAATCTCTGATTAGGAGTTGCCATATATCAGATATATTACTGAGGTGACCTGGAACTAAAGCACTTCCAGGTCACCTTAGTAATATAGAACATTTTCTTTCACTTTTCTCTAATTGAATATTCATATAAATTTTTACCTCAGCCATTGAAGATTTGTTTTCTGACTTGATTATCTTTAGTAAAATACATTTAAAATTACTGAAGTTATTCTGAACATGTTCCCTTAGCTCTATCTTGAAGATGTGTTGTTAAGTGTCCTTTAAAGGCATGGCATCATGACATCTTACCCACAGCCCATAACTGAGATTGAACTTAGTTTGCAGCTGCTGCTTTCCATCTTCTCCCAACACAAGGCTACTATATGCATAAATTGTTGTGTTTTAGGAATGACCACAGAAATGAAACACTTGGGCTCTGGAATCTGCCCAAGCCCTATTTTCCATTTTTGAATACCTAGAAACAGTGCTTTTAGGTACAACTAATGGGTGGGGGAGGAGAACCTGTCTTTTAAAAATGGAATCTACCGTAATTTTACCTATCTAGTCAAGATTTGCAATACACTGATGTAGTAATTTTAGACAGTGTGAGATAAATTAGCACTGGCCTTTTATTAGAGAAGTATGTTGGCTGTATTTTTTGTCATGGACTCCAATACCATCACAATGATTTATTTAAGGAGGCTAAAACAATTAAATGTTTCATTAATAGACTTTGGATCAACATCAAAAGGAATTACAATACTTATTTGAGAGTCTTTGTAATATAATCTTTGCTTAAACTTTTACTCCTGAGTCAGCTGATTAATAATTAGGTTCTTTTAGGTACTGCATTCCAAGGCTTTCTTTTGCAAATAATTTGTGCAAATACTTATCCTAAAAATAAAACTTATATCCTTGTATATAAAATAGGAAAGAATTACTGCTCTGACATGTATGCTGAAAAGTCTCACAACTTGTTCTTGATACCAGTTACAGAGAAGGGTGAAGTTGTTGGTATTTGCAACATTTTTAAAATCAAGTTGCAGGCAAAAGTAATACAGTTCCAATTTAAGATTCCATTTTACAAATTTGTTCCCCCAGCCTTTTAACTAAATATTATATAAGCTGCAGTGTTGTCAAAAATAATAATTCTACTGACAGACATTAATATATAGATGAATAGCCTTTTATTTGTAGCATCATTGCAAATGCTTAAGAATTAGCTTCTTCCACATTTATTGGTATAGGATTAGTTATAGGAAATACTTTCTGCTTTAGATCTGCATTAGCATAAACTCCGCTTTCATCTTGCCATGTGTTGATCCCATGTCTCCTGTAATCTGCTGTGTCGGTAAACTGGGAATGACATTTTCTATGTACTACAGAGTACCCGACCATATCAGGTGTAACCTAAAGGGAAGGCATATATATATATATTATTACCCAAAAGAAAGTTTTGAGGAGAAAACTTTAACATTGGCACCACTGTATACCAAAAATAAATGTAGTCAGTTGACACATTTCTCTTCCAATAACATTTGATTATTTAAATTTCTCAAATTAAGAAATGTTCATGGAAAAAAGCTATGGGACTGGCAACATTTTTAAACAGATTTTCCAAAACAGCAAATCTGTACTCATCTCTAATGCATATGATTTTCAATATTTAAAAGGACTGATAGTAGTATTACATAATACCACCCTGTTTTCAGAACCAGCAAAATCTTTGCTACCTATGAAGAATACAGGCTTCTCTCAATCATGGCTCGTATCTGCAGATAGTTCTTGAGTTATTACCACTATAGAGACCAGAAAATGAAAATCAATCATTGTGGTGCAGTCATTAAGTGAAGCATCAATTGAAGCTGACTGGGAAGGTCACACATGGCAATCATGTGACTTCAAGACATTGCAACTGTCCAAGCCAGTTGTCCTGTGCCTGGATCATAATCATGTGAGTTTGGGAATGCTGCAACAATAATTACAAGTGAGGACCAGGTGCACTGGCATAACTTAGAACACTTGCTAAAAGAATTTTTTTTGCACTGGCATAACTTAGAACACTTACTAAAAGAATAGTCATTAAGTGAGGGTTACCTGTAACATTAAGATATATTATGTATCATTTACTAAAAGTAACTACGGCAATTTTGTCTGAGCATACATCATTTTCTCTTTTTTTGCAGTTTCTTTTTTTAAAAATTGCTTTTTTATTATGTAAGTTCCTCAAATTAATTTTGAGTTCAGCAACCTTACAAACTTCATTAATTAAATAAATAAAACCAGACCTAATACAAAACAGGAACAGTCAGCTCTAATGAGAAAAGTGGGTTTTTGCAAAAAGAATCACAAAGAGCTTAGTAATTAATAGTCATTTTTCTTTGGATAAAAGGAATGGGAGAAAGGCTTGGGTAATAAGAGCATAGAACTGAAGTTAATTGCTGAGAGGCAATACAGAATTATATCCAGGAGCCATTAAGTTCAAGAAGCCAGGTATCTAATACCTAGGAAATTTGGGAGGAAGTAGGTAAAAACATGGTTACCCAACCTTGGCAACTGGAAGACTTGTAGACTTCAACTCCCAGAATTCCTCAACCAACCTTGCTGGGAAGTCTGGAAGTTGAAGTCCACAAGGTCTTTAAGTTAACAAGGTTGGACACTTCTGGGGTAAATTAAAATGAAAAAAATATGGTGTAAGGAATAAGGATGTGTGGGAACAGAAACTGTAAAATTATGAATTAGATATGGTTGGAAAAAGAGAGAGGCTGCCCAGTCAATAGACTACTAACAGAAACTTCAGGAAAGCAAAATATGAGAAATACTTTTTATAAACTAACAAAGAAATACATTTACAGCTGGTGGAAGCTAATATTCCTGTTTTCAATATGAACAAAATGATCCAAGAGTGACCATGTATGAGAGAAAGCAAGCTATTCCATCAGAATAATTGAAGATATATTTTTCTTTTTGGGGCTGCTATGGTTATAAAACTATGATCACAATTTTATTTTGTTAATTCCTAATTTATTTTAAAAAGGGAATCCAGGCTGAATCATTATGCAACAACACGCATCCCTCTTCATTTATTGGCCTTGTGCAATTTGAAAGGTTCTTTTTTTAAAAAAAAAATCACAGATATACACAGACAGAGAAACATAACAATATTCTTCTGATGTTTTCAATTGTAGGAGTTTTATTATATAATTAACTTTTTTCAGAATCATAAAAGTAGATGCCAATAAAGAACACAATGCAATTTTGAAATCCAAATAAGAACCGCTGTCATAGGTTTCATTTTGCGATATACCAGAGACATGGAAATAATGCATTCTTTTACAAATGGTACTAGAAAACAATGCAAATCAGAGATAGTTAACAGCAAAAGATATCCTTTATTCTTGTATTTCTATGTTAATGTTTTTTGTCTCATTTTCATCTTCTAACTTATCATAGAGCCGAGGTGGCACAGTGGTTAGAGTGCAGTACTGCAGGACACTTCAGCTGACTGTTGTCTGCAGTTCAGCGGTTCTAATCTCACCGGCTCAAGGTTGACTCAGCCTTCCATCCTTCTGAGGTGGGTGAAATGAGGGCCCAGATTGTGGGGGCAATATATGGTGACTCTGTAAACCGCTTAGAGAGGGCTGAAAGCCCTATGAAGCGGTATATAAGTCTAACTGCTATTGCTATTGCTATTCTACCTCAGGCTTGTCAAACTGGTGGCCCACAGGCCGGATATATCATTCGCAGGCTACACCCACTCTGGCTCCACAATGGCAAAAAACATCATGATACGTCATGATCTTGCGGGTGTTTTACCTTATCTTATCATTTGTAGACATACGTAGCTTATCAATGGTTTCTAGTACAGCCCAGAGTTGTATGTTCTATAACTTTATAGTTTGTATAGTTTTATTCAGCTTTATTTCTATTCTGATTTCTTTTTAATGTAATGCTTTTCTTCTTCAGGCCGATGCCTGACGCATCACATATGTGGCTTGTTGGGTACTAGTAGAATTTGGATTATTCCAGATTCCACTTCCTCAGATTCAGTCCCTAAAGTTGTATTGACCATAAATGTTGGTCCCCTTTGAGATTTCAAGGCTGGGGATGGTGGAGATGCTTCTGATCCTGTTGTGTCATTTCCCGTGTTTTAGGGCACTCTGCTGCTGACCCCAGTCTAACACATCTACAACTCAAATGCTGTACTAATGTACTAATTACTATTACTAATGTACTAATTTTGGACATAGCTTAACTGTTTTCAAAATAAAATCTGCTAAATTATAGAGCTCCAACTGAAATCTTACTGTCAATTGTCATAATATTTGCCGAGTAGTAGCTGCTTATTAAAAATCCTGTTTTCCATAAGAGTCCAATACCCTTTATTTCCCCATAGTCTTTCTATTCCCATGTACTTACATATGGTATATAGTCATATGGTGGACAATAGTCTAATCGGTATGACGTATCCATAAACCTGTAAAACATAAACCATGTAGTAAGATTAGCTCCACACTATTTTCTAAACTATATTTACATGCTCATTAAATATAATTGAAAATGTAGCTAATCTTTTTCTTAGAAACCAAAATCAAAGCATTTTTTCTCGTGTATTCAAAGCAATAAAAATATCTTCTAGCCACTATTATATTTCCCGTTATAAATTATTTCTGCAGATGTCAGTTTTTCTTTTTCTTTTTTTGGAGAAAACATCCTATAAGATCTGAACATATAAAACATAAACATTTTCAAACATCTATTTGATTAATTAATATCTCACACAATGACAAATTGAAGATTTTTAGATGGTTGCAAATGTTTCTGAAGAGGAGAATTACGCTTGTATGAAAAGTCTTACTGTTTACATTGAGTTAAAATATTTCTATATCTTCAGCCTCACTAAGGCTTACAAGTAAACAGAATAAATGTTCTACTGTATTAGCAATTAGTTAAGGTTTAAAATTATGTCTTCAAATTTATAGTACAACTACCACAATTCAAGGATGAAGTTGGATTTGAGATATGTTTTATATTTTCATAACTCTGAGTACAGGGGTGGGTTCCTGCCAGTTCTAACCACTTCTATAGAAGAGGTTCCACAAATCTACAGTACCGTTTAGAACCGGTTCCAGCTCCCTCCCCCTGCCCGTCTGCACATCATCAACCTGAAGAGCGAGAGGAGGAATTCTGGGAGTTGAAGTGTGCAAGTCTTAAAGCTGTCACGTTTGAACACCCCTGGGGGTTTTTTTCTAAAGGGTAGGGGTGCAAGGGTCTTATAACTTGACAACTTTAAGATTTGCACACTTCAATGCCAGAGTTTCTGAGCCAACATTTTGGTTGCTAAGCAAGAGCGTTGTTAAGTGAGTTTCACCACATTTACAAGTTGGCCATGCCCACTCAGTCACATGGCTGGCAAACTACTCCCACCCAGTCACATGGCCAGGAAGCAATTCCCATCCGGTCACATGGCCGGCAAGCCACTCCCACAAAGCAGGCCACACCTACAGAAGAGGTTCTAAAAATTTTTGAAACCCACCGCTGTCTGAATACCAAAGGGATCTGTGGCAGACAAATTTCCATCTCATCTCTCTTTACTCATTTCTTATACACACTCTCAGAAGAAGAAAGCATGAGTACAATAAATGTGGGCTCTCACATTTTTGAGTTTATCATAGTTAAGGCCCTATGATTATACCTTTTGTGGTCACTAGTACATGTTTTGCAAGACACCATGTCAATACATAAAAACAAAACATATCCTTATCATCTTGCAATAAAGATCATTTTGTACCACCTTTTCTTTGAAAAATGACCTCACTTAAGTTTCTGTTCCAAGCCAGTGACTAAGTTTTGGAACCATTTCCAAGTTACAATCAAGGCAGATGATCCATCTCTTGCAAGCAAAATAAAAGCTAGGGAGGGAGCTTATGGCAGCTGGACTTAGCTTCCTCTTCCTTTTCTTTCTCTGATCTTTTTATTATCCTTCGTAGAGCAAATATAATGTATCATATTTCTGTGGAAACAGAACTGGTCAATAATCGGTGCAATTTACAAACATTACTCGCTTTCTGCACAGAATAATGTCATTGATGTTGATAATGCTGGGGATGCATTCTGTGCTCCAGCAGCCCACCATGGCATCTGAAATCTAGTTATCAGGGGGTCCTACTGCTAGGAAATCTGTAGTTTAAACAATCTAGAGCAGTGGTCCCCAACCTTTTTATCGCCGCGGACCAGTCAGCCTTTGATAATTTTACCGTGGCCCGCTGAGCGCGCGCAGGGGTGGGGGGGCATTGTTCGCGACGACACATTGATTGCGTACCTGCGCGGGGCTCTCTTCCCTGGAGCCTTTGCGCACGGCCCAGGAGCTTTTGCACACGGCCCAGGAGCCTTTGCGCTGCAGCGATCATGTCCCCCGGCCGCTGCAGCGATCATGGCCCCCGGCCGCTGCAGCGATCATGGCCCCCGGCCGCTGCGCGGCCCGGTGCCAGGTACTCCGCGGACCGGGGGTTGGGGACCACTGATCTAGAGAATTATGGTACTAGATTGCAATAAACATTGCTGCCATCTGGTGGTTACCTAGATTTCTGCACCAGATTTCTGGTAGCTCTACTTTTGGGGACAATTTACTTTGAACATTACTGAAAAGTTAGGCTGACCAACTTTAAGCATTCTTAGAAGATGACTTTTCTGTTTCAGCCTGAATTCAAGCCTAGGTAACAGCAGGACAGAAGTGCAATCCAATTAATTTCTTTATAAGTAGTGACCTTTAATACCATAAGACTTGATATGTCTCTGTAGCATCTTTGTGGATTATTATAGTACCAATGTTCTTATTTTCAGAACTGCTTTTAAACATGGAAAAGTACTTGATTCCTTGGAATTGTTTCCAGGGTTCTTATACTGCCTATTTGGTTGCCCATATTATATAATCAGTAAATTAGTCATTGTGCTATTGGTAATCTATAGCTTTCAATACTTTCATTATAGTGAAACAATGCGTAAGCCAAAATAAACCCTAGATAATTAAAACTGTTACGCATTTCTGTTTTCAGAAACAGGTGTAAGAAGGCCAAAACCACCCCATATCATCTTGACTCTCTTTCCTTCCTTCCTGTCTACCTAATAACTCCGACAATAAAAATGAAAGCTTAAAATCTTTGTCACCTAGGCTGAAAGGAAAGCATGTCTTAACATAGATAAAACTGGCATATGTCACCAACTTCACTAAATAAGAAAATCCCCTCAAGATATTATTTCTTCATTTCAGTAATAAAATACACAAATTCTTCACCCCAAAGTCACTCCCATGACCCACCATAGATAAAAGCTTGCAAAACTCCACAGAAAGTTAAGCTGAATTTCCTCACTATCAGACCAGTGGTACTTTACAGTAATCCCTAGAAGGCAGGCTGAGTCCACAAACTCTCTAAGAATAATACAAGGATTTATTTATAAAAGTATCTCTCTAAAGCTATGATTCATGGCCACCTGTGATTGCTATGACTGACTGTCATGCTCTCAAATTTCACCTCTGCTTCTAGCAACTGTCCTATGTTCTTTGGAACAGCAGGCTCGGAACGGATCAAAAATTTCTTCTAACACAGGGAAAAAGAGGTTACTTGACCAAATCAAGGGAAACTCTGAGTATGCAAAAGAAAGTGCCTCCGGCATTCCCGCAACCACACCAGCTGCAAAGTAGAGACTGCTCTTGTTTAAAAAACCAAACATCCTAGTAGTGGTTTTTGCTTAGTGGAGCAACTGCAACTAAGCAACCCAGCACACAAAAACCTCCCCAGAGAACTGTGGGAAAAATCAAAGAATTTTGTCTTTATTTCTGATCTGTCTTTCCATTCCTTCCCACCTTTTTCCGATGTATGTATGTATGGTGAATGTATTTGCAAGTAAGTTCAGCTACAGGCATAGGAAACTTTACAGCATGATGATTATGAAGTACAAATCCAGCAAGCTGTTATGGACAAAGCTCCCTAAATGCAAAATCTTCCAAAGGTCTAAGAAAAATTTAGGGTATTGTACAGTGGTGGGTTTCAAAATTTTTTAGAACCTCTTCTGTAGGTGTGGCCTGCTTTGTGGGAGTGGCTTGCCAGCCATGTGACTGGGTGGGAGTGGCTTGCCAGCTATGTGACTGGGTGGGCATGGCCAACTTGTAAAATGTGGTGAGACTCACTTAACAACGCTCTTGCTTAGCAACCAAAATGTTGGCTCAGAAACTCTGGCATTTGAAGCACGCAAGTCTTAAAGCTGTCAAGTTACAAGATCCTTGCACCCCTAACCCTTTAGAAAAAAAAAAACCAGGGGTGTTCAAACTTGACAGCTTTAAGACTTGTGGACTTCAATTCCCAGAATTCCTCCTCTCGCTCTTCATTTTGATGATGTGCGGATGGGCGGGGGGAGGGAGCTGGAACCAGTTCTAAACGGTACTGTAGATTTGTGGAACTTCTTCTATAGAAGAGGTTAGAACTGGCAGGAACCCACCCCTGGTATTATATTAGTAGCAAGACAAAGAAGTCAATCGGAAATCATAAGAAACCAGTTTCATTAATTTGAATGGAAATAAACTGATAAATTATCAGTTCTCTAGTACAGAAGAAAAAAAAAACATTGAAATAATTGAAATTGAAGTTTAAATGTTCTGGTAATGCCAAGAATAAAATTATCAGATATTTTTAAGTACCAAGGTAATGTTATGAGGTACAAATATATGAACCTTTATCATATTGCAGGTCTCAATAAGCATCAACATAAAGCACAACAAAATCTGAACTTCATAGTGAAACTAAAATAATTAGCCTATACTGTATGTATATACAAACATTTTAAACTTCTCTGGTGGGTGGCGTGGTAATACAGCACCAAAACCTGTTTCAGGTAGCCCTGTTTCCCTGAGGGAAAAAGAGAGAGACAGCTTTCAGATTAAAAGAAAAATTAAAGGAAAAAGCAAGCTTTATTTTAGATCCAATTGGCAATGCTGGATGGACGGATGGGCAGGCAGCCAATTCAATGGGCTTTACAAAGAAAAAAGTGTATGGGAGTGCAACCTTAGAAAAAACTAGGTGTGTGTTTGTGTGTATAAATAATGTGTTTTTTTCTTTATTTACTGTACTTTGCATTGTTGCACTGCCCTCTACTGGATAAATGTATTCAAATACTTTAAACATAATAAAAAAATCATTATTACATTAACTTTGTAGTTCTCAGGATAAATTTTATGTTTAAAATCAGTTACTGTTTTCTTCTTTTATTTAATGTTTTGTGAACATTAATGAACTATAAAATATATCAGAGATTAGATGGAGTAATTATAGAAATAAAGGATTAATAACTCCCAAAGTTTTTAAAAACAAATATAAGGTAGAAAGAAATAGGGCAAAAAAAATGACCATGATATATTTTATATGATAGTATTTTTTTAAATTATAGATATGAAAATATCAGAAATACCGGTCAACAACAATTGTGTGAAAGCCATCTTCATCCAGCAAAGGTTTCAAAATCTCTAGTTCTTTATATTCTTTTTTGCTACAGGGAGATGACAGATAATCTTGATATGTTGTTATCCATTTCTAAAAGTAAATGTTACAACAAGGAATCATTACATAATTCCAATGCAGTACAAAAATATATTTTTTCAAGTACTCTAATAGCCAACCCTTAACATCTGTTGAAATCCTGGAGATATAACTTCAGTCATAATTTATGCATTTCTACTCCAATCAATATTTTTAAAACCAATTGATGTATATGATGAAAATATGTGTGTTTTATTCTTATTGTTATAATGTCAACATTTGACTAGTGAATTAATTGGGCATTTTCTATTCACAAATAAAGCATCCCAGAGTTGTCTTTCATGGCTGAAAATAAACATTGCAACTAAATGATAATAAAAAAAATCTACAAAACTGCGCAATCCGTATTTGGGGGGTATTCTTGAAATTATTGTTATTGGTTGAAATTAATATAAGTAGTTTTAATACCTATCTTGAGTCCTCTAAAATGTGTACACAATATTTATTAACTTAATAACAAAATACAGGTGTATTCTATGAATGGCAGTGCTGGTTGGTAATATGTTGATAATAAATAAATATGAATGGGATACATCAACATAATCAAACATGCTATCAACAATAAGCTATCTTACTTGATCCATGTTTCCAAATCTCCAGTAAGTAGACTGACATAGGTTTTTAGAACCCAAACGAACTTGATGGATATCATAATCCTTAGGTTCAGCCTCTCTATTCTGGGACCTTTATAATAAATTATAAATAATAATACTAAAATTACTATATTTTAAAAGTTACTAATATCAACATTACTACCAACATAACATTACAAGTCAAACCCAAATATGTCTTTATGCATAGCCAATTACATTTTTATTTTAATCAAAATACCATACAAAAACACTTCTCAGGAAGTGTTAAAAGTGTCTAAATAAATCTGAAATAAAAAAACAAAATAAACCCAAAAATTTGAAAAAGAAAGTAAACTTCAAATATTATTACTAACTCAACAACTAAGCTTCATATTGAAAATAGCAAGAATGAATGTTTGTGGCTTAGTCACATCTGGTGAGGGTTTTTTTAAAAGAGAGAATAATCTTAAACCACATCAGACCAGTCAACAGTACTTTTTTCTTACCAGCCAGACACAAGAGTTGGTCTCCCATAATTTGCTGAATTGGAGCGCAAGGTCAGCGCTCCTTTGCGCTCCATCACATCTGGTGGCCCTAATTCCATCTTCAAATGATTTTGGATTTTCACAACTTATACAGGACCACCAAATCTGAAATTAATTCAATATTATTCCTCCTACTGTAGGGCAGTTCACAGCAGAATATTCATTTTAATTTGGGATGAGAGTATTATATCTAAGAAATTAATCTTGAGACAAGTACTTCACTCCCTCTGTATTATTTCTCAATGCTCCAAGCTTTCATTGGCTTATTCTTTCAATTCAACATATTAAATGAATAGCGAGGAAGGAAGGAAGGAAGCCTTTGCAGCTTTCATTCTTTGCTGGGCACATTAGTCTCCATGGTGACCACTGATGCTATAGAGGAAAATAACAAACCTCAAAATCATTCCACCAAGAGGCCGGAACTACTTTTGGGTCTGTTCTTTGTAAGTCAAGGGGAAAGCTACAAATAATTCTTACAAGGTAATACTATGGAAATATCCAAAATGTGAGATACCATCCCAAGATTGCCATCAAGCCTTCTTGAGATAGAATTGTGAATATATATATATGTGTGTGTGTGTGTGTGTAATCTTTGTCATTGTACTTAAATACAACAAAATTGGTTTTATCTATCTATCTATCATCTATCTATCTATCTATCTATCTATCTATCTATCTATCTATCTATCTATCTATCTATCTATCTATCTATCTTCCTCATCATTTCATAGGCAGAGTCATGCTCAATTCAACCTTTTCTTCTGTCAATAATCAAAGTAAATAAATATATTTTACAGTATTTCATTTTAATGAAAAACACTTGTCAGTAATCCAGGACCTTTATTTAAAGGCCCACTTTATGTTCCCATTTTGTGTTTTTCATAACAAAAAAGCTGAAATAGAATTGGTTGAATAATTAGTAAGTGAAACTATTATACAAAAGCGTCTGTTTTAGAAAAATAATACAAAAATCCATTTTAAAATATGCAGTCGAAAATCAGATAGAAAGATTATGGACTTAATAATGACAAACACTTTGCTCAATCATAGAGGGAGGTATGGCAAGTGAAGACAATATGTATCATTTCAAAATGTAATAATCATATTGTATTAAATTGAATGCAAAAAATATATTAGTGTAACAATTTTATTATGCTAACTCAGGGTTATAAATCCAGTGACTTAGTTCACATAATGTGGTAAGACAGCATGCTTAATAAAATCCTTAGAAGAATTCAGAGTTAATACTAAATCAAAACGAGGAATCCAGGAAATACATAATTGTTTGATTTTTTTGACTTAGTGTGATGAGATAAGTATACTATGAGTAAACTCTTAAGCAAAGCAAAAAAGAGAAATGGAGGAGAAAGAAAACAATAACTGATATTCAGGCTATAAGAAGAAAAATGGGAGTCAGTAGAAACATTTAATCAGCTGTTGAGATAGTTTCAGGTTGTACCAAAACTTTCCCTTGAGCTGTAAGAATGAGAAATAAACATGATCGTTTTTAATCTTCTTCCCCTTCCCAATTGTTAAATTATAAAATTCAGCTGTTAACTTTAACCTATTTCAATATTTAAGCAAAGCACATCAGACCTTTGATAGGTGGGAAACTAAAGTATGGAGAAGTTAAATATTGTTTTATTTTAAAGAAAATCATATTAAATTGTGACAGGTAAAAACAAAACAAAAAGTCAACAGAAGCCCCATCAAATATCCTAATACTAAAAGAAAAATAGTAAAAAAAAATTGTGAAACCTCCCTGCCTTGGAAATCTGGCTGGTCCTAACCTGGTTAGGCTTTAGTAAAGCACTGAAGACCTGGCTAGTCCCCCAGATGTTGAGGCCTGGAAAGTAAATGAAATCTGAGAATTATGTTTTTGTACACTGGGATTACTGTTTTGACACTGGCCATTATGGTTTAAGACTCTTAAAATCACCGTTGAGAGATGAGCATCTTATTAAATCATATAAATAAATAAAGGTTCATCTCATTGCTGAATTGCTAAACCTAGTCCTGTTGAAATCACAGGTATGCAAATGAATGACAAGAAAAACCTAGCTGAAATTAAGAGTTTTGTTTAAGTCAATTTAAGATTGTGAAGGAGAAACTTTCAAGTATTTAAGAATTATCCCTCAAATATGATAGCAAACAAAGGAAGAAAAAGATAACAGTTGGCTTATAACCACAACTGGACCCCAACTTGTTTCCATTGCTAAACAAGACAGTTAAGTGAGCTTTGCCCTGATTTATGACATTTCTTGCCACAAGTGAATCAGTATAGTTGTTAGGTTAGTAACATGAGTGTTAAGTGAATCTGGCTTCCCCATTGACTTTGTTTGTCAGAAGGTCGTAACAGGTGATCACTTGACCCCAAGGCACTGCAACCATCATAAATTCAAGCCATGTATGTAAAGAAGGAGGATTTGTATGTTTGTTTTGAAAATAATTTTTTATAAAAAAAAAAATGCCACAATTTCCTTGCACGCTTACCTAAAAGTAAGCCTCACTGACTTTATTTTATGTATTTATTTCATCAAGCATGAATTAGATAACATATAAGTATAAACATTATTTATTTATTTATTTGTCAACAAGTACAAGGAAACAAGTATGAAAACACATGAAAAAAATGGCACAAATAAATAGATATAAATAAGCAAAACATAGCCATAAACACATAAAAACAGTACGTTTAAATGGGGACAGTAGGACAGGGCCCGTAGGCATGCCCCCTTAGGAACCTCTTAAGATACATGTAAGATCCACTGTAGACAGTTTAAGGTAAAGGGTATGAGGGTTAGAGGAACTAACAACGGGATCAGGTAGGGTGTTCAACACATTTACTACTCTATTGCTGAAATCGTTTTTCCTGCAATCAAGATTAGAACGGATTACATTTAGTTTGTATCTATTGATAGCCCTTGTGTTATTGCAGTTGAGGTAAAAGTAGTCATTAGCAGGTAGGACATTATGGCAGATTATCTTGTTCACTAAGCTCAGGTCGGAACTTATTATGATTATGAATACATGACATGAATACACATTTTATTGTAAAATAAAATTCTAAAACAATTATTTTATTGTAAAATAAAATTGTAAGTAAGCCTCAGCGGGATTTGTTGCCAAGTAAACACTTTTGGCACTGATACTAACTACTGAGTAAAACTGAATAGGAGTCACTTCTCAGTGAATGGAGTCCAATTCCATCCATATTCGTTCAATGTATTTTTGAAGAAAGGGGCTAAAACCTTAGAGACCCTGAGGACGAGTAGCGTCAGAACTGGTATAATTATATCGTTTTATACTTGATTAAAAAACTGCAATCCGTGACTTTTAAAACACGAATAATTAACTTTAAAATATCTGAAGGATTCCCCATCCTAAAAACAACCTCGTGGAGAAAGTATAACGCGGAGCGCGGAAGGAAAGCGGGACGGCGGGTGAAACCGTTGTTCCCCTGCTTGAGAACGGGGCCACCGACCCTTCAGAGCATCCTCTCCCTCCCACATCCTTTTTTCTATTTCTTGTTTGTCCAGCGCCACGGCGACCAGGTCGGGCGAAAGGAGGAGGCGGTCCTTCCTCGTCGGTTTATTCATTTCGCCGAGCTCCGCGCTCCGCCTCGGCGAGGCCTCTGACCCGGATGCGCTTTGCTTTTCCTCGGCCTTCCTATGCGGGACGGCGGCGGCAGCGAGGGCGCTGCTACCGGTCGTAAGCTACGGTGGCGGCAGCAGCCCGAAGATGGCCGAGTCCCCGGAGGAGGTGGCCGTGCTGGTGCAGCGGGTGGTGAAGGACATCAACAGCGCCTTCAAGCGCAATCCGCACATGTGAGTCAAAGGAGAGCGAGGGAGGGCGGGCACTCGGCGAAGGAACGCGGGACGCGCCGTCTCGCCCCGCGGCTTTGCTTCGCCTTGAGGAGGAGGAGGCTGCAGCCCCCTTGCCTCTCCTCGACGTGGAGGCCTTGCGGGGCTCGGCTGGGTTGTCTGGGAGTGCACCGAGGGGACGAGGCCGGGTTAAAAAAACAAAACAAAACACTCCCTTCCTTCTCTCTCTTTTCGAGAGGCGCCGAGTGGAGGGGGGCGAGTTGAACTTCTGTGGCTGGACAAGAGGGTAACTTCAAAGTAGAGGCTGAAGGTGGAGAATGAGCTTTGAAGTTCCCGGGGATCTTGTCCGTTTACGGAATGGAACTCGTGGTCTTTGCATGTGTTTAGACGAGAGCGTGTATTATATATGTATATATAACCCGGGGTTCAGTAGAACGGCTGGGGAGACGTCGGGTCTGCCGGAGAGGAAAAGTTGAACATGGGAATCGGTGGATTTGTTACTGGCTAACTTTGAAAGTTTGCCTGTCCGCGCTGTGGTTTAGGGAAGATAATGTTGCTTTTTCATTTTTCAAAGGGGATGGTAAGACTTTCCGTTCCAAGCTCTTCATCTTAAACTCCAACGTTCTCAGCTAAATTCCAAAGAATCATCTTGTTTCTTAAGGTGTCTCCCGGGATGTTCCATAGGTTAACGGTCACCACGGTGTCTATTTTTAACATCGCTGTGTCGCTCTAGTTTTGCAATAGTCCCTTCTAAATAGGATTTGATGTTCACTCAGTATTTTCAGACCATTTCTCCGTCCCAGAATCGAAGAAATTGGGAGATTAGGATGAAAGCGAAGAGAAGGAAGCTGCTAGTTTCAGAGTTTTCCCCAGGAGTGGGATGTTCCAAAATGCTCCAGGTTTGTGGCTGGTGCATGCATTTGTGAGAACACGCCTTCCAAAACAAGATGCAATATATGTGTCCATAACAAGAAGACCATCATCCTGTTTTAGAATACAGTGTACCTGTTTGAAAATGCATCTATTACCACTCAGATTGACCTGTTCCAGGTGAAAAATTATTCAAGTAACAAAGAGCCTA
This sequence comes from Thamnophis elegans, assembly GCF_009769535.1. Classification (NCBI taxonomy): domain Eukaryota; kingdom Metazoa; phylum Chordata; class Lepidosauria; order Squamata; family Natricidae; genus Thamnophis; species Thamnophis elegans. The sequence goes on along the minus strand of NC_045543.1, from coordinate 77,513,881 downwards.
TTTTGAATATACTTAAAATAATATATCGTTAGTGAAAATACCTTGTTGATATGTGCTGCCTTACAGGTCAAAATTTTAAAGGTTATATCCCACACCCTGTTTTTGATGTTTTTGAGTTCTTGAATCCCGTCAACTGCCTGGAGAACACATTTTCTTGGCAATATTTTTTGGAAGTGGTTTGCCTGTTTCCTAGGACTCAGAATTCCCCAGCCAACCTTGGCAATTGCTTCAAATATGTGTTTCATTTCCCTTTTATCTCCCTTAATGTTGCCAAATATTGTAGATATTCTAGTCCTTTATCTTCTTGCACATATGCCCAAAGTATGTGACTTTCTCTTTTCTGATCATCCATTTGTGGGAGCAGTCAGTCCTTACTTGGGCTGGGATCATTATATTGATTCTTACAATCCACATCAGTTGTAGTGATATTTGTCCAGATCATGATTCAGAGAAGTACATTTTCTTCCTGGTTCTTTATCTTCCGTTTTCACAGCTGTCTTTTAACACTAGACAAGATGCTACTATAACTATTCTAATATTTGTTTTCATGAGAATATCCATATCGTTTATGCATTTGCCTAAGTTTACCATTGCCACCTTCTCCAGATTTTTACTCTCTTCTCCAGGACACTATTCAATTTTATCTCTTCTGGGATGAAGAAAACAAAACCATCTATATTGTCTTCACTTCTTCACTGTTAACTGTGAGTTCACTGAGCATGATAGTTGACATTATCTTTGGCTTTTAATAATAACACAGGTTTTTCAATTTGCATTTTTGTTTCACAATATGCTACTTTGAACTTTTTCACATAACTCTTCTTTACATTCAGCTAATATTGCCTGAATATTTCATATTTCTCCTGTGTGCTGCTTAGAGAGTCCAAGCATGAGTTAAATACAGTCTATCTGTCCTAGGACTGAGTAGATTTTTCCTTAACCACGCCTCCTTTGCCTCATTGAGGTCAGTTTAAAAACTCAATCCGCCCGTTAGGACTAAATTTGGGGAGATCCTCAGTTTTAAATCAGATAGACTGGAGTCTCCAAATAGAACACAGTGAATTTAGACTTTTTAATTTTTGTATAGATTGTCGCACAGCATAGATTAGGCTTTATAGGAAGATTCAGTTGGTTCCGAACCTGCTGAGGTGGCTGTCAGGGCTCCTTGGAGCTCAAGCAGCGTGTGGAGTAGTGGAGGTGCTTGGCTGGCGGCTGCCGGCAAGCACTGGGGTGGCAGGATGCTTCCTGTCCGTTTCACAGCCGCATTTGTTTCCCTTTATAAACTCTGGTTGCTCTTTTAGAGCTCCGGAAGTGTTGGCAATTTCTCCTCAGCCCGACAAGTGTGACGGCCATTTTGAAAGAGTTTTGCACACTTTCTGAAGCTGCAAAGGGAGACGTTCGGCTCAAAGAGCCGTGGCGTGTGGCAGTAGCCATTTTAAGTGCCTTTTCTTGCCGAATCATTGTCGGAAGACTCAAAAACCACCGCGTCTTTGCGCTAAAGCCCCTCAGCCACAGATCGCTGCCAGGGAGACTCTGACCTTGTCCGGGGTCCCTGCAGCACAGTCAGGTACCCACTGAGTGCGGCCTTAGGAGTTGTGGCTACTTAGGTCACTCCCCTATAACTGTTGATCTGCAGGCATAGCGGATCCTGCCGGCCTACACTTGGTGCCACGCTACTGCTACAGCCTCTTCTCTCCATTGGAGGACGACCTATTGATCTGCAAGTCTCCATGGCAGACAGAGGTTTGGAGGCGCAGGAGGAGATGGCAGGGCCCTCCATCACAAGGGGGGAAGGGATGGAAAGGCACCATAGGGAAGGAATCCCAGGGACCCTCAGGCAGTAAAATCACCCCCAGAGAGGGCTCCAGGAGGCACAAGCCCGTTGCAAAACTGCAGAGAAAGCAAGAGGGCAGACCAGATCACCCGAGCAGAGGGCTCCCTTGCCTGACTCGTCTATTGATCAGATGAGGGAGGCAGAACCGGATGTCCTCAGGGAGATAGCTCCCCATCGGTGGTAGAGGAGGTGTTACGGGATTCTTCACCTGAGGCCTCCTGGGGATACCCTGACTCCCCTAGTTCTTCCATTCAGGAGCCCTTTCAATATTTCTCCCCTCAGGAGGAGGACACACGTTCGAGCAGGGCTAAAGGCAGGTCTACACCTTCTAGGGCTCGGCCTAAAGAAGACAAGGGCCCTGCCTTGTCTGCAGAGATAAGGGAAGTCATTGTCATAGCCATCTCGCAGGGTATAGCTGAGGGTATCCGCCAGAAGGATGCTCGAGCCTCTGGTTCTTCCAAGTCATGGCCACACACAGTTCAGGACAGGGACCGTGCCCTGGCTTCTCCTGGCACCTCAATTGCCACGGAGGGATCTGTCTCGGAGGAGGAGGAGGGATTTGAGTTATCGGAGAATGAGGACCTTCCTCCCGATAAACCCGTCTTCACCGGCCGGGATGTATTTAAACCATCCCTATTCAAGGTCATCCTCCACAAGGCTAAGGCCTCAACTGAGTTAGGAGCCAAGCCCAACGATAAGGCCATTCCCTCTACCTCTCAGGACCCCAAGGAGGGCCTATTTAAGGAGAATGCCCAATTCAGGAACTGATTCCGGTTCCTGATCTTTTTATGGATGTTGTCCAATGCCAGTGGGCACAGCCAGGTACCCTGGCCAACCTGAGTGTGGGAGATAAAGACTAGAATGGACGGCATCTTGAAATTGCCGGAAGTAGATGCTCCAGTAATTTCATTAACTTCTAATTCAGCTCTGCAGGTGGACCTTCTAGAACAGTGTTTCTCAATCTTGGCAACTTTAAGTCCTGTGGACTTCAACTCCCAGAATTCCCCAGCCAGCGAGAGCTGGCTGGGGGATTCTGGGAGTTGAAGTCCACAGGACTTAAAGTCGCCATGGTTGAGAAACACTGTTCTAGAAGGTCTTAAGGCGGAGGATAAGAGGTCGGAGAAAGCCTGTCATAAAATGCATCAGGTGGCCGCCTAGGCAATCAGGGCATCCAGCTCAGCATCTCGCTCTTCTGGCTGTTCCAGCTTAGATCTAAACCTCCTTTGGAAGGGTTTTGATGGCAACATGACATTAGCAAAATTATTACTGCTGTATAGTATGCAGCCGACGCTTTGCTGAACGCGGCTAAGTTCGCTTCTCGAGCGTTGGAGTCCAATGTGACTCCACCCCACCTTTTTCCCCAAGGTGAACTCTCACTTCCACACAGCCCAGGAAGTGAACCTCCCAAGCTTTTGCCATAGATCTACGCAGCCCAGGGAGCGTACCTGGCATAAGTTAGACGTTAGGCAAGCTGTTCGCATTTATGTTAGGAGGACTAAGGAATTTAGATGCTCCAAGTCATTTTTTGTGTCATTTCAGCCCGGGTCGCTAGGCTGCAAGGCCTCATATTCTGCCATTGGACGTTGGTTACAGGCCTGCATCAAGGGCAGGGCTGTGCCAGGTTGGGTGATGGCACACTCCACAAGGAGTGCTGCCACTACAGTAGCGTGGGTGACCCAAGCGTTCATCATTGACATTTGTAGAGAGCTACGTTGGCGTCCCCTACTGCATTCATTAAAAATTACAGAATTGACACCTTTGCCTCAGCCAAAGCCTCCTTTGGAAGACGTGTTTTGCAGAAAGTTGCCTCGGCTCTGGACAATTTGGACACTAACTCTTCCCTCCCTGGGACACAATAGCTTGGGTATATCCCATGCTTGGACTCTCCAAGCAGTGCACAGGATAATGACCATTGGCTTAACTGAACAGTCGTTCTCTGGGCGCTGCGGGAGAGTCTAAACCCGCCCAGGGTTTAACTAAGTGTCCAAGAATCCTTGTCACGGTTAGAATTCTGTAGGGCGTCCTGCAGCGGATAAGACCTTGGTTTTTAAACTGACCTCAATGAGGCAAAGAAGGCATGGTTAAGGAAAAATCTACTCAGTCCTAGATTGTATTTAACCCATGCTTGGATTCTCCCGCAGCGCACAGAAAATGACCCTTCAGGTAAGCCAACGGTCATTCTCCACATTTCCTTTTTACAGTACTGTAGCATCTTGTTTATTTTATTGTGCTTCAGAAAAATAATAACGTGTTCTGTCACTTTCATTAATCTTATCACATTTATTTTCTAGCATAATCTGGACAATTAAAAGCCTTACACCAGTCAGTGAAGCCAAGGTGAACCTTCTGAAATTGTTTTATCCTTCCATTAACCCTGATTTGTTTATTAGAGCTTATACCGTCACTTCAGTTAGAAAGTGTGCATTTACTTGTTTCTCTACAATAAGAAAGTTAAATAATGCCAGCCTCTTATTTCCTTCTGCCTTTTCTGAAACCTTTCTGTTCATTTGGCTGCATGCATAGCAATCGCATATTCTTCTTTAAAAGTTCTTAACCAATCTTTCTTTGCATGAGTTGATCCCTGAGCATAGTGTCTTTTTACAAATGTTTCTATCACTCTGCAGTGCTATTTGTACAGGATTTTGGTATAGTCTTCCCATTTTCTTTTAAACTTGGTTGGCTCTATTAGATCTTTCTCATGTTTACTCTTGAGTGCCCTAATTTAACTGTCCATTGCTGGTGGTTTTTCTGATCTTTTTTCCACTTTTTGTTGTAATTGATTTAATCCTTCCTGCTTGATTCTGAAAGTCTGTCTTCAGTCATTACTTAGTTAGCCTTACTGCCCAAAACTTTCATTTTCCATTTGGTCATTTTTACAATTTGGGAGTTTTTCCTGCTTCATTTTTCAGTGTCTTATACTTTTCATGTACATCTTCAAGTTCTTTTTCATACAGAAGTATATGAGTATGTTCCTCACATTGAGCTAACATTCTGACTGCCTACTAGCTTCAACTATATCAATACAGTTTTATATGGGATAATAAAGAACTGGTTTGTTATTAGGTTTAGGTTTATTAGATTTATATGCCGCCCTTCTCCCAAGGACTCAGGGCGGCGTACAACATTAAAAGAAACACATAATACAAAAGTTAAAAAAATTAAATAGAATATCCCAAACCCAATTAAAATTGACAATGACATTTTTTTAAAAAAATCGAATTAAAATTAACAGGGATCAATAATTTCTTTTGTTTTGTTCAGGCCAGGCTGGCTTGCTGGAAAAGCCAACTTTTTAGGGCGCGTCGGAAGGACCGGAGGTCAGGGATTATACGAAGCTCCGGCGGCAGCTCATCCAAAGGGAAGGCACTCCCATATTGCCTCCTTTTGGATTGAGGTTGTGCTATAAACAATAATTAAGTCAATGTATTTAAATAAATTATATCCAGTAGCATTTCTAATCAGAAAGAAAAATGTTTCCAGTATAGGCATTGGACAATATTTATCTTTTTCTCTTCAGGCAACTGCTGTACATGTTTTTAATTGCTTTTACAATTACTTGGCTTAAGAAAACTAAATAAGCATTATTGTGTGGAAAAAGCCAAATCAACTTTATTGAGTGGAATACATATGTGTGTATTGAACTTTTGAAGCATCCATACATCCCATCCTAGTATTCCAAATCAGAATATGTTATGCAGAGAAGAGAAACAGGGCAGGAAATGACATACCAAAGTAATTAAAAGCCATGAAATGAGATGAACTTCTCCATACCTTTCTATCTTGGCTAATCATCCTTGCTTCTGACATGTTTGTTTTGTATTTTAAAGAACAACTCATTTTTTCCCATCTGATTCATTTAATCTTGTTAATCTTTCCCTTCGTCTTGTCATATTTAGTCTTTCTTAATACATCAGTTCCTTATTTATATGCTCTATATGACCAAACTACTGTACCTCAATATATTTCTTTAAATACTGGATATTCAGTATTGTATTCAGTTCATATTCACTCAGCATCCATTCATTTTACCATTCTCTTCAGAAATGTACTCCTATAATCAGTTGTCTTTTATTTTTCTTCTGATATAGGTGATCCTTTTGTTTAAATTTATAAGCTTCCTTATAGGTAGAAACATACAATTGTTTTCACTTGTTTCAATATGCATATTTTAGTATAAACTTTCTGCAAAATTTCTTCCCTGTATAAGGAAAGAAAAACCATCTTTCTTCATTTTCATCTTGTTTACTTGCAGCCTTACAGTTGTTCAGTGTTCTTCTATAATACTTATGAGTTTTTAGCATGTCTCTCTGATGGCAGTGCCTTAGTTAGGCCATTTCACCAACTTCCAAAACAAAATGTTTCGTATTTTTACTGCCTCTCACCTTAACTGCTGCTTACTCTCTCTGACTATATTCTTAGTAACTATGTCTTTCTCCATTTGCATATTATACAATATCTTTCCACATGTTTTTGCAGCAATCATTCTCCATTTCATAACCCTATCAAACATTTCACAACTATGGACTATTAAAATCTCATTTTATTTATGTGTTTTGAATCAATGTAACTAAAATCTGCTAACTTAAAAAGTGGGCAAATATACCAGGATCCACTATTTCTGTGGACTTGTAATTTCCACTATATTCAGACCAATTTTATTTTAAAGTTGTGGCCATTGTAACATCTTGATGATTTCTGCCGATTTCCATAAGAAAAATCATTGGGGAACCTGGCAGGAAGTTAAAAGTTGTTCCTGCTTCTACTGGTTTTTTTTTTGGTTTTTTTTGCTCGTTGTTATTCTGTTTATTTCTTATTTCTTTAGGTAAGTAAATATTGACTAGTTATTGAAATTGTACCCCACAGTAATTGTTTTTCTATTTGTGATTCATGCTCTTTGTAAATGATCATGGACCATCCAGTATTGAGGTTAAAAAATATGGTCTGCTTAAAGTATAATGTTCAGTCTGGTCCCCTCAAATTTCACTGCCTTTCTCTCAAAGGATGACCCAACAGGTTACAGGATTGTCTGGAATTTTCCATTGGCATTGTATCCTCACTTCTAGAGTATAGTGTGTGGGTTTTTTCTTTTTTTTTCTTTTTCTTTTGATATCTCTCTTGGTCGTTTTAAAGCTTGGTTTTGTCATTGGGCATTAGAACCTGGATTTGTGATAGAGCTAAACAGTGTGTTGATTATTTTTGATGGGTTTTCATAGATCTCAGCTGTGGATTGTGTTGGATGGATTTTTTAAACATTGTTCTTATACTTAGCGGGTTTTGCATTTTGCTTTTTCATACTGGTGTTTTTTAATTGCTCTGAGCTGCTCAGAATCACATAGTTGAGAAGGACAGCTCTGTACATTGAAATAATAAATACTGTATATTCTTGTGGATAAGCTGACCCTTATTAAATGTTTAACCAAAATATGAAAAATGGGCTGCCCTGGATAACCCAATCTTGACATTTTTGTATGTTTTAATTTTCACAATTGGCTTATGCATGGGTGGCACATTTTCCATGCTGTTGTGATTTTAAAAAGTTATTGTATCTGTAGATGGGCTTATACAAAAGTGTATACAGAATACATGGGTACTTTTAAAAGGTAAAAGAAAAATCTAGCATATATATACACAGCTAGGCTCATCCATAGATAAATCAAACCCAACTTTGGGGGTGCATTTTACCACCTAAAACTCTCATAATCAATGGTGGGATTCAAAAAAATTTGCTACCGGTTCTGTGGGCATGGCTTGGTGGGCATGGCATATCTTGGTGGGCATGGCTTGTGGGCATGGCTGGGGAAGGATACTGTTAAATCTCCATTCCCACCCAACTCCAGGGGAAGGTTACTGTAAAATCCCCATTTCATCCCAATCAGCTGGGACCCAGGAGGCAGAGAATAGATGGGGGTGAGGCAATTCAGAGGTGGTATTTACCGGTTGTCCAAACTATGCAAAATTCCTGCTACTGGTTCTCCAGAACTGGTCAGAATCTGCTAAATACCACCTCTGCTCACAATACAGTATACAGTAAATAAAATTTCAGATTTCCCTTTGAAAATTTATTGAGTGAGTCTCAGTAAATAGTTTTCTCTTTGCCATAAGGAGAATAGGAGGATAAAATGAGTTAGAAATTATATATGCCAGGTGATTTTTGAAAGGTTAGAATAAAAATACATTTAATTAAAAATAACTGTTCCATGGTTATGATTTTTTTTTAATTCCTAAGCAGAGTTTTCAAATTCTGGCATTTAAATTGTCATTTTTCTTTTGAAATAAATGAAGTAATCATCAAAACAACCAAATAATGGCAATTAAACTGCATAGAATCTGAGAAATTTCCATGCGTAATGAACTGGATAATGGGCTTTGTCATAATACTACATAAAACACTGAAATAAGTTATCAGGATGTAAATGCTATTTATTCAGTGAGAATATTTGAAAAGAAAAATGCCTAGGATTTACAAAATGAGTTAGTGACTGGTGAGTCTGCATTCATTTCTCATTTCTGCCAATTTTCTATGCAGTTTTAGGGAAGTTTTTATTTGCTTTTCTAGTATAATCGTATTCTCTTTCCAAGGCATATTTAGAACACAATAAAGCTTTTTTATTACTGTATTTACAACATTTTAGAGTTTCCATTAAATATATATACAATTACAGCTTTATGATCCTCTAAACACTTGCCATAAATCTGTCCTGTAAAATCAACATATATAAGATAGTACTATTAATTACATAAGAAGAAAAATTTAAATTGGTTACTTCATTGGAAGAAAAACAAATTAGTTAGGCAGAATGAAGTGGATAGAGCCATGGGTAGCATTAGCGTTAACATTAGATCCTCCTATGGTGTGTAGCACTTTGGGCCACAAGGCATCTCCAGCATTTTCAGTCTTGGTGAGTTCTTCAGCGTCTTTTCATATGATGTTTAGAGTTCAGCTCTTCCATGAATGTTCACTTTGTATTTCAAGGGTGTCCCTTTGATGGTCATTTGGCATCGGGGTGTGTGTGTGTTCCATATCATTGCCATCTATGGAGATTCGATGGTTCTCCCTGCAGAGAATTTGACCTGCAAGTTGGTGTCTTCTGCGTTTGACAATGTTATTTAGTTTGCAAGATAAATTCTTTTGGAACACTTTTTTGTTAATAAGTTAGATTAGAGTCATGGGTGGGATGGCAAAAGTTTAGTTAAAAATGCAAAAAATGGCAACAACTGATAAAAGGAAGATATAGTTAATCTACTTTTTATTATTATTTTAAGAGATGAAATTGGATTAATCCCCTGCCCTGAAGCCAGATATAATCGAAGTCCAATAGTTCTGGTTGAAAACAAACTTGGAGTGGAAAGCTGGTGTGTCAAATTTCTTTTGCCCTATGTCCATAACAAACTTCTTCACTACAAACTAAGAAAGCAGTGGCTCAACAAAGAAGGTAAGTTACTTCGTAAAGTACAAAATATTGCTGTCATAAAAGCTTTTCCCAGCTCATATATGTTATATCACCCATACCTTCTATAATACTCATCTAATCATTCCCAGCTATCTTCAGAGGAATATTTCTGAATTCTCAACAAATTTGCAATCAAAAGCATGATTGCACGATTAATATTGCACATAGTTGAACCCTTTTTTTATGCTGAAAAGAATCAATGGAATAATCCAGAGGCCTTTTAGCATATGATTAGCTCATCAGTACTCTAGGCCGTCCCTTGTGTACATGATTATTGGAAACAGCGCTGCAGCTGAAGAAATAGCAGTAATGATCTTGTAAAGCAACTAGAATTTTAATATTTTGAAAATTGTTTTGAAAATTGGCAGGGCAGGAACCTAAAGCATTTCCTGTGAACCAGCTCCAGGTAATCGTTGACTTGCAACCATTTGTTTAATGACCATTCATGGTTATAGAGGCATTGAAAAAAGTTATTTACAACCAGTCTTCACCCTTAGAACGATTGCAGCTTCCCCATAGTCCTGTGATCAAAATTAGGGCACTTTGCGATTGATATGTACTGAGGATGGTTGCTGTGTTCCAGGGTCATGTGCCTAAGTACCGTATTTTTCGGAGTATAAGAAGCACCGAAGTATAAGATGCAGCAAGGTTTTGAAGAGGAAAATTAAAAAAAAAAGTTTTTGCCCTCTGCAAACCTCCCCCAAATGCCCTATTTTTTCACGAAAGCCGTCCCCTTTTTTTAAAAAAGGGCATGAATATCCCTGAGGAGGCTTGTAGAGTGCTCCTGGGGAATGGGGTGAGGCAAAAACGAGTAAAAAACGGCCCATTTTTCGTGAAAACAGGCCCATTTTTAATCAATAAAAGTGTATGGATAGCCTTTAGGAAGCTTATAGAGTGCTGCTGGGGGCTGGGTGGCAAAAAACGGGCCATTTTTTGCCCATTTCTGCCCTCCCCAGCCTCCAGGAGCTCTCTGAAAGCCTTCTAAAAGCTATGCACAGCCATTTTGGGGAAGAGGTGGAGTTTTGGGAGGCAAAAAATGCTGTACTCAGTGTATAAGATGCACCCAGATTTTCAGCCTCTTTTTTGAGGGAAAAAAGTGCGTCTTATACTCCGAAAAATACGGTACCTTTTCCACCACCCTCCCTGGAAAGGAGCCTGGAATGGACGTCCAGCAATAGTGTTTTGAGAGGCTATACTACATCCTCCTCCATGGTTAATGGGACCACCCCTCCCATAGAGAAGGAGATACCAGCATATGCATCCCATCACAGATCACCTCCTAGGCAGCCTGAACACACCTGTGTCTTCCTATTTTAAAGGGCTGTGTTTACTTGACCAGTCTTTTTAAGAGATGAACAATACATTTGTTGGAATTCCAATTCCTTTTTGGGTTTCATGTCAAGATGGATTGGATATATTCTGTTTTTTTTACTCAGTCAGAATAAAATAACAGTCCTTTGTTTTAACAGTTCTTCATTGGACCATTTTCTCAAGAGCACAAGATAATACAGGTGATATGTTTCTAGGCCAGTCCACAGTGAAAGGGATCTAATCAAGCTTCTCTCCTTGAGATGAGGAAGGTCACTTGCCTAGTGAGGGGGGTGGAGGGAGTTTGAAGCGAATAAGTGCTTGCCAAAAGAACTTCAACTGATTTATATGAACCATTCATAGCAGCAGAGGATCATTATGCTTTATGTAAACAGCCACCCTCTCTCAAGGGTTTTTTTTCCTACCAAGTTGAAATAGAGTATTCCCAGAGAATAGAGACAATTGGGGAATAACCACTATTTTACCACATTAGAAGCAAGGGAAGATAAAATTAGAAATTCCAATCTGCCCATTTCAAGGAGAAGAAAATAAGCCTCTGAGTTCCCATCCCTCATTTTAATTTCTACTGTCAGCAAGAAAGTGATAATAATGATGTCTAAGGGACTACTTGCCTTTTAATGCCTAATTTGTTGCTGGAAACATTTGTCATCCCAGTTGGCAAGAGTGCAGAAGCCTTAGCTAATAAAGAATAAAGAAATGGCCTAAATGATAGATAGTCTTTTTCCTAAATCCCCTCTCCCCCTCCATAGAGCCACCCCGCAAATTTAATGAGCAGAACTACAGAGGGGAAGGAACATTTCTTTCTTTTTAATGCAAATTGAGGAAATCGAGATGATTTTTAGCCTTGATTTTCATAATAATAGTTTAAATAGATTTAATTTTATATTGACTTTAATCTATTTAAATAGAAATGCTAGTAAATTTTATAAATACAGACTTATCACTATTTTTATTGCTTTTTTGCATTTTATCTCGTGCTGATTAAATTAAAAGTGTCATATATTATCGCTTCTTGTACTATTGAAAGATAACATGCTGTTACTGCTGTGATTCCGTATATACAGTGTATCAAATGACAGGCTTCATGGGCCAATCAAAATATTTTTTCAGAGAAATTGTTCCTGTACTTAGGAATGTACAAAGTTCACGCATCAAATGAGTAAGAAGCTGTTTAGAATAAAATGGTAACCAATTCATACATTTAATGTAATTTATATATTAAATTCTCTGGCAGGGGTCTCCAACCTCCAGGCCACAGCCCACTTGAACCTTTCAGAACTGGGCCTCAGAAGTGGTGGGCGATTGTGTGTGTGCATCCCCAGTTGCTTGGGCAGCAGGCATTGCATGCATGTGCACTCCATTTGAGTGAGTGGCAGGCACACATACTTGCTGATTGCGCAAATGGACCTATGTGTGCTTGCCCGCCACATGCAGGGAACATTCCCTCCTGCCGTTCCACAAAGCTGGGGAACTCTGTCTCTGAGGCCTGACTTTTGGTGTAATCTGTATATTTATGTTGACATATATATTTGTTGCACCAAATATCATTGTGCAAATTGCATGCATTAATGTAATAAAAACAGAATGGATGCTGTATTTTTTCCAGTACTATAAATTGCTTGCTGACATTTATAATAAGAATCTAAATTGAAATATTAAAGACCCCCTGTAGTTGTGCTCAAACCCTGCCTGACTCTATGAACACATGATCTAACTTTCCTTAAAAATCTAAGAGTAAACCATAAATAGACCTATGAAGATTATTGTTAGAAGCCTGACTAATTGATTCTTGTGAAGATAAAATGAAATAGAAATACTTTACTGAAGAATTGCCTCTAGAAGTTTGTTTTATGTAAATTTCCTTTTGCTGCATACCTTCTAATAAGAAACATTTCTTTGAAATCATCTGCTAAAATATCATTTCACAGCTATAGGTTGTTTTCATACTGATTCTGACAATTTCAAATTGCAATGAAGCCAAAGTTATATTTGAAATTATTCAGGTCATTTTTTACATTTTTTAACTCAAAGAAGCCAGTATTAAAGTGCCACCTGCACAATAGTAGATGTTTCCATGATAAAGTAAAACTTTCCTTTTTTTTAACAGAATTTTCTCTTGTCTTTGCCATTGCATCCCATAACATGCCTTATATTTTTCCTTAATGTGTAACCTCTAAACTGCATTGTGTTTTGTTTGTTTTCTTTTGTCACTTTCTATACCATTAATTCCTTTTCTTGTCTGTTCCTCCTGCTCTCTCTCTTTTACTGTTTCCAAAAGTCTCCATGCAGTGCCATATTTCTTTTTCTTTCTCTTTGTTCCTTCCTTTCTCTCTCTCTCTCCCTCCCTCCCTCCCCCCCCCCTCTTTGTCTTTTAGTTTGCTGTTTTCATAGTGCACTTGCATCTCAAAGGTATTGAGTTGTATAATACAAGAAAAGCTGTTTACATGGTGGGGAAGCTTTTAAGTTTCAACTGGACAAGAATAATATTTTCCCTCTTTCCTTTTAATGTGATTTTGATGGGCTTTGGCTCTATTTCATGTGAAACTAATTCATTAAGTGCATCATTTATTGTATTGCTAACATAATGTCTGATGTTTCTGTTTACAATCAGAATGGAGAACCAAATTTAATCTCCAAAATATTGTTGAACTCTTAACTCCCAATATCATTAGCCATTTGAGATGTTTTTATACACAATGTTTGGTACATAATTTTGGATAAATGTTCCACATCTCACACAAATTGAAAGGGTTTGAAAGAAGGCAAAAGAATCTCATCAACGTTACACAAACAGAAATAACAGCACAAGTATCACACATAAAGTCTAATGCTAAAAATGCTTTGAAAATAACATTAGACTTTATGTGTGATACACCATAAATGTATATATGCCTTTGATAAAATATTTAAATTTCTTTATCTCTGTTTAGAGTTGATAGATATCACATGTACCTTGTTGTTGCTGAACCCAGATTTCACCACTGCATGGAATGTAAGGTAAGATTAGTAAATCAGATATAGCCTCATGTTTTAGACTATGATTTCATGGACTCCTTTCTTCTCTAAGTTCATACAAATTTATGAGTAATCATATATATTACAGAGAATCTTATTTCATGTAGCAATAGCACTTAGACTTATATACCTCTTTACCGTGCTTTACCGCCGTCTCTAAGCGGTTTACAGAGTCAGCTTATTGCCCCCAATAATTTGGTTCCTCATTTTACCCACCTTGGACGGCTGAGTCAAGCTTGAGCCTGGTAGGATTTGAACTGCCAAATTGCAGGCAGCTAGCTGGCAGGCAGCAGAACTGAACTCTAACCACTGCACCATCAAAGCTCATAATGATGTATAATGATTTTAAATCAGTATATCTGTTCAACTGGGTGTAATAAAATGTGAATTTATATATGGATAGTTGTGCAAAATTGTATTTTATTTATCAACATTTTTAAAGTGCCTTTTGAATATAAAACTCTCAAGGCAATATGCAAAGCAAATTGTCAGCCCTGCTAGATAGGCCAGATTGGGAAATCAACTCCACTGGAAAGCTAAAAATACTTTTAAAACTATAACTATAAGAATAAACTCTTGCAAGTCTGATTGTGCTTACCTTGTAGCCCTCCTCCTTAAACTTTGGTGAATTTGAGAAACATCTGCCTGAGTCACTTCCAAATCCTGCCTCCTTGTTCTCATGCAAACACAAATTTATACATTTGTGAAACTATTTTTTCAAAAACTATTTAGAAACTATTACATAAAACTGATGATGTTCAATTGTACATTGATATCCCAGGTCAAACTAGATGTGATATATAGATCAGGGGTCTCCAACCTTGGCAACTTTAAGACTTGTGGACTTCAACTCCCAGAGTTCCTCTGCCAACTAGCTGAGGAACTCTGGAAGTTGAAGTCCACAAGTCTTAAAGTTGCCAAGGTTGGAGACACCTGATATAGATTGGAAGATATAAATCTAGGGCTAAAAGTCTCAATAAGTAGAAACAAACTCAGACTTAATCCTAGCAAATTGAGTTATTGTTTCTTCAAAAATATTTTGGTTCTGACATGGTGCTTGCATTAGGATTGCAATCCCTCTGCAAGAGCAGGTTCTCTTGGACCGAATAGCAGGTTGGGAAGCCTTGGACCTGCTAAGGCTAGTGTGCCAGTTGTTGCCCTTTTTGGATGCCATGTGGGTCAATGATTTTTGTCTTTATAACCCAAAAGATTAGATTATCATTAGCATACTCTACATGGAGCTGTTGAAAATGACTTTGGAAGCTATAGATAGTACAAAAGGTAGCAGACAAGTAGCTATCCTAAAATGTTTTACATCTCCAGTATAAATAAAAACCTAACATCTATCCTTTCAAGTATATTTTTGGGGAGTCCAGTACACCCTAAATATAACATTTTCATGAATCAATCTTGGTCTCAAATCTGTAGATTTTTAAGAACGTGAAGCCATTAATGGGACTTACAAGAAATCCCAGTTCTTTAGGCCACATTTTGAAATATCCCAGAATTGTCTATTTTTAAATTAGTCTTGAGTTTTTGGTAGAGATATATTAAAGGTTGGGAAGAGATGCTGAATAATCTGTCCAGTGAAAGATGAACACGGCATGAAGGCAGAACACAATAATTAAATGAATGAAAAGATTGAATCTGAATCCTGCAACATTGGCTTTTGCTACTTGTAATAAAACAACTCAATGATGGATTAAATACATGCTTTCTTGCTAAGTCTTCAGGTTTGATCTGTAATCACTACTTTAAATTCTGATCACTACTGTGAGTACAGATACTGCATTTTCCGTTCACCTTCTAAGAGGTTATTAAATTTCATTTATTGCTGTATTATATTTTATTTTTGTATGCTAATTAAGACTTACAAGAGTAAAATTGTGTTTTAAGGGGTAATCATTTTTACTGAGAAATGGGAAATAATCAAAACTTCTATATTATAAATCATTCTGTTTCATGTTCTACTGAAGAAGATTGATGAAATATATTGTAAAAATGTCATTTTTTACATCTTAGTTTAATTTTAGTTTTGTAATTTGGGGGTGTCAGTTTTTAAATAATTTGTAAATAGTGATTAATGTTATTTATATAAGCCTGAATTATTTATTCAACTAGTTGAAAAATTGCATACAGACACATCAGAAATTGAACTCTATGTTGTGAATGGATTTAGGAGATTATATGCCAGTTGTCAGGCGTAGATGCATCCTCTTGCGAATGTATTGTATGGATACTATGTTGCCAGATTCATTTATTTCTACATTTTAATATATGGAAGAATATAGAAAACAGTGATAACCTGAAGCAGCTCTAATTAGGAAACGGGTAATTAGTGAAAAGAACAAGAGACCACTGAGAGCTCAGTGGAAGATATTTCCATTAATTTAATGCATTCATTTGAACCCACATTTGCTTCTTGAAGATGGAAGATGGAAATAGCCATTGCATCATATTTTCCTAAACAGCAAAAATAATGCAAGTAGGACAAAATAAGAAGCATCACTTCCTGTCACATCCTTCACTGAGGGTTTTACCCAAGATGTACCTCTTTCTAAATGTTAATTCTTATCGTACTCTTCTTGTTAGGGTTCTTACAGGAAAGCTGTTGGTTAACTTGTTACCTTTCCGCATTAAAGAGGAAGGACAGAAGCATAAAGATAAATCTCGGGGGGACAGTTAGCAGTGCTGAGGAGGGGGCATGGTCACAGGCTGAAAATGGGTCATAGGATCAACTTTGTGGGGACATGGGATCACCTTTTGTGATCTTCTGATGAGCAAAGTCAACGGAAAAGCCAGATTGACTTAACAATTATGTTACTAACTTACTTAACAGTTGAACTAATTCACTTAACAACTGTGGCAAGAAAAGTCATAAAATGGTGCAAAACTGACTTAGCTATTTCACTTAACAACATAAATTGTGGTCATAAGTCGAGGACAGCCTATATATTGTTATGAAGCACTTCTTGCATATTAATCACAATTTTCATTTTGAAATCTATGTGTGTGTATTCAATATTTAGAAATACATAATTTAGTATTTAGAAACACACAATTACCACATTCTTATATGGAGGAGACTCCTTTCTGGGTCAATATCTGCTGAGTCCAGGGTGTCGAAACAGTGATCCTGGCTGATGGCTTGGCAGCACAGGATACGTCCTCCTGATCATCATCTTCATCTGATAATGAGCCTTCAGACCAGGCCAAGGCGCATGTTTGTGAAGTTCTAATATTATAAATCCGAGGCTTTTTACTAATGTTTAAATAGGTACACTGGTGGGTATCATGTATCATTACTTTTATTAGGAAGCAAGTTCTCGGCAAGTTATATTTAGTAGATATGTCTTTGGTTTTTGTTTCAGAAAAGAATTGATATTGTCTGGCACTTTAAACCCCATTAAAGACTTACATCTTGGGAAATTGGCACTTACCAAGTTTCCAAAAAGTCCAGAAACATGGATTCATAGGTTTGTGGTTTTACTTTTTTATACTGAAATACACTTTTGTGTTATCTCTGTGAGATCAGTGGCAGATGTCATCTGAGAAAAAAGGGAAGCATTAGGCAGATCTTTGCTGTAGAGTATTTGCATGTGTGTTTGTGTGTGTGCATCTGCATACAAACATATAAGTATTTCCAGCATATACATATATCTGAATTCTTTGCAGCTACTCAGTAAATTAATCTTGTAATCATAGCTAATTACAAATTATACAATTAATTAATTGAAACAAATTCTGAGTAGGAAAAAAGAAGTCAATTGAAGCAGGAACGTATAAGAAAGTAGTAAGTTTACATCTATATTATATCTGTGAAAAAAGGATGAAAAATATACCTTAGATTAGAAATTCAGATTTGTTTTATTTCCATTATATACAAGAATTGTTAACCTGCATGCAGCTCCTTTGTTAATTTTTTTAAATGAACAGTAAAATAAATCAGGAAGCCATAATTAACTATCATAGCTGAACCGGGAACAAACCAGCATTTGGTATATATAGTTTATATAATATTTGCTCTGCATATGAAATAAATTTGAAACAAAGCCTATGGCTTGTTCAAATCATGACTTCCTAAGTTTGGGATTGAATATGTGTATAGTCAGTATTCAGGAATTATTTGAGTGTCAGTTTTTAAAGGACTTACTGTATATACTTGAGTATAAGCCTAGTTTTTCAGCCCACTTTTTGGGCTGAAAAAAGCCGCCTCGGCTTATACTCGAGTCAGTGAAAAATTTGCCTGAAATGGAGGAGAAAAAGGGGCGGGGCCATGCCGCTGGGTGACACTCGTGAATGGCCCAGTGCCCCTGTGAGTTTCCCCTCCCTCTGTGTCAGTTTGCCGCGCAGCGCGCACCGCACCATCCCCCCTCCTCACGTTCTAATGTAATGCAGGGCTGTCTTACGATTCCCCTTCCTCCCCCTCCTGCCGCTCTGCAACGATGTCCCACCTCCTCCTTGTTATGGCAAGCAGCCACATAGCGATGTCCCACCTCCTCTGGTACAGTGATCCAATGATAGGAATCACTGTGCCGTGTGTCATAGGAGGCGGGACATCGCTCCCGCGGCTGCACGGGACATCATCATCACAGCGGGACATCAGCATCATGAGGTGAGTGAAGTATTTCATTGAATACACCGCTAGTTTACTGTTTTTCTTTGAAATAAATATTCAAAAACATTATTGGTATCTATTTTTATTTTTGAAATTTACCGGTAGCTGCTGCATTTCCCACCCTAGGCTTATACTCGAGTCAATAACTTTTCCAGTTTTTTGTGGTAAAATTAGGTGCCTCGGCTTATATTCGGGTCGGCCTATACTCGAGTATATACGGTATTGCCATAAAACAGGAGTTTATTGGTTGGAACTATTAACAAAGGAATTTCATTATCTTAGATAATATTTTATAGTATAATAGAACTTCTTTTCAAATATTTATTTTTGTTATTTATTGAGGAAATTTATATGGCTGTCTGACTAACTCATGGTGTCTTTGGGAGGAATATAAATATCCTTATGTGCTGTATTAAGAACTAATTTAATGACATAATGAATAAAAATCTTTTCATTAAATTGGCTTTTGCATTTTTAATTCTGCACAACCAGGCGATGGGTTCTGCAACATTTAATCCAGGAAAACTCCTTGCCCACTCTTGTGACTAAAGGGAACTTAGAAGCAACACCCACGGAAAAAATACAGCGGCTGGTGAAAGAAGAAATGGATGTTTGTTGTGATGCTGCTGGACGATATCCAAGTAATTATAATGCCTGGTCCCATCGTATCTGGGTGTTACAGAATTTGGCAAAGCTCAATACAAAGGTATGGATGCAATAGAAGTTGTACATACGTTGGCACATTTCTTGAAAATGTTTGCACTGAATTCAATTAA
Organism: Thamnophis elegans; assembly: GCF_009769535.1. Classification (NCBI taxonomy): domain Eukaryota; kingdom Metazoa; phylum Chordata; class Lepidosauria; order Squamata; family Natricidae; genus Thamnophis; species Thamnophis elegans. Next base: position 77,494,858 of record NC_045543.1, on the reverse strand, counting down.
GTATGACTAACAAGTAATTGGGGCAGCAAGAAAATAATAAAAAGAATTGAGCTAATTCATGCAAAAAAATAGATTAACGCTGAAGTCACCTAGAGTTGACCTCCTTTGACAGAAATCAGTAGAAAAGCAAAATAGAATCAAAATGAAAGCTTCTATGAAAATAAATATGAGATGGCTGGGCTTCACCATTCTTGCTTCGAAGTTAGGCAAGCCTGGTTAGTCCTAGAACTCATGGTTCTCAATCTTTCCTTCACCATGAACCCCCTTTAAATACTTTTTGTGGCCACAGATTATGGGCACAGCCCCCCAAGACTTAATTGAAGATTTAAATCATAACATTTCTTCAAGCCTTTGTAGACCCCCTCTGATCACATCATGGTGCCCCAAGGGTCCACAGACCACAGGTTGAGAATGCTGTGTTACAGAATTCCAAGTCTTTAAGATAAACAGAGAAGTTGAAAAACATTCTGGAAGAAATTACTTTTATAATGTTGCCCCCTCTATGTCACGAAATGACATATATATGTCAATGAAATAACTAGGGGTCAAGCTTGACAAGAAGGCATCTTTAACATTACCATATTTTGTTCCGCAGATATTTAAATGCCATTTATTTTCATTTCTACTATCTATGATCTTAAATTTAAATATGAAAGTCAATTTGATGAAGTGGTTAAATCACCAGGTTAGAAACCAAAAGACTATGAGCTCTAGTCCCACCTCCACCTTAAGGCACAAAGCCAGCTGGGTGACCTTGGACGGCCATTCTGTCTCAAACCACTTCCAAAAATCTTGCCAAGAAAACCTCAGGGACTAGTTTAGGCATTCACCAGAAATCAACATTGACTCAAAGGTACAAAAAGTAGGGGGAGAAGCATATGTCAAAACAATGCATCATAAAAATGCAAATTATATATATATCGGTATAATTTCAAAGAGCTCATACACTTTAGAAACACGATAGTGAAATTTATGGTTGCCTTTCAGGTTATCTAAGCTTATCCTGGTTTAATGGATTAGCATGACATTAAACAGCTGGAATCTTGCTCACAAATTTTCAAAAAATGTTATTAACCAAAACAGAAATGCCTATTACAAAACAGCTGGTTCCACCTTTTAGAGAGTTACTAGAGTGTCATTTAAAGTGAATTCTGTGAACCAGCTGGAATACATCTTAAAATCTAAAAGTAAAATATTCTTACTGTATTGAATATGGTTGGTTGTATAGTCAGCAAGATGCTTAGACTGGATTGCATTTTTGTCCACCTACGGAGTCGTTTCCAAGGATCTGGGATGGGTAGATGTTGCACTTCGTGTAATAAAAAAATGTAATTGAGCCATAACAGATGGGATACAATGGGAGCCCTAGATTGGATAGGTAGATAATTCTAGATCAACTAAAATACGGTAGGGAATATACCAGTATATGGAAGTAGTGTTGGTTAAGGATTAAGTGCATGTATATGCAACTTCCAGGGTTCATTGCCAGTTATGATGAAGAAACATGGCAGTGGTGGAGAAATAACATGTTTTCTCTATGCCAGGAGAAATTGATATACCAGCACTGGTTAGGAAGAAGGAAGTAAGAAGCAACCCATATCAATTGGTGCTGCTCCTTCCTCCTAGGCTAATTCAGTTTTCTCATTGCTCACCTTTCCCAAATAATTATATATGTTTGGGTAGCATCTGTGTAAAGTTTGCTAGTTTGCTTTAGTTTTTAATTTGGCTGTGTTTTGCTTTCCATGTTTGGTATGTATCATAGACTTTTTACAATAGCACCACAGCTCTGCAGTGGTCCATAGTTTAGAGTACATTATCATGAAGGAAAATCTGAAGGAGAAAGCTGATTAGTGTTTATGTTGAATGCTTCTTTCTGTTATGTTTTTAATTCTCAGATTCTTCTTGATGAACTTTCTTCCACTAAACACTGGGTCTCCGTACATGTTTCAGACCATAGTGGATTCCACTACCGTCAGTTTCTATTAAAATCTTTGATGGTCAGAACTGGGACTGATTGTATTATAAAGTTATGTGATCACCCAACCAATCAACAAACATCCTGTTTTCCAAAAGATGAAGAAGATGAAGGTGCAGAAGCTTTTTGCATGGAAAAGCAACAGCCAGATCACTCACTGTATCTGAAAGAGGAAATAGAGCTCTGCACTGATTTAATTAACACTTATCCAGGGCATGAAACATTGTGGTATCACAGGTAAGAATATTTAAGGAATAAAGGATTGGAAGGGACAGTTACCCCATTCAAATCTGATGCACTTTTTTCCTAGTTAGGTTTTCCTTTCCTCCTCTAAATTGCCAAGCCTCTAGAACAAGTTTGTTGAGGATATATGAAAAATGAAAATATGATCCGTCACCAAGATAAATTCTACTGACAGATGGACAAAATTATATAAATATTGTTTCATTGCTTTTTCAGGGAATTCACAGTGTTGTATCTATTGTATTCAGACATTATTTATAAAATGTAGATTATGTTCAATTGGAGCTTAGTCCTTCAACCTTTCTGTTATGCTCTATATTTAGAAGAGGGACAGAACATATTAAAATACATAAAAGTTTGATTTCCATATGTTTTTTTGTTCTTTAAAGACGTCAAGTCTTCTACCTTCAACACCACTTAAAGAAGTGTCCAGTTCCAAACAGCTGGTCATCAACTTCAAACAATAGTGATGGAACAATTAATAATTCACATCCTCATGTTACAACTGGCCATACCACACAAGCCATGGATGTTGACGGCTTAACGGAATGCAACAAACAAGGCTACAGTCAAGAAACCAAGCGCCTAAAGCGGGCTCCTATGCAGGACTGTATCAACGTGGGAGAAGAATATAAGTTCATCGATCACATTTTGTCTATGAGTAGGGAGGAGGATCAGGCAAGGTTTGCAAGTTCATACAGAAAATGGCTAGTTTCTTTTCTAGGCCAGTGAAGATCTTTTAAAACTCTTAGGGCCTTTGTTTAGTGCAATATCCTCTTTACAGACAGGTGTACTTAGGACTCCTGGCACTTTTCACCCTTCTGTTATTCCTGCCACTGCTAAACTTCATTTACTAATGCTGGGTTTAGTTCTATTTATATTTTTAAAAGCCACTTTGTGTTAAATTTTATGGATCTTTGTAGGATAGCCCCACCTAAAAAGGAACTGTTTGGTGTTAATATAAGTTAAGTGCAAATTTTAAAATCACTAATATAACTGGAATAATAGGAAAACAGAATGATAGATCTACTGGTGAACAATGATTTCATTCCTAAATACCTCGTCCATAATAAATAATCAAAGTCATTGGTCGGTGAAAACAATGGAAAATCATTCAGCATGACAATGTCAAAATGGTTTGGAGTACAAGTCTTCATTTTATAATTGCATTGCATCACTGCTCTTCTGAACTCTCTTTATTTCACATTTGAATTGCTCTGATAATCTTACAGTCCTGTGACTTTTTTATTATTATAGTGAAAGTGGGATATGGTTATGTGAAATTGGATAGTTTTGTAAAAAAAAATCTACTAAACTAAAACTAACTAGTTCAATATAAGAACACTGGTATTTAGAGTATTATCTGGCTTTTGTGAATTTGGAGGCTTTCGTGAATTTTAAGGTTGTAAGATATGGAAATATAAGATGGTGACCAAGGAACAAACTTCTATCTAATCTTATCCCTACCTGCAATTTTCCTGGCACATGCAGATTTTTCCATTCCTAAAATATAAAGAGCGTTCCATACTTGGATTTTATTGTACGTGATGATATATATGATAGGTACAGGGTATGATAGACAATGCTGACTATCAATGTTATCTTTGTAATGATATTTCACTTAATGGACAATCTACCATGCACTGGGGCTCGTTCATCTTTCATTTATTGTAACAGGGCCACATATGGCTCCTTTGCAAGACCCATTTAAATCACTTGAGGAAGTACAGTGCTCAACAAAATGATGTGCTTGTTTGAGTTTTCTTCAGGTTATCCAGATAAATGGGGAAAGAAGAAATTGCAAAGGCAAGACTAAGCAGGTTGTTCGTGATGGGGGAGACAATTTCATCTGTGCTTCAGCTGAACTGAGTTTGTGAAGGCTTTCGAAGAGACTAATGGAATATGACTTGAAATCCATTTTTGCTTTATTTATTTGTAGTTTTAAGCTGAAATTCAAGTTAGATTTGCTGCAGTTACATTGAGGCAACTGTAGCTATTCAATTTGGCTGCCCTTTCATTATAGAATAAGGTCAAATTCTATCTTTAAATTTGCATTTTTACTTCCCAGAAAAAGCACATGGGATTTTATACACAATAAAACCAAATTCAAAGTCTGAAATTAAATTGCAGAGTATTTCTGTATTTTAACCTTTATTTATAGCTTGCAAAATACAGAGGGTATGTTTGCAGAGTTTACAAAAATATAACCAGGATGATTGAAGAAAAGTATAATTTTAAGATTCAGAGAAATAACAGTTGAAAAATTCCATTAGAAATGGAAGAACATACAAGAACCTGCCTTTTACAGCCCTAACTACATAATAAGGGCCTGTTGCAAGCAAACTGGAAGTTAAATAAATGAGCATAGCAAGCATGTTTTCTGAAAAGTGGGGTTGTCTAGAAATACAAATTCACACAGAAACATGACAGGCACCTCTAAAAGCTATACATTGTATTTATTTAGAGTATAGATGCAACCTTCTGAAGTTGGATTAATTGCGAAGCCATTTGTGAACACTAATTTGACTGGTTCCTTTGAAGTCTCAGAATAGGAAAAATAGCATACAAGAATCACATATATTTAACTATGCCTCTGGGCACTAGTGCTTATTACCATACATTAGAGGCACCTAGTAGAGCTCTGCACTACTAAATAGCAATATATTAAGCATTTAGCGTGTCAAAAGTCAAAATACTGAGACCTAATAACTCAACCATGACGCTAGTGAGGAAACACCTGACCACCTTATCCAATAACAAGTGTTTCTTCTTCAAAGTTGTTAATTGTATCAATACAAGCACACTATAAGCACCACAGAGTATAGTCCAAGGGTGGTGTTAAGAATTCAGGAAGTGTTACAATGCAATCCTACATGGCTCTGAAAATGATGCACAAAGTGCCCCCACTAGAAGGGATTCTGGAGGATTCATTATTTTATTAATCTCACATTCTATCTACATTTTGTTTATCTGCAAATAAGTTAACACACTAGTATAAACTGAGTCATTTAAATTCAGCTTAGAATGAACTGAAGAAAGGAAAAGTTAAGCTGTTCCACATTCACTCCTCTGTCATGAACAATGCTGACCTCACCTAATTCCAAGTAGTCTGAATTCAACAGAACTCTAAACAAATAATCTAATTCTCCCCTATTCACACATACATATTTAAAGGCTAACATCCCCACACCCACTCCCCTCAATTACTGGTGTTGGGATACACACAGTTTAACCAGTCTCTCTTCAGCTCATTAGGCTATTTTGCTCACTTAATTAATAATAAATAATGCTTATTAATTGACTGCTCCTTTGCTATTTGCTAGATTGCATCACATTTTAACCGGTACATTTTTACTTTTACTTATATAATTGATAAGAGCTTATGCTGTCTTTTTCTTAAATATAAACTGCAATTTTGTGGATATCATGGGGTACTTCAAAAATTAAATCCCTTTTAAAAAGTGGTACCCAACTCCCAGTCCTTGGCCCAGTACTTGTTGGCAACCAGGCCGAACAAGAACCAGGCAAGTGTGCAAAGTTCCATTAGTGCAAGCAGCAGGTATGTGGGTGAAACCATCCTCTCCCCCCTCTCCCCGCTGCACTGCTGAGCTGGAAAGGTTAGGGACCGCTGCTTTAAAGTAGTAAATTAGGAGATCAACATAAGCAAACAACCAATAAGCACATCATTATTTGTGAATTGAACTAAAAATTAACTCTTCATCTCCGATACCTACTCAGATATAATTGCTAGTATCTTTGGGATGACAGTTGTACCCCAGATACCATTGAGATAGTTGAACTTTTACTTACCTATGTATCATTTTTTTCCCCAGTTTCAGTCCTGTTTTGATACTGTTTGCGTCATCTGCTAACCATCCACTAACCATCTGCTAAACATTGTTTTACTTTTAACTCTGTATTGTGAAAGCAAAATACCTACTATGAGTACAGGTAGAGTACAGGTAGTCCTTGACTTTCAACCAGTGACAATCGTTCAGTGACCGTTCAAAGTTACAATGGCATGGGAAAAAATGACCAATTACTGTTTTTCAAATTTTGAGATTGTTGCAGCAACCTTGTGATTGCATGATCAAAATTTGGACACTTTACAACTGGCATGTATTTATGACCATTGCAGTGTCCCCGGATTATGTGATCTCCTTTTGCCACCTTCTGACAAGCAAAGTCAATGGGGAAACCAGCCTCACTGAACTGTGTTATTAACTTAACAACTGCAGTGATTCATTTAACAACTATGGAAAGAAAGATCATAAAATGGGGCAAAATTCACTTAACAACTGTGAGCAATATAAATGTTGGGCTCAATTGTCATAAGTCAAGGTCTACTTGTATTTCTCAGGAGGGGTAAATAGACTTGTCTTAATGAATGAAGAATTGAGAGGTTTGACTATTTCAAAAGCTTTCTTGATAGTTACATTAATGGGCTTCCCCACTAAACATTGCTTTACATTAATGTTTATCACAGGCAGAAAATGATGCTGATCCTTTTAATAAGGTCTCTATGAATGTAACCAACACCAACAGAAGCCATTGATTTTGAGCTTTATGTTTGTAGCAGTGGTTTTTCCCTGCTTATTACAACTGACAGAGTGTATATACATTGTTTTTAAATACAGTTTTAATGAAAGAATTAAAGGAGAACTTAAGCAATCTACTTATTATGAGATATACTGTTAGCTCTATGTAGAAAACATCAGCAAAATATCAGAAAAATATACTTTATTATTAATTCACCTTATACCTTAACATCTGCTTTAAACCTGCAGTTCATTACCTCTCTATATCTTATCTGGAATATTATTTGCATAATAATGCAGTTTGTAACTCTTCTAAGAAAATTAAGTTGTCTGCCAGTATTAGGAAATGTCTGGCTGTTAGTGAACAGTTAAATCTAATAGCCTGGTGTGGAAAGTTGTTCAGTGGTTTCCATTGAAAAGAATAGCATTTTTGGATAATATCAACCAAAAAAAATGATATCACTTCCATTCTTAGTTATTCTGGATATAATTGAACCTGAATTTTACAATCTTTTTGAACGGCAGAACTTAGACTGGTAACTTTTATTTGTCCTTGGTGTACCGAGTGAAAAATGGATGTGAATTGTACATGCACCTATAGACCAGTGTTTCTGAGGCTTGGCATCCTTAAAGGTGTGGACTTCAACACCCAGAATTCCTCCTTTTTTAAAGTTGCCAAGCTTGAGAAACACTTACTAGATACATTCCCTCAAATGACAGTGTTTCTGTTGGATTTTAAACACTTTTTGATAAAAAGTTGGGGGATCCAGTACTGTAAAATGTTTTGAGGCAGCTTTAATTGAACAAAGCCAGTACTCGTTGATGAGACATTTTTCTCTCTTGCTGTGTTTAATTTGTTGTGTCCTAAGTTGTTTCCTTCTTAAAGAGTATGGTGGTACCATGGGGAAAGTTGTCTCTTATAGGTAACACTTGACTACCTCCCCAAAACAGGGATAAGGCCATCTCTTCAGATGAGCTTCTTTTTATGTAGAACCTCCTCCTTGGGGTTAAAAAAGCGAGAACTGTAGGAAGCCTATCTAATACCTTAGGAAGCACTTGTTTTAAATAGTTTTCTAAGTCAAAAAATATCAGTGCCTAGACTTCATTTTTCCATTTCCATAAACTGAGCACTCTGCTTTTGTCAAAAGAAAGAAATGACCACATGTGGTCAATTAATGCTTTCATTAGATAGTAAAGTCAGTAGTGAAAATGGACTCTTCCTTGTGATTTCTAACTCATAATGCTAATTTTACTCAGGGCATAGATTAACTAGTGCATTAAATACTTTTTACCATTATGTTGTCTACTGTTGTAAATTCTTAAATGCCTAAAATGGTATTTTATCAGTCTAGCTTTCTACCTTATTTTAAAAATTGCTTTTTAAAAATAACTTTTTAAAAAAAATGTTGTGTCTCTTCAGTTTTCTTTGTGTTTGAAACAACTTATTTTTTTCTTTTTATTTCAATATAGCTATGGGCACCATCTTAGGTTAAGTACCAGTCTCTTTGTACTGGAGGGTTCCTGCGATGAAGAGGTGAAATAATGTTTTATTTAACAGCACAAATTATTAGTTTCTTCTGCTCAATGAGACATCTTAACTGACCATGTCTTCTAATACCAAGGATATGAATCTTGTGTAGATTCAATATTATGTGATTAGAGATATTATATTCTTCTTCTAAGATGCAAACCTTAGCAATTAGATTGATATTTGTGTATATTTAATAGAATCAATTATTAGGAAAATACTTTTTAACATGGGGCAAACTCCAATGAAACTTAAATGTGTATGTTAATTAATATTTACTCTGATGTAAAACACACTGTCTTTAGTAGGTTTACTCCCAATATACATAGAATTGCAGCTTAGGGCACATTTAAATCCCATTTATACTGTGCTCTCTAAAAGTAAGGCTTTAAGCGTGCTAAATATTCATACATACACAGAAATAAATCCCACTGTGTACTACCAGGTCTTTGTATGGAACAGTACTGTATTACATTTTAAATTGGTTAGATTTACATTTTGAAATGTGTGGAAAGTATTCAAGCTAAGTGTGGAATTAAACATGAGAGGAATTAAACACAATAGTGTATAACAATGTGCTTTTAAAAAGCTTGTTTATTTCCACTATACTGAATGCAGCTTACATAAGTAACTTTAAACATGAGTGAATTAAATGTTTTTAAACCTTAGAAGCTTTTCTGGAAATATTTTGTTGGATTTTTATTTATTTTTTTACTTTGTGAAAGTAAAGTTTCCTGCCTTGGTGCAATTTCAGCATACATTTTCCAACAAAATTGCTTTCAGTTTATATGTTTTGTTGCTCCAAAGTAATCAAGTAGATTAATACTGATAGGAGCACTTCATATTAAACAGAACAAAGCAAAACTGTAGCCATATAATACTTGTTTCCCACTATGAGTTCTGGTGAACCATGAATTTGCTTGTAAGTCCTTCTTTCATGAGGTTAGAAGCTTTCCCTTTTGATTTCAAATAAACCACAGTCCTCCACATGTTCAGATGTGTACCTAGTTCTCCCCGTGCATATGTTTCATGTATTCTCATTCTGATTTCTTACTAACGCTAATTTAAGCATATTGTGTCAGTCTCCCCCTCCAGCAAGAGGGGCAAGGGGGCAATCCCTGTGCTTTTTGCTATCTCATGAAATATTTTGTTTTGAATTACATCTGAATCATGCTTTTTAATTCTACAGTAGTGATTTGGGAATGCATTCTGCCATTTTCATCTAAATTGGGGGTATCGATCCATGGCAACTTTAAGACTTGTGGACTTCAGCTCCCAGGTCTTAAAGTGCCAAGGTTGGACACCCTTGGTCTACCTAATATGTTTTTTGTTCATTGGGGAAAAAGTGACCAAATGAAATTGTATGCGTAGCACCAAAAATAAAAATCTAAATATCTTTTTCTGTTGTTCAGATGTAAAGAAGGAATGGTTAGTAAATTACTTGCAACATATTAATTTCAATTTAATTCAAAATACTACAGTTTAATGCTCTGAATTTGTTTTACATTGCACTACCAATTAATACGTTAGAATCTTTCCATTTTGATACAGAATAAAGCAGTAACTATATCAGTGCAGTTGTTGATTTAACTGCAGATGTTCTAATTGATACCAATTTGTTAATGGCTGTTACATGACTCTAACATCTGCCAAATTTGCATTCAGCAAAAATGTACGTTAAAATTATAATTCACTCTTAGAGTTCCTGTCTACATGTACATTCTTAAACTGATGGGGAAAGGTTTGTGCATGTATTCATTTAATTTTATGCTACCCTTCAAATTATTGTACACTGCCCTAAACTGTTGGATAATAGAGATTGGGTAGAATAAATTAAGTATTAAGTAGTTTGTTTGTTCCAGATGCATTCTGGAATTCCACTGATTTGCCCTTAAGGAAAAATAATATATCTTGAGTATAGAGCAGAACACTAACTAAGATGTTAATTTGAGTTGCAGCTCCTCCTCCAACTAACTATTTGTGATATTCTTTGGATAGCTTCAAACAAATGATGTTGAGGAAGTGTGTAAAAAAAAATTGAAGTTTAAATCAGCTGACATACACATGCTTGCTCAGTGTTTCCTGACAGTAATTGTGATAGCTTTATGATTCTTGATCAGTCTGAATAGTTGACTGAGTTTAGGAGTAGCTTACAAACTTTGCAGGCTAATGATTAAGCCACATTGTAAATGAAAAAGTATATACAAATATTCTTGACAAGCAAACCCTTAGAGTCATAGTAGTTTTGAGGCAATGAAGAATGTACTTGGACAGGCTTGGCCTCTTTCTATGCTGCACCTCATTTGTAGTATTGCTATCAGTAGCTAATCTCAGCTATATTTATATATTTTTAAAATATCACTACTTCCTACTTAAAATACTGACAAAGGATTTAGAACAGTAATGGACATTTTGAAAAAGCATTGTCTTTTTAAAAAAGGTACAGTTTAAACCAAGAGTGTCCAACCTTGGCAACTTTAAAACCCAAGAACTTCAACTCCCAGAATTCCTCAGCCAGCATTCTCAGAATTCTGGGAGTTACAGAAAAGTTGACAAAGTTGAACCCCTAGTTAAAAATGAAGTTTTTTCTTTTAGGATGACTCAGTAAAAAAAACAACAGAACAATCTGAACAGTTTGAAAAAACCACAGAAGTGTTTTGAATTCAGCTTTTTGATTTTCCCCCAGCTTATAGATTTTGTTATTTCCTACAGAAAAATAAGGAAAATATGCGAAACTGCTTCACTGAAGGATCCATTTCTGATGCAAAACTGTGGTTTGGATTATTATTGGCCTCAGTATTAATTCAAAGGCAGTGAAACTATGATGATGTGATGCAGTACAAATGTAGACCTTTTTGTGCTGCAGTATTGTTTAGTAGAAGACTTCGTAATACTTTTGTGTGTAATTTCCTTGATTTTGCCATTTTCAAACTACATGGTACCTATTTTGGTGCAATAAAATGTCCTTTATAGCTGCTTACATTGTTTTTAATTGCTGCTATAATTTAGATTTAAATTATTGTACAGTAACTACTTAGGAACCTTTAGTATTTCCATATTCATTATCACTGTATCTCCTCTTTATAGATTTGGCATCTTTTACTTTGCAAACTGATGCGTAATTTTGTGATTTTATTAAATTCTGTGTGTATCTGGAGAAGAGTTGGAAATATTATTCTGTTTAAGATTATACTAGCTGGTTATCACAGTAAAAGTGGATAAAAACTAAAGATGCCCAGCTTTGGATTAATGTATGTTAAATTAATTCTTTTTTTTCCTGATTATATCAAACTTCAGATTACAGACTGATACTTGGGGGTCTTTCCATCCCTAAGCAGATATCTTCCAATTCTAATAAGCAAAATCACAACAGTGACAAAGGCATTGAGCAGCAAAGTGAATTTTTCACTATTTACCATTTACATTTGGGTGTTTATGGGAATTTTGTATGTATTTATATAGAATGTTCTAGCACTAAGCACAGTGTAAGTTATTGTATTAGTGTATAAAAAGAAAAAAACAGTGTACTTTTTCTGATTAAATATAGGCAGTTTTTAAATAAAATTTTCTCCTAGAATCTCAGTCTTCCTCTTTCATTTTTTCATACACTAAAACATTTTTTTAAGATTTCCACCTGCTATTCATATTTTTAGATCAGAAATGTACAACTTTGGCAACTTTAAGACTTGTTGGTTTCAATTCCCCGAATTCCCCAGTCAACCATGCTGGTTGGGGAATTCTGGGAGTTGAAGTCCACAAGTCTTAAAGTTGCTAAGGTTGAACACTTCTTTAGTTATTAAAACTTACTGTAAACACTTAACGTTGAATCATGGGAATGACAATTCTATCATTTAGGTGTAAAGAATGATATTATAGCTACGTATGAATGAAAACATTGAAAACAAACATTAAAAACAAATCTTAGAAGAAACAAACAGTGATATCGTCGCTCTTGCATATATTAGAGTACACAGGATTGTATTATATTCCACGTGGCAGTCTCCTGAATAGCAGCTGTCACTTAGAGAGTTTGAAGTACCAGGACATTTCAGTGTTGAAGGCTCCATGCTTCTGGCAGCTGTCATATCAAATAGGCATTTGGACACTTCAGCACTCTATTGTTATTATTATTACTATTGAATCCATTTATTTCACTTGGCCCCAGAAATCTGTCAGGAAGTAGCCTGGAGGAGCCAGCATGATTTACAAGAAATCAGAAGTGGGTCATTTTTTAATCATGAAGTTTGAGAAACTCCTTGCAGCATAGAAATTGCCATAATTGTGACATCAATAGTGTGTTATTTGTTGCAAGCACTTTTATGCCTCCAATCAGAAAGTAAATTCAAATGCATCACACTAGTTGTGAACAATAAATACATTACATCATCCTTGAAAAGAAAAGAAGACAATCATAATACCAAGTTTTTAACCTTTCTCAGCTATGTTCTCCTTGCACATCACACCCAGAAATATCCTGTTAAACATTAATTTCCTTTTAAATGTTAAAACAATAATCAAATGCAACTCTAAATATTTCTATCCTTTAGCAATTTGTAAGAACAGGAACAATAAATATGAAGCAGGTAAAATTAGAAAAAGTTAATAAAATGTTTGATTGACTATGTGCTCTCAATTTGACTGTTAGTAGTGCATAGATAGATTTTCTCCTAGATAATGTATCTTCACCCTGGTACCTGGAGTTTTCCAACTGTTCCCCCAACAACATTGTAACTGAGTTCATCCTCTTAATAGTCAACCTCTTCATTCTGCCTTTCCCAGCATTACAAAGTTTTCCAGAGGGTTTGGTCTTCACATAATGAATTCAAAGTATAAACTGAGCCTGATCATTTGTGCCTGTGGGTTGATCAGTTCTATCCATTTTTGGAGAGGATATAATAAAATACCACACAATATAATTTCAAAAGACTCGGAAGAATTAAAAATAGATATTTTCCTAGCATTCAAAGAATATCGAGGAAAGTCATGGAAATGAAAAGGTAAGCTTGTCAAGAAGCCCTTGTCATGGTCATAATACATCACGGCGTAAAACGTATCCTGGAGAACAGCTTCCAATAATGTCCACATACAAATCACTTTAAAAGAATACTTGTCAACAAAAAAACTGGAATTACCATGAAAGAAAAAAGCTGTACAGATTTTGAACAACAAAATTGAGTGATGGGATAAGGAATAGATTTTTTAAATGAAACAAATATGGCTTAATTTCCTTTATGTAGATGTAACATGTTCTTTCTCCTTTAGCGTATTGTATACTGGTAATGCATTGAAATAGATGTTCATAAGAAATTAATCATGAAGTAATGTTATCTTATATCAAAAGACTAACAATTAAAAATAGTCTTATAAGTATTGAAATACCTAGACAATAGGCTGCACAATACTGAAAGAATGGTACAGCTGTTGACAGAATGGTTCCACCACAAATCCGCGAAGCCCTTATCCGCGGAGACATAAGCGCGAAGACTAATTTGCGCTGTTCTAAGCGCTAAGGAAAAACGCGACCCTACCGCGATGACATAATCGCGGAGGGCAAATCCGCGCATTCCCAAGCACTCAGTACCCTAAACCTAACCCTAAACCTAACGCTAAACCTAACGCTAAACCTAAACCTAACTCTAAACCTAACCCTAAAACAAACCCCTAAACCTAATCCTAACACTTACCTTAATTGAAATCGGCTTTCTGCCGCGGCGCCGTTTTAAAGCGCCCTTCTGTTGCCGCGCTGTTGTCGTGGCGGTGATGACGCGCGGTGATGATGTCGTGGCTTTAGCGCCGCGATTTTATCACCGCGATTTTGACGAGCGCGGTTTTGTCGTGCCACGGACAGAATCACATTACTAGTTGTTATCTACTGGTGCACAGTACAAGATGCTGTACAAAAGTTTACTACTAGGTTTTAGCAGTTTATCTGGAAGAGCCTGGAATATTTTAAAGGCATGGATTACTGTCCCCGAATATTTAAAGCATCTAATTGACAGCATTTTCCTGGATGTTACAATAGTTCATTTGGGGATTTTTGCAAATGACAATTTTTATATTTGTTCAGTAATCAGAAGATACTGTATCTGGTCTCTGTAAGTACTATATTTAAGTATTTTAAGTATTTAATAAATTTATAGGCTACCCAATCCCGAAGGACTCCGGGCAGCTGTACTTTTCGGAGTATAAGATGCTCCGGACTATATACTTTTTGGGGGGAGGAAAACAAGAAAAAAAATCTGCCTTTGCCTTCTAGCATCCATTCGGTATTCATCTGGCCCGTTCGCCACTGCCCATTTACCACCATCCATTCACCGCCGCTGTGACTTGTTTGCTGCCGTGGCCCATTCAGTGCAGCCCGTTTGCTGCTGCTGTGGCCCATTCGCTACGGCCCCTTTGCCTCCGCCCATTTGCTGAGGCCTGTTCACCACTGCAGCCTGTTCAGTGTGGCCCATTCGCTGCAACCTATTTGCCATGGCCTGTTTTTCATCGTCATGGCCTGTTTGTCGTCGCCATGGCCCATTCTCTGCCACCGATCCCCACTGCCTGGAACCGGCTGAAAATGTGACACACACAGACCAAAAACTGGGCATGCGGAGGCCAAAAATGTGATGCAGAGAGACCGAAAATGGCTGAAGGGTGAGGGCCAGCAGGTGGGCAAGGACAGCAACATTCGGTGTATAAAACACAGCACAATTTTCACCCACTTTTAGGGGGCAAGTGCATCTTATACTCCAAAAAGTACAGTAAATTATAATCAAAGGTGAGCAATACATAGAAATAGGCCACTCATAGATTAACATTTCCTATTCTCGGTTATTTAATAATAGATGGTTATTCTTCCAACTCTCCCTAAATTATATTGGTCAAATGAAGACAGTTAGGATAATTCAAGCAGGAGAGAGGATTTCATTTAACTTCAGTACTAAAAATCTTGAATTAATTGTTTTAAACGGTATGCAGGTATATTTGGGTTATATTTCCACATACTGTATGTTTTAAAAAACTCTTCACACGAGTTGTTGAATTGTGTAATCACTTGGAGCATGGGGTTCTAGCTAAAAACGATAAATTTTTAAAAAGTTTGGGTGCTTCAAATTTTTTTAAAGAATTGAAACCTAAGTGGTTTATTTGCACAATAACCTATAAATAGAGTACTAATAAAAGGCAGATTGAAACAACCATCACAACCATGGATGATTGCTGCACTGCCAAATGAATGTTTTCCCCCACCAATAGTGATGTTTAAGAAAGGCATTCAACTGAATATAAATTATTATTGTTAACGGATTTACCCATAAAAGAGCACTGCCCAGCTTTGCTTTTTACCCATTTTTTTCGGCATACAGTATGTATTGTGGGAAAAAACTTGATATAATTTTGGAGATGAGTGGGAGAACATGATGTAGAACAAGGCCTACAGGCCAGATCCTGGCCGTGGAATGCTTAAAACTGGTCTCTTGGGGCTGGCCTGGAAATAACAAAGGACCGGCCCACGGGACTTCTGCCAGCCAAAACAGGCCATGGGGGACTTGCGTGCAACCCTGTATGGCCCATTTTTTGCCTCCCCAGCCTCCTGCAGCACTCTGCTGACCAAAAACGGGCAATATGGAGGTCCCCACATGGCCCATTTTTGGCCAGCAGGGTGCTGCAGGAGGCTGGGATGGCTGAAAATGAGGCGTGGGAGGGTCGGCCCATTTTGGCCATCAGGTTGCAGCAGGCTGCAGGAAGCATTTGTCCCATTTCCCCCTTGCCGGCCAGCAGAAGAGAACTACGATGCTGATTTGGCTCTCGAAGAAATCCAGTTTGACATTCCTGATGTAGAACATAATGGATTTGTGAATTGTTGTGCATTTTAATTCTTCACCTTTTCTGCAAATGAAATTGAAGGAAATTATGACAAGGCCCAAAAGGAACAGATTGCTTGGTTCCAGCTGGTGTCCTTTGGGCAGCCTTTCCAATTTTGTCTTGTTTGACTTGAATGAACAAAAATTAAACCTCTCTGGCAACTCATTCATCTGCAGTGACACTGACATACAGTATTAGAAAAATTGAAGGAAGAGAAAATGTCTTAAGATATGAAACAAAATATGAAGCCTTATTAAAACAAATTTTATATACTCTTATGTGTCTTCAGTTATCTGTAGTACAACTGCCAAACCCTCCTGTTACCTGACTTAAACATGTTGGTGTGTTGTTTTTATGTTGGTGTGGTGTTTTGTGCCACCTTTTTTGACTACTGCGATATTACTAGGAACCTTTCAAAGTCTGCAAAAAAGCAAAATAAATCAAGAAATGAATCTCAATTTCTATATAGAAAGGCTCCTCCCCTAACAGGATTCCCTTCAGATATTGTAGGGTGGCCTTGCCAGGTACCAAAATTCTCAGTCTCATAGGAGGTGATATCCCATCCTATTTTAAGGGCACATGGTTGAGAAAGCTTAAAATGTAAAATTCTACTTTATTCACTTGGGTCATCCAATAACCATATTATTATCATTAATGACAGTCACAGTAAAATCATGCTATTATTGAAGAATTTGAAGTTTTAAGAGTGGACTCTACATTTCCCTAAACTCTTAAATTTTAACATACCAAAAAGTTGCCCCATATTTAGCTGGCAATCAAGGACAGAAGAGATACTTTTCATTTAGAATTTATATAAAAATATGTGAGAATTTTTAGAATATCCACATTTCAGGGAACCTTATTTTCTTATAACTCATAGTGATTTTATATCTGTACATATAATGGATGGGAAGTATAGAGATAAATAACTTATGAATTTTTTTTGCTAAATGCTTGTTAAATGCTTTATTATCCTTTTTGCCTGTCAGAGGAGCAGACATTTCCCTCCCCCAATCTACATTAACATGTGCCTTTTAAAAAAGCTTGAAGGACAGTGACTTGGGTTTGTTTTTGTTTTACTGTGAAATTATATTTAATTAACTTGTCTAAGAAAAAAAAGGTTTCCATTCATAAGAATGATAAGATAACAATCGTGGGTTTTTTAAAAAATAGATTTAAAATAAGAGAGTTCTTCAAAATTCTTTTTTAATGTTCAGATCTGTGTGAATTAATAGTTGTGCTGATATTGATAATAATGAATGGTTCACTTAAGTCTTATTTGAAATGTCTCCTTATACAAAATATTTCCCAAACCATTAGAAACCAGAGATTAAAGTTTCATGAAAGTCAGAAGCTGGAATTCTACATTTTTAAATGGCATAAGCCTTTATTTCTCTCTTTTGACAATAAGTTTTCTGACTGCATATTGATCCCTTTTTTTTATAGAGTTTTAAAGGTGGAAGGGGACATGGCCACGAAGTTCAGTCCCTGTTCAGTGTAGGAATCCAAATTAAAACATTCCCCAAAGTTGGTAATTTAATACAACTAGGGTGAGTCTACTGCTTCTCTGGGCAATTGGTCCCATTGATAAATATCTTTTCCCCCCTAATCTTCAGTTTAAATCTGCTTTCTCTATTTTTAAATTCATTATTCCATGTATTGAATATTTGAAAATCTTTACTTTTTGTGACATACTTTCAAGGATTTATTGAATCCTACAGCATCCACTTGGCCTTCTCCTCTCAAGGACTTTTTAAATGTTTCTTCATACGATAGTTCCTAGAGAGATAGACAGACAGACAGACACACACACACACACACCACCACCACCACCACCATCACCCTTTATGACCTTTTTAAATAAGCTCCAGCAACATTAGTCAGAAGTCTTTCTTAAAGTGTGCCTCTCAGAACTGGACATAATATTCAGGATAACCAATGCAAGATAAAATGGAACTATTATGTTCCAAGGAGTAAGAAAAAAATTGATGCAGTCTAACCTTCCCTTTGCCACATTCATTTGCTGCTTAATATTCAGTTCATAATAAGATACATCAAGTAATGTTACCAAGCTGATCATTCTCACCCATCCCATACCTGTAGTTTGATCATTGCTTCCTAAGTGGAGTTTACAGTAGCTTCTGCTAAATTTTATTTTGTTATTTTCTAACCTATCAAGACTTTAAATGTATGTTTGCTTTCTAGAGCATTAGCTATGCCCTGCAATTTTCTGCCATCTGAAATCTAACAAGCATTCTTCCGACTGTTAGTGCAAATCATTAATGAAAAAGATTAATGAAGTACAGGATGCAGAACCAAATTTTATGGCAACCTAGATAAATCAGTTTGATGAGCATCTATGGATAACACTCTGAATACAATTTTAAATTGACCTTTTTGTCAGCTTCATTATCATGCTAACCATGTCACACTTAAATAGCTTGCTAACAAGGATGTCATGGCACATTTTGTCCTGTGTTTTGCTGGAATCAAGATATTTCCACCATCAAAATTATCCAATCAAAACTGGAATATGTTTCTCCTTTGGCCTTTTTTTCTGACCTTTGCAGTATTCATTTCAATTCCACGCTTAACATATTTCTGTGTCATCAAATAAACCTCTACATAGTCCTACTATTCTATTCCTTCATTTTCATTCCAAATAATTTGATTGTTTTTATTTTTAATTCCATTCCTTCCGTTGGAGATACCTTTGCAACCATCTTTTTATTATAGGTATTTTTTTCCATTCATAGTTTTTTTATCTGTTTTATTCCATTAACATCCATTTTCATACTACACATTAGCATAACTCCATATGTTTGCTTGCTGTTTCAAACATCGTCCACATCAGTTTTCTTCATGTCTTGTTTTATTTTGTTACTATTGTATACAATTTTACATAGGGCACTGTATTGCAAAATACTCCAGGTGGTTTTCCATTCATTCTACCATTTTTCTAAAAAGGGAATACATGAGTTACATTCTCTCTTCTTGTAGGTCATTTCACTTTCACTTCTTGTTTCTTTTCTTCCATGTCTCCCCCCCCCTTGAACCTCTTCTGATAGTAGCAAAAACTTATCCCAAAGTCTCTCACCATTCCTGTAGCCTTCATTAATTCTCACAAGCTTTTATTATAACATTCAAAACAATGGTGCTTAAATCACATATTTAAAAGTGATATATATTTTTCTAAGCCAATATGAACAAGAAATCACTCTCCCCATTCGTGGTTCTCTGAATGTCCACCTACTTTTTATCTATTCTCTCATCTCATTCCATTCATTTCATTGCACAGAATATTATCCCCCTGGATTACATTAATTGAGAATATTGGATTTCCCCCCCCCCCAAAAGCCATAACTTCTTTAAAAAGCTAGGAACCTATTATGATTAATGTATTTGCAAATAACATAAAAAGCAATTTTGAAGAAGAGGGATCCTAAGAAAGATGAAATGCTTCACAGAACCAAGATTATATGTATCTATGAATTTTTATTAAAATTCAACACAGTGGTAGAACAAATCAAAAAATTGGATGATAAAATAGATGCAGAACTTTAAAGAAGTAATAACAGGGCAACAATGAGATTTATGGAGAAAAAAATAAAATTTACAACAAGCTACAGTCTGAGGGACGATGGGTATAAAATGTTTTATTGATTATGTGAGACCATCAATTGATTTACTTTTTTTGGTATAAGATGGAGTAGAGAGATTTATAACAGGTTTTCAAGGTTTTGTTATTCTACAATAACAAGAGAGCATTCCTAGAATCCCTGCTCTTCTGTTTTCTTGACTTCTGTCCTGAAAGTCTGACCTAGCGGTAGAGAATACTCTGCTTAAGCCATTCACTCTTCTTGTTTTTGTGGTCTGCTCGGTCAACTAGGATACAGCATGCCCTTTCTTTATTTGATAAAACTTCAACTCTCATCTGTCAAAGTGTAGCTACCTGCTGCTCCAATACTTCGAACTTTTTGTCAAGTTCCATAGTGTGCAGTTGTTATAAATAAATGCCAAGTTATTTTCAGGCAGGAACACACACATGCCATAAACAAAGCACCGCAATTGTAGAGTTCTCTCTGTTCATCTAAGTTTTTTATTTTTTCAGAAGGTTTCATTTCTTGTTCTCATTTTAGGCTCTCAAGTCTACTTACAGGACGGAAAAACTCGTAGTGACTTCTCCTTTGTTAAGCCCCACAAAGTAGGCAAACCAAAGAAGCAACAATCACACAGATTTTAATTCCTGACTCCCAAGTCAAGGGCTACATGTAATGTGGTCTTTCTTTGTAACTGCCTCTTCAGTTTACTGTATATACTCGAGTATAAGCCTAGTTTTTCAGCCCACTTTTTGGGCTGAAAAAAGCCGCCTCGGCTTATACTCGAGTCAGTGAAAAATTTGCCCGGAATGGAGGAGAAAAAGGGGCGGGGCCATGCCGCTGGGTGACACTCGTGAATGGCCCAGTGCCCCTGTGAGTTTCCCCTCCCTCTGTGTCAGTTTGCCGCGCGCACCGCACCATCCCCCCTCCTCACGTTCTAATGTAATGCAGGGCTGTCTTACGATTCCCCTTCCTCCCCCTCCTGCCGCTCTGCAACGATGTCCCACCTCCTCCTTGTTATGGCAAGCAGCCACATAGCGATGTCCCACCTCCTCTGGTACAGTGATCCAATGATCGGAATCACTGTGCCGTGTGTCATAGGAGGCGGGACATCGCTCCCGCGGCTGCACGGGACATCATCATCACAGCGGGACATCAGCATCATGAGGTGAGTGAAGTATTTCATTGAATACACCGCTAGTTTACTGTTTTTCTTTGAAATAAATATTCAAAAACATTATTGGTATCTATTTTTATTTTTGAAATTTACCGGTAGCTGCTGCATTTCCCACCCTAGGCTTATACTCGAGTCAATAACTTTTCCAGTTTTTTGTGGTAAAATTAGGTGCCTCGGCTTATATTCGGGTCGGCCTATACTCGAGTATATACGGTAATAAATTTTCAGTGCCTTAAATATGGAAAGATCTGCCAGAAACATCCCTATTTCTTCATCAGTCTCTATAATGGTTGGATCTTTGTGAACACTATCAATTTAAATTACAGACGCTGACGTTCTAGTTTGTGTATATAGGAACACTTGCTTGTTTGAATAACATCATTTCAATTGAGGGGTCCTTGGTGCTCTCCGAGCTTGGTTGTTTTCTTGCAGATGGTTCACTAGATAACATCATTAGTACAGGTTATTTTGCTGATTGCACTGATGATGTTATCTAGTTTGGTTAATTAAACATGTGCAAGAAAACAACACAAACTTCACCAGAACCAATAATGTTACCTAGTTTGGGTACTGAAATGCTTTCAAGAAAATATCCATGCTTGGAGAGCACCAAGGACCCATCATTTTAACCTTGAGCTGCAAATATTCTCCTTTATTGGTATCATCTCAATTCATATTTTTGTATAATCAAGGTCAGTTAATTTTTCCTTTTGTTAAAATTTCCACCTCAGTTTTGAGAGCTTTTTGCCATTTAGCCCCTACTATTTAGAACTGATTTCGCCTTAAATTAGATCTGAAATTTGATGTCCTAAAGTTTAAAATGGTCTCTTTAAGCATTTTTTTTTTGCAGGAACTTTATGTAACTGGAAGAAATTAATTTCTCATTATCTCTACAGATCAGTGGTGGATTCCTACTGGTTTGGACTGGTTTGGCCAAACCGGTAGTCTTTTGACAGCCTGGGTGGCACGCATGCCATAGGTTTGCCATCACGGTAATAAACTATATTATTATATTATGAAGACTCATGGTGGCACAGTTAAAATGTAGTACTGTATATTTCTGCTGACTCCTGGCTGCCAGCAGTTCAATTCTCACCAGCTCAAGGTGGACTCAGGTTTCCATCCTTCCAAGGTCAGTAAAATGAGGACCCAAATTGTTGGGGCAATAGGCTGACTCTGTAAAATGCTTAGAGAGGGCTGTAAAGCACTGTGAAGCAGTATACAAGTTCAAGTGCTATTGCTATTAAAATTGTAGTATAAATTGTCCATTGTGAATGTTGGGCTCTGAAAACTATTAAGTTACCACAAGGGTAACCTCCACCTCCAGTAGACACTGAAGCTTCCTTATCTTGAGAGTGGTATGACGAAAGGTACATTACCCCATTAGCCCAATTCTTCGTCCCACATAATGATAGCAAATAAGTGGGCAGAACTGTACCTTTCTCAATCCATCTGTACACTGAATTCTTTCAGGCATTTGTAGCCTGTTGGCAGAGTGCCCCATTTGCTCGCTTATCTAAAATATTAAGAGTCCCATTTTTTATCCAATATTTCTTTCACCTTCTTGCTCCATATTAATTATGAAAAAAGTCTTTTTTCTTTTAAAGCTATGACATTATTAACATTGACATTAACAATTATTAACAAGAATTAAGAATCTCCAGAAAAATTATTTGAAATAACTCCTCCTTTCTGTCACTTTCAGGTATCACCTTTAAAAAAACCATGCAGCATCTGCATTCCTCTCCAATTCCAGCTGTATAAATACCTACCTTGGTGTTTTGCATGTCTTTTAAGTATGACTGATTTTCCTGTACCATAATTCTGCTTTGAAAGGCTTATAAATGCAGGTTTATTGCTGTATTACCACAAGGCTACAATGTCCAAAAGAATTTTTTTTCATGTTTTGCATTTGATCTTCTATTACTACTGTTTGTCAAAAAGATTTTTTTTATCAAAACACAGGGAAAATTTATGCAAACTGATGGACTGATTAGATGATTTTATATACCATAACCATTATTGACTGTTAATGACCATAAAGATGTTCCATGATGTTCTCTCTAACCTGCTCTTTCTGATTTTCCAGTGCTACACTCACCACTGTAACTGAGCCTATCTGTCTTGCATATATAGATTATACTGGCAAATAAATGGAGCGGGAGAGAATACTAGTAAGCATTTTTATTTTGTGGGGAAGAGGGAAATGAGGTTTTTTTAACTCAGTACACTTGTTGACAAGCTCGAAGAAACTTCAAATAATGTGTAGCTTAGAAACAACTAGAAGAAGCACTGATTTGTGAACCTGGATTCATAATAATTCTATACAGACAGCCTCCAGTTAATGACCACAATAAGCAACATGGTTGTAAAATGAGATATTATGAGGCCCCAATCCTAATTTTGAATGGCAGTTCCAGGTGCAGTTATTAGGCATGATGTTACATGATCATCATTTGAGACCTTCTGCTGGCTTCCCCATTGACTTTGGTAATCAGAAGCAAGTAGTGAAAGTTGCAAATGGTGATCATATGACCACAGGACGTTGTGACCATTGTAATTGTGAGCCATTTGCCCAAATTGTGATGATTTGATTGCGGGAATGCTGGAACAACTGCAATTTTGAGGCCTGGCTGCAAGTCCCCTTACAATATTCAGCATTGTTACAACTCTTAACAGTTGCTGAACAAATGATTGTTAACTAAAGATTACCAGTAAATACATTTTAATGACTTTATGTTCCTATGAAAATCATCTAGCTCTGAAAATGATAAAGGCAACTTGTAAATAACTCAAATGCTTGTGGGAAGAAAAATCAGGTCTGGTTCCAAGTTGGGAGAAAGGTGCTGAAATACTATGGATGCAGGCTGCAGGAAAGGAGGTCTCTGTTTGTTTGGTAGCCAGAAATTTCAGTGACAGCATGTTTCCGGGGTGGCTGACAAAATGAGGTGATTGAGATGCCTATTCCTATGTAAGAATATGTCCTTTAATTTAATGGCTATTGCCAGATTCCTATTGGGTCATGTAGGGGTCATGGCTGGCTGTAAAGGCAAGAGAGGAAATGCAAATCCTAGGTGTTTTGTTTGAGCTAATCTTGTCAGTTTGGGCTCCTTGTCTATTTGTTGCATATTTGGTGGCCCAGCTTTCTGAATAGATGCAAAGTATCCATTTCTAAAGACTAGTCTCTTCAAGCTTCTGCTTCAAGCTATTTTCCTATGGCAGGAAGACTTTCTGTCTCTGTTAAAAATTTTCTCCTCTTCTTCTTTAGGGGAAATATTCAATCTTTTAATATCCAGTAGAATATTTTTATTCTGGGGAGGGGGGGATTCCCACATACTTAAATATTATAAGGGCCTGAAGAATTGATAGATTTCAGTGAGAATTGTATGCATTTATTTGTATAATTTATCCAGTACCTCAATACTAATAGGCTCAAGGCATTTTCAGATAATACACAAAATAAGTAATACAATCATTTTAATAAATAAACCTAGTACAGTAAGTAAGTAAATCAAGAGTTGTATGTCCTTGTCTTTCTTTTTTTACTGGTTCAAGGAGCTATGGGTCAAAATGTTGTATGCTCTCCATATTGATCTTTTCCCCCATCTCTCCCTTTCTATTTCTCTCCCTGGTTGCCTTTGTGCCCACTTGCCTTCCTACTATCTAATTCCCCACAGAACATAACTCTTTAATTCTAAATGCAAACTACATGGTACCTGAATTTAAGGCTTTAAAGCATCCGGGCTTTATGCTGAGAAATCCTAGCAACACCACTGCAGCTGAACCCAGCCTTCCTGCTGCTTTCCAGAGAGACAGAATTGAGGGTTGCTACGTGCTGCTTCCTCTTTTTACCTTCTCTGAGCAGAACAGCAGGAAATATTTTATGCACTAGGTGCAATCCTCATTACTATTGCTGCCCAAAGAGAAATTGCAAGGGAATAAATGACGTGAAGTAGCTGCTCCTTCAATTTTGTGTATGCATTGCTGAGTGAAGGCAGAGAAAGAGCTCAAAGAGGGACCTCCTTACCCTTTCTAGGCCACACTGGAGTCTCAGCATCTTCTGTGGCTTCTGTAGATAACAAGCAAAAAAAAAAGGATAAAGGCACTTCTTTGGCTTGTACATTTCCCTGCTATAATTGTTGAAGGACAAGAAACCAAGTCTTGTATTATTGACTGTTTATTGTTTGCCTTAGTCACTCAAGCAACTTATTTATTTATATTTTTTATTACTAAATTTGTACACTTACCAAAGGTAACAGTTGTTTTTATAAGTACAAGTAGTTTTCAACTTACAATAGCAACAGAACCCAAAATTTATGTTGCTAAATGAAACATTTGTTAAGTGAATTTTGCCTCATTTTACAACTTTCTTGCCATAGTTGTTTAGTAACATGGTTGTTAAGTGAACTTGCTTCCTCATTGACTTGGCTTACCAGAAAATCACAAAAGATATTCACATGACCAAGGGACACAACAACTGTCGTAAGAGTCAGTTGCCAAGTATCTGAATGTTGATGACGTGACCATGGGGATGCTGCAATGGGTGAGAAAAATGGTCATAAGTCATTTTTGTCAGTGCCGTTGTAACTTTGAATGGTCACTAAATGAACTGTTGTAAGTTGAAGACTACTTGTAACTCAAGGCAGAGAACATACTTAAAAATCTTTCTCCTCCTATTTTTCCCACAACAAACTTGTGAGGTTTGTTGGATTGAGAGAAAATAGCTGGCCCAAAGTCACCCAGCTGATTTTCAAGGGTTCTTGAGCACTCTATGAAACCTGTTATTTTTGTCTTTTTTAAAAAAAAAAAAAAATACTGCCAGCAACACATACTATGCCTGTCAAAGAAGGATTAAACATGCCTGGAGGGCACAAGGCTTCTGTGCAAAGCTCTGAATATCTGCCCTATTGCTGTTTCCAGGATAGAAAAGGAAAAGGAACAAGCTACAAGATGGGGGAGGGGGGAGGGAGGGATATATATATATATATATTGGGGGTGTGGGGGGGAGAAAGATTTACAAGTAGCAAGCACCAGACAGGAATATTGTACAAAAAATATGGGCTGTTTGTTGTCTTACTGTGGCTCTGTTGGGAACGACTGCCAAAAACAACTTACAGTCAGTATTTTCCCAGCTACAGCAATCCAAAGCAATTCAAGAGAAGCTGGTTTAAACAAGGAAAAGCCTTCTATTTTAGAAGAGTGAAATGAAATCCAGATTTCAAGAATTATGCAAATTTGTTTTCCCTTTTGAAAATGACGATAAGTTTTCCTCTTTGAGAGAGATGGGGAGTTCAGAAATGTGAAAAAAAATATTGAATTGATTTTGGCTTATTTCCAATATAGGGTAGTACTGTGAAGCACTTTTAAATTAAATTGTTTGGTGATTTTATTTTGATTTATCAATTACAATTTATTTTTGAAGAGTGATATTTTTATTTCCTGCCCAACTATAATTATTGAGAGGGGTTATTTATCGCACATAGAGTGTGTGTGTGTGTGTGTATATATATATATATATGTGTATGTGTGTGTGTGTGTTGTATTTGTGCTGATAAATAAATAAAGAGAGATTAGTATAGATCTATTTCAAACTATTTAGCTCTCATCAGCTAGCCATACCTTACTGGGATTCGAACCTGTGCTGTATTACATATTAAGCAGTTGTGTTAACCTCAGCTGATAAGGAGGAGAACCTTGTGGCTTAGTGGTTAACACAACTGCTTAATATGTAATACAGCACAGGTTCAAATCCCAGTAAGGTATGGCTAGCTGATGAGAGCTAAATAGCTTGAAATAGATCTATACTAGTCTCCCTTTATTTATTTATCAGCACAAATACAACACAAATGTAACAAAGGCAACAGTAAAAATATTGGGTTTCTGTCGTGATGGTCTCTTGTGACGAGCCGATAGAAAGAGAATGGAAGCAATCTGCTTCTTCCCATATTTGGGCATACCAGGGGTTGTGACACTAACTAACTAACTAACTAACTAACTAACTAACTAACTAACTAAACAAACAAACAAACAAACAAACACACACATACATATGCTGGTCTTGTTGTATTTGGGTCTTTTCTCGTGTAAGATTATCTTGGCAACGTTTCGGCGAGGTCCCACTTGCCATCTTCAGGCTGGTGTTTTCAGCTTCGTGCTTGTGCAAATAAGGCGTGATCGGAGCTGTCATCTATGAATCTTGGTGGAGGGGTGTGGAGTGCTGGCTTTGTTGCTGTAAGTGGGTTGATTGGTTGTGTAGTTGCATCCTGATTGGTAGATGGAATTGATGTTTGTAGATTGGTCGGCTGTATCATCCTGTATGGCTGAGGTGCTGGCTGCGTGTCCGTTGTTCTTTTGTGTTGTAACAACCTGGGTGGTGGGTGGGGTTTATTTGTTGACTAGGGCTGGTTTCCAGATGTCTGGTAGGCGGGAGGTATTGTCATGTTTATTCATGTTCTCTATTTCAATGGCTTCCATAATTATTCTCTTGTTGAAGTGTTCTGTTGGACATTAATTTGGTTCCTTCAAAATCAATTTCATGTACTGTTGCTTCAAGGTGCTGGAAAAGGGAGGAAGCTTTTTCTTTTTTTCTGACTGCGTCCTTGTGTTCTGCAATGCATGCATTTATTCTCTCATTAGTTTGTCCAATGTATGTGGCAGGGCAGATTTTGCATGGTATTTCGTAGATTCCTTGGTTTTCTAGCTGGATCTTGTCTTTGGGGTTTCTTAAGATGTTGGCTGTTTTTTGGTCAGTGCTGAAGGCTGTCTTGATATTGTGCTTGTGAAGAATTTTGCTGATTTTATCTGTGGTGCGTTCTTGTGTTCTGCGCTGGGGGTTGGGAGGCTCATTTCTGCCCTCCCCAGCCCCCAGGAGCTCTCTGAAAGCCTCCATAAGGGTATGCAAGGCCGTTTTTGGTAAAGGGGGCAGGGTTTCAGGAGGCAAAAAATGCTGTATTCGGTTTATAAGATGCACCCAGATTTTCAGCCTCTTTTTTGAGGAAAAATACAGTAAGTCAGTTTTACCTCATTTTACAACTTTTCTCGCCACAGTTAAGTGAATCACTACAGTTGTTTAGTTAGTAACATGGTGTTAAATGAATCTGGCTTCCCCATTGACATTGCTTCTCAGGTCACAAAAGGTGATCACATGACCCTTGGACACTACAACCGTCATCCTCAAGGTAATCCTCAAGTAACAAATGTAATGGAGCCTGCCAATTACATTCGTAATTCGAGGATTCATAGGAATGAATCACATAACTGGAAAATCCCTGCTTTTGCCCCTGCATTTGCAAATTGAATGCATGGATCATTAAGTGCACATGAGGTATCTCTGGGGTGGGGGAAGACCGGGGGGTTGGTGGGGGCTAGTGATGGAACAGGCCTCCCTGACCCCCTGAGATACTGTTTCCCTCCTCCCATCCTGCCGTGCCTGACTTGCTTACCATGCAAAGATCTGTCTCCTCTCTTCTGCGGTGTCTTTATTTTTGAGGGAGAGGAGAGTAGGACGATTTCCTTTCCAGCCTACCAGTTGCCTTGCAAATGCTTTTTTGCACTGGGAGTGAAATGTTCGGGGGGGGGGGCATGATCTCATGCAGCTTCAGGCACCCATTCTCTGCAAAAGCAGATGGGTGCCTGGAGTCATGCGAGATCACAGCCTCCAGAACCTTTTACTCTCCATGTGAAAAGCATTTACAAGCCGACCAGTAAGTTGGAAGCAATGCAACTTTGCTTTCCAGCCTGCTGGTCAGCTTGCAAGTGCTTTTCGCGCCAAGAGTGAAATATTCTGGGGGCTGTGATCTTGCGTGACTGCAGGCAACCATCTACTTTTGCAGAGAATGGGTTCCTGAAATCACACGAGATCATGCCCCTCCCCCCCCAAGAACATTTCACTCTTGGCACGAAAAGCATTTGCAAGCCGACCAGTAGGCTGGAAAGAAAATCGTCCTACTCTCCTTTCCCTCAAAGGCAAAGAAACAACTGCAGAGAGAAGACAGATCTTTGCAAGGTGAGTTCTGCACAGCAGGATAGGAGGGGGAAACAGTTGTGTGGAAATGTGAGGGGGGGGGAATAGGGTGAATGTTAAAGTGCCTCCGTGGTAATTCAGATAGTGCCATAGTGTTGCAACATTCATAATTTCGGGACTTGATCGTAACCACTAGGGGTGCTTGTCACGTAACTTCCACCAATCGCTAAATGAATTGTCATTATTTGAGGATTACCTGTGTAGGAAGTTATCACCCAGCCCTCCCAGAAAAAATGAAATATCCTAGGAAATATTGAAAAGGCAGAATGTTTCTCTGGATGTGAAAAGAAGGAAACATGTTTTAAAAGACAGAATAGCTGCTTGCAGTTTCCTGCCTCCTCCCCTTTTTTTGTCAATGGGCCATTAAAAAGGCCAAACCATCCCTTTACATAATAAAAGAGTTATCCCCTTCAGCTCCAGAGTGATGGGATTAAGGAATGATAATATTGGCCCTTTACCCAACTCCCTGTATGGCATCTGAGAACTCAACTCAAACCTGGATTCAAAACGCAGCCTAGAGAGTTGCCCCTGCAGGGTCCCATGGGAGTCTGACAACCAATCAGAATACAAGCTCAAGATCAAAGGCCAGAGAGGGTGTAAAACCAGGGACTTTCAGCATCTCAGTCCTTCCTTCTGTTTCTCCAACACTGAACCATGTGATCACCTTTTTTGTTCAGGACTCAAGCCATGTGGTCCTGTCCATCATTAAACCATCTTTCCAAGCAGCCTCCATGTCTCCAGTGTCTTTTTCCCCACTTGGAGCTGAACCCAGAAGGACATTTCTTCCAATACCTGTATGAACCAGTTGCCAAGCATCTGAATGTTGATGTGACGAGGGGTATGCTGCAACAGTTGTGTGAAAAATCATTTATGCTTATTTTTTACACAACCCCATGATCACATCAACATTCATATGCTTGGCTATTGGTTCATACATGTAACATTTCACTCTCAGTGTGGAAAGTCCTTGCATAAATCATTTTTTCCCAGTGCCCTTGTAACTTCGGCCATTAAATGAATAGTTGGAAACAGAAAAGTACCTGTAACCCTGTAACCTTAGTGTATACTCAGAGATAGGGAAGTGGCCTCTGCACATCCTCAGAGAAATTCGTTACTTCAGACCTATCTAGGCTTGCAACCCAGCAACCGAAGCAACAATAAGAGACCCGCTTCTTTTTCAACATCCGAAGAGAGACCGGCGGGTCAGAGGTTTGCATTCCTTCCCTCCCGTGGACAAAAACGCCACCTCCGCCGCCTGAGGAAAAAAAAGCCCTCAGGCCGCTCCTCCCGTTTTCGTGGCGCCGCTCTAAGCGAAGCGCCCACCGGCCAGCTTGCGGGCCTGACCGCCACACCGGAGTCACGGGGGACCTTCGGAGGCGGGCTGAAGGAGGCGCGGGAGGCGGGGGCAGAAAGAGGCGCTGTCGCGGATGGCTGCCGGGCTGAGCCGAGGAGGAGCGAGAAGAGGCGGAGGAAGATGGTGGAGTGGGAGGCCGGACTAGCGGCTGAAAGGAAAGCGGCTTCCCAGGTTTCCTGCCTGCCACTGCGTTGCTGCTGCTGCTGCTGCTGCTGCCGCCGCTCCCGCCATCCGCATCCCAGCCAGACCCGCTGCGGCTACTGTGCGTCGCGCGTGGCTTTGGCGCAAAGGCGCGGAGAGAGGAAGGTAGGGAAAAGGCGGCGGCTGCCGTCTGCGTGGGGGATGGGGCGGGATGCCCGGAGCTCCTTGCAGCCGAGGAGGCAGAAAAATCACCCCGCAAGGTTTGCTGAAGCCGGCGGCCGAGCGCGAGGGGCGGAAAAGCCCGCCCGGATCCGCCGCGACTTATCGAGCGAGAGGCCCTGGCGGAGCGGAGGAGGAGGTGCACGCGCCACATTGCGTGTCATCTAACCTGTGTGAACGGGGTAGAGTCGCTTTCCACAGAATCCTACTACTCCTCCCCCCCGCCGGTTCCGCCGTCCGTGGAGCCACAGGCTCGCTCTTTCCCCTCCTTCCCAACTTGATGCGACAAGAGAAAGGAACGAGAAGGACGGGCGGCCGCCGGATTCAACAGTCGGGCAGTCCCGGGCGAGCGCTTGGAACTTGTGAGGGAGGCGGTGACGGTGAGGGGACGTTGTGAGGATTCGGGGGTGAAAGAAGGAAGGAAGGAAGGAAAAAGCTGCCTTGGGGATGGCGAGGCGAGGGGGGGGGACTTCGTCTGCCTGCGGTGGAAAACCGAGGCGGTGAATGACGTGCGTGTTTATTCGGAAAGGTGGTCGAGACGAAGCTCGCTCGGTGGGCGGAAGGTGCGCGCGGTTGCTTGGGTTTCTACGTGTAGTAGGGAGAGAGGTGGGGAGTGGCAAATCGCAACAGGGTATTTACTTACACATGGTAAATGGGGAGGAGGTCCTGAGGGGTATTTTTTTTTCTGAAGGGGGCGCTGCTGGTTCTCCTATATCTCCTGCTTCCTAGAGGACCACCTTCCTCCTCCTCCTCCTCCTCCTGCCATCTGCTTGGGTTCTTGGTCGTATTTATCACTATCGACATGCTGACTTGCAGAGAGTGTACCTGCTGACATTTGCCCCTTCAGGGGACAGAAAGTGCCTTGGCCTGCCCTCTTTCTTAAAAAACGGCATTTGAACATATATCGTAGTGCAGCACAGTACTTCTTTTTTATTAACTGTTAGGCTGATACAGTGTGTGTGTGTGTGTGTATGTGTATGCATGCATGCATGCATGCATGCATGCATTTAACCTATTTCTTGTGGAGGTGGCTGTGATTGAGTATTTGACCATTTATTTTACTGCTGAGGTGCTAAATTAAGTACCTGGGAACTGACTAGAAGCTTCCTTCAATGCTTTCTCATTTTTCTCCAAGGCTAATTGAGAAGATGAATTTAGCACTCTTTCTCCAGTGAAAATTAAAAATTTTAAAGTGCCATATGAACTTCAACTATTGCAAAGAATTAACAAAAATCTTATCTTAACCCTTTCCTCACTGATATTGCAAATTAGGTATAAATAACTATAAAGGAGTAAATCAATTAAGTAGCATAAATCTCTTAACCTTGAAGGATGCACCTCATTATTGAGATACGGATCCAAGAAAATATGTGCTTATCCATCAGTAGACTTTTGGACATATGTTTGTTTATATATTTCATAAACTCCTGTAATAGCAACTGTATGCCATCTTTTTCATGGAACCTTAATATTCTCCTGTACTGCTATGAAAATGAGACATTTCCCCCAATGTTTGTACCTTTTGCTGCTCACCTTGTAAAGGCATATATGCCACACTGTCATATTTATCTGAGATTAAGAAATTGAAAAAAAGGTGCTAAACATATTTTAGTGGTGTGATTTTATTTTTTTCATATCAATCCAGATTTGTATGATGTGCTTGCTGCTTCATTCCACAACATAGGAAATGGAGCTGAAACACTACATATGCTTTCCTGGGACTAAAGCCCATTGGACACAGCACTACTTATTTTTGAATAAAAATGTATAGACTTGTGCTGGATAGCTGCAGTCTTAATCACATCTACTTGCTGTATGTTCTGTAAACACAGGACTTATTTTTGAGTAAGTGTGCATAAGGATAAAGGTACAGTTAGATCCTATAGATTATTTTCTTTCTATGACTGACCTTATTTGAGGTTTGTAGTCTTATTTAAGGCTTGATTGTATTTTAATCAGGATATGTTTTAGGTTTGTGATTAGTGTATAAGAACTCTATCACAACTGTTTTAAAAGAGTTATCTGCCAATGGTTTTCTGAAAATGAATGCAGCACAATAATATTTACCATTTTATTTTGTGTGTGTATATTTGCATATGCTTCTCTCAATCTGTCCTTCATATATCAGGATTTAGATGTTTTGTGAATTAGTAGATCAGCATTCTTCAGTTGATGCTTTCCAGGTATGTTGGAGAAAATCCTATAATTCTCCAGCTGCTATGACCAATCCAGAGGTCACAGAATTAAAGAAGGCAAGAGAAAGCAGTTAGCAAGCTTATTAGCTTATTTTGTATTGCTTGAGCTTGCCTTCACTAGCTGAGTGACTAGCAGAAATCCAGCAAATTAAAGTCTTTGTGAAAATACCATATTTGAAAGAGCTTCACCTACTATGTTTCTGTTTATAACCGTTAAATATTTTGTGATTTTGCTGAATAAAAAAACCAGACAATTAAAAAATATCTTTCTTAAATATATGGAAAAAGAAAAAAATAGAAGAAATAACAAGACCATTGGTTTGCAAATGATAAATCATTAACCTAGTTTTAAAATACATAATTAAACCCTGTCTACACAAAATAATATTGATCAGTCTTTTCATTAAATCAATAGATTTAAAGAGCCAACTGATAAATAGAAAGCAAATATCTATTAGTAATCCAAGATAGAAAATTTGGAGTTGTGCTCTTTTCAACATTAAAGAGTGATACTTTTTACTCTTTTCCTATGGACAGTCTCCTTCATTATTCATATAATTGTTCCAAATTTGAGGTATATAATTCAAAGGTATGTTGACATTTTAATAAATTGTATTGATTTTAATAATATAATACAAAGCTTAATGTTTCAAACAAAAGCCAGAAAATATTTTATTCATCTATTTAACAGTTTTCATAGCCAGCCCATCCAAAACAAAAGATCCTGAGTAGTTTACAATACATTAAAATGCTAAAAGCAGCAATAATAATAAATGAAATTGTAAGAACATAAAACAACTAGTACACAAGTCTGTTAATAAGAAATTAAATAATAAATCAACCCTTCCCCAAGGTGAATTAAACTTAACTAAGATTGAAGGTTTAGTGAAATAAAATTGCTCTTAAAGATCTAGAAAGTATGAGGGAAGATGCTTTACGGACCTCTGGGGTAAAAGTGTGGGGGCCATCACAGAAGAAGACTTATCATTCCTGTCCATATTATTCTCACTTCATCTGGGGATAGAACTCTTAATGAGTCTTGCCAAGTTATTTTCACCAATGAGCAGATTTAGTTCTGACAAAGCAGTGTGTGGTTTAAGCTGGTGTAACACCATGTAGTACTTTAGAGCTAGCTACCAGCAGTTCAAAATTGGTCTGGAAGCTGATTAATAGTTACTATAGTGACTTCAGAAGAAGTGTTACCCTGCAATGGCTGGATTAACCAGCCAACAATCTCACTGTTGCATTCTGAATTACAGAATGGTCTCGATTTACATTTGTTTAATCACCATTTGAAGTTACAACAGCAGCTAAAAAAGTGACTTACTCAAACTTGCAGCCATCACAACCTGCAAATTGCAACATGAAGTAAAGTGATCAGAATTTAGACAACTAGCATATATTTACAACGATTGTAGCATCCCATGGTCAGTTAATCACCATTTGTGGGCTTCCCACGGATTTTCTGACGAGCAAAATCAGTGGGAGGAGCCGGATTTGCTTAACTGCAGGCACTGTGGTGGTTTGTTACACAACTTCCTACAGAAAAGGTTGTAGAATTAGGCACAATTCACTTAACAGCTGCATTACTTCCCGATGGAAGTTCCAGTCCTAAGTGTCATAAATCAAAAGCTGCTTGTAGGTACTGTTTCCAGATTTGTCTTGAAAGACTGCCCCATATGGAGCGCATTACAATAATCATTAAGAGTATCCTGAGATATACCAAAATTGAGTAGTTGCCTCAGCCAAAACTCAGAAACAGCCCTTCACTTTTGCTTAAACAGTAAAATAATCTAAGATCCCCAAGTCATGTACCAACTCTTAAGGAGACCATGCCTCCCCTCAGCAATTTGATCCCTATTGATGTACAGTAGTTGAGTCTTGGAGGGGTGAAATATGAGTTTATTTTGCTCCATAAAGAGCCTGATAGGTTTGAGGGCAACAGAAGCACAAGTCCATATAATATGAGAAAATGTCCCTTTGCACATTAACATAATACAGTTAATAATAAGATATTTAACCATACTCTGAGGAATCCAGTAAATATGAAAAAAGAATCACTTGTTGAATTAGTTTCTTCCTAAGACAGTAAGACACATATTTCATATTCAAGCTTTCAATTATGAATTGTTCAGTGAATAACTTAAATTCCTTATCTGATTTGCATGCTACACAATCATATTGTTGCTGCATTAGGATATCAGTGGAATTGAGATAATAAATGAAATTATATTTTTGACAATCTGTAGCTTAGGTTGTGCTTATCATCAGTACCCCTCATCATGTGCATCTAGATGGTTCATAGTTAAACAATCATATCTACACCTTCAACAATGTCTCTAATGCTTTTGAGTTAGCCCTTCTCCACACACACACACTCACTCATTCACTCACTCTTACTTTTTGGAGTTGGGAAAGGGATAAACTACGGTGGCTCTGATCTGTTAGTCTATCAGTCTATGTCTCTCTTTTTATTTTATTAACAAAAAGAAAACCATGATTATTGAAAAAATAGTTGCTGCACCAGCTGGAGAGAAAGGGAAGCTGCAACTACTATGGTGTGACTTTCATGGTACCCACCATGGTACTTTTTTTTACATTCAAGTCTTGTTATGCACTAACATTTCCATTTTCTCAAGTAAAGTGCTGCCAGTTATTTGCTGCTATAAATCGTTATAGATATAAATTCATAAAACATTAACACCACTATTATGGTGTCTATAAAATAGCTGTATATAGGTTGCAAATTTTTAGAAGGGGACATAAGATCTGAAATTCAAAGGGCTGCTAAATAAGAATAGTGAAACCACATAGAGTATCTGTCCTGTAATTCATAGAGGCATAGTACTATTCTAGCTTGGAGCTACATTTTTATTTAGCCCTAATGGATTTGGCTTCATTTAAGAGTAATGTCTTTGACTGTTGTTTTGCCTTCTGTCAAATGCGAAGCTAGCATTGTAGAGAAGTAGTGAAAGAAACATATTCGTAGAATGACCAGTTGAATATAAACTGAAAAGATAACCAGGAGGACGCAACTCTAAAAAACATACTGCTTCCTTGAGAAACTGACACATTTTTCTCATATTGCCTATCATATTGCCCATTTTTTATATCAGTAATATTGCTGCATTGCAGGTTTAAGTGTCTATTGATTCTGATCTCTCTAGATTGTAGATGTACAGACCCACAAGCATAAACATCCATAATAGGAAAAATCATTTGAAAAATATGTATTTAGTTATTTACTACAATAGAACAGAACAGAACAGAATAGAATGTGTTATTGGCCGTGTGTGATTGGACACACAAGAAATTTGTCTTTGGTGCATATGCTCTCAGTGTACATAAAAAGACAATGTACATTCGTCAAGAATCATAGGGTACAAATAAGCAATCGGGAAACAATCAATATCAATATAAATCATAAGGATACAAGCAACAAAGTTACAATCCTGCAGTCATAAGTGGCAGGAGATGGGCGATAGGAACGATGAAAATAGTAATAGCAATGCAGCCTTAGTGAATGGTTTGGCAGTGGTGAGGGAATTATTTGTTTAGCAGAGTGATGGCATTCGGGGAAAACCTGTTCTTGTGTCTAGTTGTCTTGGTGTGCAGTGCTCTATAGTGTCGTTTTGAGGGTGGAGTTGAAACAATTTAGGTCCAGGATGCCAGGGGTTTTTAAATATTTTCACGACCCTCTTTTTCTTACATATAATGATCAAGTGTGCTAGGGAACCCATCCAAAATAAATTATTTTAGTATTTAGCTTTGTTAATCAGACAATAAGAGATATAAGCACTTATTTAAGTAGTAAGGTGGACTTAATTAGCTAAGGAATAACTGAGAGGAATAGTAAAATAGTATCTGTGACATGTAGGTGACTAGTGGCTTCTTACATTTCTTTAATGAAGCTCTTCTACTTGGTGAACACTGACCATAAGTTCCTCTGTGGAAAAATATATTGTCAACTTTGAATAATTGGCTTTAAATTAGTTTGGCTTTTTAAAGAATCTTCCTGAGATGGACCTAGGCAGAAATGTAACTTTTTGGTTAGGAATTTCTAAATCAGCAATTTTAAATCCTACTACAAATAATTTGCACATTTATTATGGATGTCTTTGACCTGGGTGTTGCTTTTTCTTGGAGCCAAGTCAAGTTTGTTTTATTTATTCTTTATTTACTTATTGGATTCATACCCACCAGAATCAATCAACTCTTGGCAGCTTACAATGAATATAGCAAAATGACCATTTAAACATCTCCATATAATGCCAACACAAATGACAATAAGTAAAAGAGAATGAAACAATAAAAATGGTGCAATAAATTAAGTCAACAAATCATGAAAATGCTCTTTACAATAATTTAGTTTTTAATAGCTTCCTAAAGACCACTAGGGAGGAGGGGAGTCTAATTTTTAAATGGGAGGCCATTCCAAAGCAAAGATGCCACCACTATATAGGGAAGCTTGCTGTCTGTCTTTGGCAGTTCTTCCTTTCTGGAAGTGTGTAACCAATAGCCTTTATTCCCTCAATGCCGGCAGTTCTCAACTTATGATCATAATTGAGCTCCAAATTTCTATTGCTAAGTGAGACAGTTATTAAATGAGTTTTGCCCCCTTTTACGATCTTTCTTACTGCATGGTTAAGTGAATCACTGCAATTGTTAAATTAGTAACACTGTTGCTAAGTGCATCTGGCTTCCCCATTGACTTTGCTTGTCAGATGGTTGCAAAAAATGATCATCAAATGACCCTGGGACACTTCGAATATCATAAACATGAGTCAGTTCCCAAGCATCTGGATTTTGATCACATGACTATGAGCATGCTGCAACGGTCTTAAGTGCGAAAAATGGTCATAAGTCATTTTTTCAGTTCTGTTGTAACTTCAGTCACCAAAAGAATGGTTGTAAGTCGAGGACTACCCATATTTAATAATTGAACCAGTGTAATAGAATTAGACATGTAAGATACCTAGGTGCCAAGTCATGGAGGGCTTAAAATTTTAAATTGTGATTTGAAATTTATCAGTAACTAATCCAGGCTTCCATAAAAGAAAGTGCACCTTGTAGTTCAGTCCTGATAAAGTGTGAGGGGGGGGGGATCAAAATAACCCTTGATTTTGTTTGTTAAAAGTGCTTCTCTGAGAAGCTTTCAAGCTTCTGTTATGCTATTCTACAGTGATAAAGAACATCCCTAGAATTTCTGCATTTCCCCCCAAATGGCTTATATTCTACATGTTGAACTTTAAAACTTTGTAGCAGAGCAATCAATGCCACAAGTTGATGCTGCCCTGGTCTAAACAGAAGAGGTGTGTATCTGCCAGGTAATGTTGAAGAGCAATTAGAATTTGCCTAAAATTGAACTACCAATGGAGATACTAAACTACTCATGTCAATTTTGTCCACCCCCATGGCACCTAAACATACAGTACATAGTTCATTTTACATCACTCATATTCCCAGTCATGTAAAGGGATAATTGCACACATATTATGTTCAAAGTGGGTGAAAGGCATAAGCACGCAAAATATACAGGTGTGTGGGGAGCAGTCTATCACAGATACACAATCAAACTGTCAGACCTGCACAGACTTCGAGTCAGAAGCACACATTTTAATTTCTACTATTTCAATTTCTTGAACTGCATATATCAAAAGATTTATAAGCTCTCAGAGTTGATGATATATATTCTCAAGATTTGGGAATTGATAGGATAGATAATATAGACTTTATTGTCATTTTTTACTGAGAGCAAACTGGCCCATATTAAAAATGAAATTCTGTTGCCTGCTTTCAAAAGAAAGTATATACCTACCCATACCCATACATAACACACATATTCACATGTACCATGTTTTCCCAAAAATAAATCCAAGCCTGATTTTAAGCATGAGCCTAATATAAGCCCTACCCCCAAAATAAGCCCTAGTGAAGGGGGTGGGCCTAGCCAGCACAGGAGGTAGCAAGCACGTGTGGTCCAATGGTGTCAGGCAGCAGTCGCACACATGCATGCAGCGCATGTGAGTTAATTACCTGTCCAAGCAGCAGGCAGGGGCTGGACGCACCACACGGGCAGCTGGAAACCCAAGAGTTGGTGGGTTGGGAGCAGCGACCGGCCATAGGAGGCTTGTCTTTGCATGGCGGCACTGGCAGTAGACAGAGGCAGAGATGCAGAGGGGAAGGCAGGCGATCCAGATGCATCAGGTGAGCTGCAGGAAAGCTGTGAGTCAATGGGCTGAAATCAGCGGCCTGCTGCAGGAGGCTCATCTTCACATCTCTTGGTTTGCCTGCACCCCGTTGAAACATGTAAGTTCACAAGGTTGATGCTATATGGAACTCAAAACTGTGGGTGAATCTGGATGTTCTGCTTCGGATATCACAGAGTCTATTTCCAGAAGGTAACAAGGGAAACAAGTCATGAAGATGTGTAGCGTCCCAGACAATCCTGTGGACCCTGCTCAAGCATTGCTTATACTGTATTTTTCGGAGTATAAGACACACCAAGATTTTGAAGAGGCAAATTAAAAAAAGAATTTAAAAAAGTTTTTGCACTTTGCAGACCTCCCAAAAACAGCTTATAGAGTGCTCCTGAGGGCGGGGGGGGGATTGAGCAAAAAACAGCCCATTTTTCACTCTTTTCTACCCTCCCCAGCCCCCAGGAACACTCCTAAAGGCTGTACAGCCATTTTGGTGAAGGGGGGGGGATTTCAGGAGGCAAATAATACTGTATTCAGTGTATAAGATGCATCCAGATTTTCTGCCTCTTTTTTGACGGAAAAAGGTGCGTCTTATACTCTGAAAAATACGGTATGTTATGTCCTGTATAGAAGAAAGTGAACTACAAAATTATCTTTTCTGCCATCCTCACCACTTTCTTCATCGCCTTCCTATCTGAAGCAGTAATGCTTCCAAACGAGACAGTAATGCAATATGACAGGATGCTCTCGATCATCCTCTATAGAAAGTGAGAAAGATAGGGGAAGAAAAATGTACTTTTCTCATGCAGGTAGTGCTGTGTTGGCTTCACTAGTGCCTCACTGTTCAGCATCCAAGCTAGCCTACTTGTTAGCTACACACCCAGGAACTTGATGTTGCTAACCATATCCACAGGTTAATCATTAATGCACAGAGGTGTGTGATTGTACCTGCCTTTTCTGAAATTGTCAATGGTCGCTTCAGTTTTTTCTACGTTTAAAATGAGGCTGTTTTTGTTACATCAGTTCACCAAACCCTCTACTTCCTTGTGGTAAGCACCCTCATTGTCATCTTGAATAAGGCCACTAAGCATATGGAAATTCTGAAAGAGTCACTAGAAGTGGATCCATTATGCATCTGAAGCAGACTAGAAAAGGCTGGTTGGCTGATTGGTAGTGACAAAGTCCTTTGGCTAACTGGTCCACAAGGTAGAGCATCTCAATTGAAAGCTGAATTTGCCACAAGTTTGGGAGTTTCTTGGAACAGTCTACTAAGTGCCATCCCCCATATCTTCCTTTACCTGACAATACTACAACATCCATCCTCTTGCCAGGAGCGACTCATTCTTACCTCACTATGAATTTGATAATGTACATGCCTCAATTAACCACAATAGTAAAATAGTAATAAAATAACAAAATAACCAATACCCAAGGTCCACTATTGGAAAATCACTCAGTTGGGCTTTACCCTTAACACCCTCAACTTACACCCCCAAATCAGTCAACACACCCATTCTACAATT
Organism: Thamnophis elegans; assembly: GCF_009769535.1. NCBI lineage: Eukaryota > Metazoa > Chordata > Lepidosauria > Squamata > Natricidae > Thamnophis > Thamnophis elegans. The sequence goes on along the minus strand of NC_045543.1, from coordinate 77,454,295 downwards.
AGATCGCAAATATATATCTTCCACTGAAGGAGAATATTTGTAGATCAGGGTTGAAATGAGGGATCCTTGGCGATCTCTGAGCTTGCTTGTTTTCTTGCAGATGTTTCATTACATCCCCACCCTCCTGCTGGTAAAGAGTAGAGTTTGCTCTCTATATCCTAGTGCCATGATGGTGAACCAAGGCACATGTGCCACAGGTGGCATGCGGAGCCATATTTGCCAGCTCAGCAGCCCTTAGATCTGGCATGCATGCATGTGCCAGCCAACTAATTTTCAGCCTTCTGGAGGGCCAGGAGAGGCTGCTTTCGCCCTCTCCAGGCATCAGGAAAGCATCCGGAATCTAAAGAAGGCAAAAAGCAGGCCCTATGTCCCAAACAGAAGTTCATTCCAGAGGGAGGGAGGGAGAAGGAGGGAGGGAAGGGAGAAAGAGGGAAGGGAAAGTGAATGAGATATGGATAGATTGATAGAGGGAGGGAGAGAAAAAGGACAGGAAGGAAGGACCACAAATCTGGCACTAGAAGCAGCTTCAGGGGATGCTTTGAAAAGCACAGCAATCCATGGCTGGAAGGGACCTCAGATGTCATTTGGTCCAACCCCCTGCTCCAGCAGGAGATCTTATATCATCTTGGTTATTTTTGTGCCTCTAACACAGAGGAAAACTTCCCAGAAATCCCGTGGCATTGCCAACCTATCCCCTCTAGTAAAAAAACAATCTACAACAAAACCTTCATGCAGTATTTAGAATAGGAAAGTATTGCTGCTGTGTATTGTTTAATTGGCAAAATGGGCGGTTAAATTGGCCATGCCCACCCAGTCACATGATCACCAAGCCACACCCACAAAATAAGCCATGCCCCCAGAGCCAGTAGTAAAAAATTTTGAAACCAACCACTGGTCTAATGTTAATCTTGGAGTCAATCTATGCAGAACTGGGTGCTGATTGCTGTTGGAGAGGTGCTTGGACTTTTTTGTTCCCTTTTAGGCTAGTTGATTGTCTCTTTTGCCTAGCCTATAAATACTGTTAATGTCTGTATGTCTTTTGTTGACTAATTTGTCCGAGTGGCAGGCTTCTAGAAATTCCCTAGTATTTTTTGGACTTGGCTCAGTTTATGATGGTCACATTTTCCCAATTGAAAGTATGGTTAAATCTGTCTATATGTTGTAAAATTAAAGAATGTTCATCGTGTCGTCTGACTGTTAGTTGACGTTGATGGATGCATTCTGCCAGTCTTCTGCATGTTTGTCCTATGTTGGGTAATGTTGGGTAACGTCTACAAGAAAACAAGCAAGTTCATAGCACACTAAAGATCCCACATATACAGTATATTTAAAGAATGCAAATCTAGAGCATGTAGATGTATTCCCATCTCAAACAATTTGGCCATAGTAAATAAAAGCATAATCTACAATAATTTAAATTTTATCTTCCATGACTAAGCTAATCCTGTGGTAATTTCTTAGCCTTTGCAATTGAAATGTTATGCTATATTTGTCCAGGTTTGCTAGTTACCTTTAGTTTTAGAATCTTTGAGTAGGCAATTATTTTCTCATCCCATTCTATTTTTCATTTTATAATGTGCATGAACCACTATTTTGCATAACAGCTGTAGATTTCAGTTAATAAATAATTGGAAGCCTTTCTTCCCTATATTATGATATGCATTTGCAGGAAAATATATCCCTGCTCTTTTAAATGTATTGTACATTGTATCCTTATAGCAGCTGAAGATTTCACACTTGTCAGGATTAAGAAGTGCATCTAATCAATTACACTTAAATGTAGCAGATTTTATAGTGGTGATGAAAAAATGGATTTATGTTGTTGTTATGGATAGCAAAAGATAAATACAAAAGGCATTTTCCTTTGAATTGCAAGTAGATAAAAATACTTTCATTTAATGGCAGGTGTCTGGGATCCCCAATGTGAATCCCTCTGAGTCACCAATACACAAAGCACTAGTACCATCATCTATTTCCAAAGATATCTATAGTCTTCAAATAATATTAAAGGCATGGCAGCATTCTGGGAAATTGGTGCTTTTTTATATATCTGACTTATTTTGTGGGTGTTCAAAGTTCCTTAACAGCAATTTTGGCCTAGAACACAAAATTTCCGGTATATCCACTAGATGAAAATTTGGAATCTGTGTATATATTGTCAATGGATTCTACAAATGTATGTATATATGTTTGTCCGTATGGGTATGTACAGTATAATTTTTCAGTCTGAATTATTGATAGCACATAAATTTTGTACTTTAGATAAGAGAAAAAAAGTATTTATCTTAAAGAGAAGTGAAACCTCAGCTCTTCTGCAGAATTATTTTAAGATACAGTAAAGATATTTTGCCTTTATTGGATTATCAAATACATGTATGTTTTTTTCCCTATAAGTGCAGCTCCTTCTCTGTTCTTCAACCATGATCTGAAGTTGTGTTTAAACTATGCTGATTCTGAATTATAATTATTCCCAATTTTAAGTGAAATGGGAAATAAGGTTTCATAGTATATTTTGAGATTTAGATGCTATATGCCATAAGAGGCATAACAAAAGGCTCATATTATGATCACCCAACTATTACCATTATTTCTCTTATTAATTGCCAGATTTAGTTATAATTTTGTGAAATTTTAGGTTTTGAAAGATTATCTTGCAGCTGTCTAGCGTATATAGTATTATTTTGCATTTTATTATATGTTTTATTCAGACTGTATTTTTATTTGTTTTATTATAAACTATCCAACGAGCTACAGCTTTGAACATTGTTAATTTTTGAAATAAAAATTTAAATAAAAGATGGATAGGCAGGCAAGCAGACATCCATAGATATTTCATATAAAATTTAAAAATGCAAATACGTTTTTTGAAGGAAAAAAAAACTTACATAAAGATGTCTCCCAAAATAGAATAAAGCATGAAAATAACTGATCAATTAGAGTATAAAAACATGCACTGCTATTGTATTGCAAATTATGCCATATACATTTGTTTTTCTACATGCCCTTTTAAAGGAAAATATATAATATTTTTTGCTTTAAAATGAGAATTAGGGATATGAATATAATTCATTCAGATGCATTTCTGGTTATTTTTAAGAAAATAGGGTGGACTGTTAGTTTGTCATATGAAATGGGCTACCTCATCATGTAAATTGCAGCATTTATCCAGAGATCTCAAATAGCTTTTCTGGAACATTTCATTTTTGCTGTTTTTTTTTAATCATCCTGAATTTTTTTTTTTTTTTACTGTTTATTAGCAATTGCTTGCATTTTATTCAATTTGTTTTCTGTTTTTATTGTATGGCATTTTTCTCCTAAATTTAAAATAATGTTTGTCTAATCTGAGCAATTTTCATGAGCAAAAGGGTAGAAACATAATAATTCAAATATATTTTGTTAAGTTTGCTTCTTAAGTGCATATCTGATGTTTATTATTCTCTGTGTTATAGAAGCTTTTCTTCTAAAAACAAAAATGCAGAATAGAAGAAATAAATTAGAAAAGATGAAAAAAAGAATTAGCTATAGTAAAATAGATGTCTTGCAGCAGAATGTACAAAAGCATTCAATACATGTTATAAGAACATGGACTAGGTCTTAACTAGGTAGGAATAAAACGAGTTACTATCCAACTTTTTAAAATTGGAAGCAAGGCAAGCAAAAGACAGTGGAGGCAAAATTACTTTGTTGTGGCTTTTTAAAATTAGTTAGTCAAAACTACAGCCTAGAATTTTTTAATGTTTTCCTTTCCAAGTATTAGTAGGTCTAACCCAGCATAGCTTTTTTTCCTGGAGATTGGGGATTTATCTCTGGGGTTCAGGAAATTGGCTTAGTTTTGCTAGATTCTGATACTCGCTATGTCTCTTCTTGCCTCTTCTTTGATATGGCGTCCTCTCTGAGCTTGATTGTTTGATTGCAGAAATTTCATTACTTAGGAAGGTAAAACCATTAGTGCTAGTGATTGTGGTATTTGTTTCCTGTTTATATTGGTATTGTTGGGTGGGTGATTTTCTCTTTGGTAGTGCCTTGATTAGGATATTGTTTTCTGCTTGGTTATTTGTCTGGTGTGAATCCCTGCTTATCTGTTAGTCACTGGATATGTTCTGGTCTTTCTGTTTCCTTCTCAGATTTTTTATTGAATGGTATGTAAATGTAGCTTATCTCTATGTCTATTTAATATCTTACATTGGAGCAGATAGAGGTACTCTGACTTGCCTAAGAAAATTGCAACTGGTATTCTTGCAAAGTAAGACCTTATACTTCAAGGTGCCATTATTCACTGAAATATTCTGTTTATATTGTTTGTTTCTATTTACCTTTTCACTAATTGCTTTCTGTAGGCTGTTTCAGAGAGATGCCCCACAAGCATAGAATGCATTAGCATTTCAAGGGTAATGAATGGGCAGGCGGTAAGAAGCATTACAGAACCTTTGAATAGCAGCTGAGCTGGTGCTTTTAAGCAATGACATCCAGGTCACTGAAGTGGAAACTGGTAAAGGAAACAACATTAATTTGTTTTATGCAGTTCTCTTCCTGATACCATCTGCCAAGTGATTACAAACACAGACACTGAGCAAATGATCTATAGCTTTTGTATTTAGTAATATTATTAGATGGTCTATCTTTCTTGGAACTATAAACACATAAATATGCATATTTAGCAAAAAAATATTTTCATTGCAGAAAACTAGCATGGAAAATTATATTTAGCTTCACACTTCTTTCTATTATTATGCATGTTCATATATCTAGAAAGTTTGCTTTGGTAGAGTAGTACAGTAGGTTTGTAGCAGAGTGGGTTTTTCAAATGTTCGATTTGAACAGTAAACAGATTGAAAGTAAAACTGAGGGTTACTCCATTACTTCATATATTTCTTAAACAAATATATGTAACAGCTGCTTGATATACAAAGTGATACAATTGATATATAACTAGTTTGTACATTCATTAATATCTTTAAAATAATATAATGAATTACATTAAAATAGAATACTTTAGAAAATAATAGAAAAAATAAAAAATTTAACCTTTATCTTTTTTATATAGGCTTTATTTGGGTAGCAAATAGACCATTGCATAAAGTACTGTATTGTTCCATTTCAAATCCACATATTTGCTAGAATTTCCACTTTATGCATTTATCCAATTGTTTAGAGCAAAGTGTTTGAAAAAAAAATGATTTTCATTTACATAAACAACAAGAATTTTACAGAAGTAGGAGCAAAGATACCTTGGGCATAACATTTGAGGATTTTTTCTCCTTTAAAAAGAGAAGTAAATGTTTATACATTTGAGGAGTGGAAAACTAAATATAAATATTTCAAAAACTGAACAATTATGGTGCTTAGGCAAGAAGAGATTATCCTGTTCATATCCCAGATGCAGGATCCTAAAATGCACTATTAATTTGTCAGTCTGTTGTTTCAGCAAACAGCCTGTGCTTGCGTTTGGAAATTGTTCACGTACAAGATGTAGGATCTTGGACTCATTTTAATTTTGGATTTTGTAGTGGTCTGACCTGATTTCTATTTTGCTGACATTTGACTATGGGTAGTCCTCAACTTACAAACAGTTGTTTAGTGACTGTTCAAAATTAAAACAGCAGTGAAAAAAGTAATTTATGACTTTAACAACTGTTACAGCATTTACAGCATCCCCATGGTCATATGATCAAAATTTGCATGCTTGGCAACTTATATCTGGCTGGAAAAATCTGGATGTTGAAGTCCAAAAGTCTTAAAATTGCCAAGGTTGAACACTCCGGGTTTAGACTAAGAAACTAGGTAATTCATGACCAAAGAGTGGCCTGAGAGGTACGTTTACAAAGTTTACAAGTTTACATGTTTACAGTCTTCTAGAGTTATCAGTCCCAAGCATGTAATGCACCTCAGTTTAGCACAATTTGGATTTAATTGACAGATTCTGCTAGATACAGAAGATTCAATAGATGCTGCCCAGCTCCCAGTGCTCTTGAAGTTGCCCTGACTCTTGGACCAGCTCAGTCCCTAAAAGTGGGTGATTGTTCTGGCTGGTATCCTCATTTTGTTGAAGCTTGTCTTTAGCATGCCGGTCCACTACACTTGAAGTTGCCAAAAGTGACCAAATGTCTACTGTTTGAAATTGCTCCTTGGCTTCAGCTCAGTTTTTGGGCTTGAGGGGGATGAGCGTTATATGAGAGTTTGTTTGGCTCAACACTTCAAAGACATTCAGCTATACCAGGTGACTGTTTCCTCCTTTAGTCTGTTAAATCAAGAGTTTATTGTCTGCTGAATGTGAGACACGTACTAATATAAACTAATCAAGATTTGTCTAATCTGGTTAATTAGATACTGATAGCCACTGAATTGAGTAAAACTCCTGATAGCTATATGTACTATTTTTGGCAATTTGTTTTAGCTTTAAAAATCATTATTTGAATCAGACGTAATTTGGTAAATTTAAAAGGGAAAAACATGAATACAATTATAATTTTATCATATATTATAATGTACTACTTAAATTAGGAGAAACTAAAACTTTGGATGTATAAATCGATTTGTTAAGTTATAATAAAAAAACAGTTGTAATTTTGTATCAGATTTGTTTTTTAAATATGAAGTTGGTTTTGATATTGATATATGTATACCCATTACTTAATTTGGCATTTTCTATAAAAGCTATTATTCATATTTTCCACTAAGAAGTATTCCAGTAATTTATTTAATCTTGTCATCTGTCTCTTCCTCCTCCTCTTCCCAAAATTCCTGAATATAATAAGTTGTAGTCCTGTATTCACTTGTATCACAAACCCAGATTTTCGACATATTGCCTCAAATGATTGGTCTGTCTTTAGTTTAGGACTGATTAGTTTCTCTTGCATTCTGTGATACTCTTAGTAATCATTCTATAGAATCTGTCATTTAAAAATGACTTGTTCTTTGTCAGTGTCCACCTTTTACAATCATATGTTACTACTTAAAATCATTGCTTAACTTTTCAGGTAATAATAATTTAATAATAATTTTCATTATTTTTTTAAAAAAATTGTTTCCTTATGCACTTGTTGACTGAATTGTTCTCCATCTCATAGTGTTATCTATTTTATTTTGATGTTGTCCACTGAGCAACGTCCATATGTGGAATTTGTATTGTTGCTGCTTAAAACAGACGTTGGCAATGAATAAAACAATTTATTCACAAAACTTTATTAAATACTCTCCTATATAATTATGTTCATCTAGTTCAAATCCTCTTATGATTCCCATTCTTCCAAGTTTTGCATTAGTGATACTAGTTTTTTGATGTTGCATTTATCCTTGTAGTTTGCAATAGGATTCTTTAATATTTTCCTCCGCTGTTCCTGTAGGGGATACATATATTTGTGACATGGATCTTTACTAAATATCAACTAATTTTAGCAGATATGGTGTTGTCATTTATGGGTTCTAACAGAGCATAACCTTAGTAAACTTCTTTTTGAATGTCATTGCCATGCCATTCATCCAAATTACCCAGAACTGATTTAGAAGCATCTAATTTGGTATGCCTCATTTCCACTTTGACAGTTTCAGGTTTCTTTGGTTTATGCTTCTTACATTCTACAGTTATGTTTCTATGTATGTCAAGAAATTTATCTTTCTATATAGGATTATCAATGAAAATACTTTCTTTTGGCTCTGGTCTAGCCAATCATCACTTCCACATCTATCCATAGAAATTTAATATTTAGTATTCTTTAGTGTTCTTCAGTATTTCAAGGAGTGCCTTCCAACACAAAATAGGTGTCAGATTGCTAGAAATCAGTTTAGCATACAATAATTTCTGCATAAGTTATGCGTTTTTCTGCAAAAGTTATGCATTTTTGCATCATTGTAATCAACTTTTGGAGATTCTATTTCTAATTTTTATATACAACTACCATATATTTTTATATAGTTCTTTACTTACAAACATTCATTTAGCAACCATTCAAAGTTATAATGGCACAGAAGAAACTGACTTACAAAACTGAGCATTGCATTTATAACCATTGAAGCATTGTCCCAGTTACATGATCAAAATTTGGGCTCTTGACAATCAGTATGTATTTATAATGGTTGCAGTGTCCTGGTGTCATGTGATCACCATTTTGACCTTCCCACCTGGCAAACAAAGTCAAAGGAAAAAGCCATCTGCAATGATTTGCTGAAGAATCATGGCAAAAATAGTTGTAAATTGATTACAATTCACTTTTAACAACTTGCTTAGCAGTGGAAATTCTGGTACTAATTGTGATCATAATTCTAGAACTATATGTAGTCTCAACTTTTTTTGATATGTATATTGGCTATGAAATTTAATTGCGTGTATTTGATTTTTTTAAAAACTTTAGTTCATTTTAATTTATGTTGTTTTTGTCTATTCAACAAATAAATAACTTGACATGTCTTGTGTATATAGTACACTATTTCATAGTTTCATATTGAGTTAAATATTTAGAAAACTGTTCTAAATTACATTTTAAAAAACATTTGGGCAATGTTAGATTCACCAAATTAGAAGGAAATCATATAAAAAGGCCATATAAATTAGATGTCAACTAAACAAGAAGTCAGAACGATGTTGAAAATTACATTGCCTACTTTGGATGAGAGAGCTTAATTAAGCATTTAGTATTGGAGAGGATAATGTATATATTAACCAGACAAATAGTCTATACCCATCTTTCCTTTTTAATAATACTAAGTTTCACATGTCATTATCCAAAAACAGCAGGTTTTAAAATATTGAGGTGAATGAGAATATACTTTAATATGACTTGATATTGCTAGTTTTGAGAAACTGAACCATAGAATTTCTGGAATCGTCTTTCATTTTGCAATGTATAGTTAATCATGTATATTTCAATATCCAGCAAAATACATAAAAAAGATTTTAAAATTATTGCTTATATAAACAGTATTCAATCTGCCACTTTAAATGCTAATTGTTAACTTGTCCTTTTCAACAGTTCTCACTTTGAAAAACACTTCTATTTTTATTGTTGAGCTGCTAATGCTTAAAAAGGTGATAAAAAACATTTAAAGACTACAGTTCTTTAAAATGAAATGTATTGGGTACAATCAAGTTCACTGCTCTTTAACTCCCCCATCTCTCCTTTTCCTCAGGGCATCTGAGCATAAGTGGCTGAACACCAGATCATTGCAGGTAGTCCTTGTTAGCAACTGTCTCATTTAGCAACTGTTTGCAGTTACAACAGTGATGAAAAATAACTTTATGACCAATTTTCTCATTTATGACTTCACAAGTCTGTAAAGAAAAGAAAAGCTAAAGTAAGAATGTAAGCACAATTGTGGTTTCATTTAGTAATATTTCCACTTAATATCCAAGTTGTCCATTCCAATTGTGGTCTTAAATAAGAAGTGGTTGTACATAGAATAAATGTATATTATCTAAATATATATAGTGTATAGTTAGACAAATCTGTCAAACTTTGTTTTTTCCCTCATTAAAAAAAAATTGCAAGCATACATATTTTTTAAAAGAAAATAATATGTACAATATTTTGGAGATATTAAATTACTGAAAGCATTTTAAACTTTAAAGAGAATATTTATCTGTGTGCACATTTTATAATTTTTCAAGATGCTACACTATAATTACTTAAGCAATTTTTATCATTCATATAAAGTATAGTTAACAATAATGCTAAATTTGTAAAAAGCATTATGTATGAATCAGTTCTTTGTATGCTTGTTCATTCAAATCACACAATTTGCATGTGTTACATTCCATTTTTTTCCTTTCAGTACAATAAAATAAATCTGGAAATAGAATAGAAATTATGGCACATTTTCATCTGTGAAATTCTTGGATCAGCTTTGTTTTCAAGAATGCCTTTGAGATTGAGATGAACATATCACTTGCCAGAAACAAAATGAAAACAATGAATACTACAGTTCAGTATTTAGTTTGGAAATGTTCCCTGACCTTTGAAAGGACAAAATGAACAGAAATATTAGGGAATATATGGAAGAAAAGAGAAAGAATATGCTGCAGATAGTATTCTGATAAATCTGTGAATGATCAAGGTCTCCTTTGCAGCAGTTTTACAAGAACACCCTTAAATGCTTTTAACATTTCCATTGTATCCACCAGATAAAAAGTTGAGGACTTACCTTGAAACCCCAATAAATGCAGTAATAATATCAAATTTTAGTTTTGTTTCATTTTTGAACCAATCCAAGCCAGTGATGTCCTGAATTATTCTAGGTCACTGTAGATGTAGAATTTTCTTTTTTTAGTTTTAGGGCAATGGCATTGGCCATTGTTGGAAAAAGTTATTGGGAGAGTGGCAGGCTTGCCGTTCCAAAGTTTCCCAAAGGAAAAAGATATTTGGATCTTTTTCAGTTGGGTTTCAGGCCAGGTTATTGCACTGCTAGTGGTTGACCTTGAGCAAGTTTAGGATAGGTATTGTATCCATGCCGATTCTCTTTGATTTCTCAGTGGCTTTCCAATATAGTCAGTCATGGTATCCTTCAGAAGCGGCTCAAAATGTTTTATGGTAGTTCTCATTTCTTCTTGTACCAGTTCGTTTCAGTATTGGTAGATACTGTCTGAGATTCACTCCTAGATTCTCGGGTGTTTTGTGGTTTTTCTCTCCATCCTATTTAGCATCTACTGGAAATTTCTGGGTGAAGTCATTCATGAGCATAGGTCTAAATACAATCAGTACACTGGTGGTATTTATACAGTTCTGCCCCAGGTTGCACAAATGTTTCATTTCAATGTTCTCTCTCAGTGTCTGAAGGCTCTGGGACTCTGTCTGAGTAGAAGTAAAGTCTAATTTAATCCTAGCAAGACCAAGAGGTTGTAGGTTTTAGGGCCTCCCAGTTCTGCAGATTTTCTAACGTTGGCTCTGGATGGGATAGCACTACTTACGGTTTACGGTTTATTAGGATTTGTATGCCGCCCACTCTCGAGAGATTCAGGGCGGCTTACAGATAAAACAGGGAGGGGGGGACATATAAAAATTAAAAGAACAGACATTAAAATTGCACAACATTCATATAGCTTAGAGTGGGGCTGGATAAATCAGCAGGCCCAGGCCTGCAGGAACAGCCAGGTCTTAATCGCTTTGCGGAAGGCCGGAAGAGTAGTAAGGGTCCGGATCTCCACGGGGAGATCGTTCCATAGGGCCGGAGCAGCTACAGAGAAGGCCCTCCCCCGGGGAGTTACCAGCCGACATTGACCGGCAGATGGAATCCGGAGGAGGCCTAATATGTGTGATTTTATAGGTCTCTGGGAAGTAAATGGCAGGAGGCGGTCTCTCAGGTAGCCAGGTCCTAAACCATGTAGGGCTTTAAAAGTTAAAACGACTAGCACCTTGAAACGTATCCGGAGACCAATGGGAAGCCAGTGCAGCTTGTGGATGATAGGTGTAACGTGGGTGTACCCAGGTACCCCCACTATCGCTCTCGCGGCTGCATTCTGGACCAACTGAAGTCTTCGAACACTCTTCAAGGGCAGCCCATGTAGAGCACGTTACAGTAATCCAGTCTTGAGGTGACGAGGGCGTGAGTGACCATCCGAAGAGCCTCCTGGTCCAGATAGGGTCGCAACTGGTGCACCAGGCGAACCTGGGCAAAGGCCCCCCTGGTCACAGCCAACAAGTGATGTTCTAACGTCAGCTGCGGATCCAGGAGGACTCCCAAATTGCAAACCCTCTCTGAGGGGCATATAATTTCATTCCCCAGGCTAAGAGATAGGATAGCTGGACCATCCTTTGGAGGGAGCATCAATAGCCACTCGGTCTTGTCGGTCTACTTGAGACAGAGTTGGTGTGTAATTTTGAGATTCTTCTGAGGAGCGAGTCACAGCCATGGCCAGCAGGACCTTTGCACAAATCCATCCATCAGTTGCATAAGTTTTTGTAATTGGAGCTCTGCTCAACAGTCACTCATGCTTTACTTATCTATCTTATACACATTTACTTATCTTTGGACTACTGCAATACTTAGGATTGCATTTGAAAGCTGCAGGGACATCAAATTGGGTTGAACTCTTAGGAACCAGAAAAATTGATTTTCTCCATGATGATCAGTCCCTAACTTGCAAGCTACAGATCTATTATGAAGTCCCTTTTCAGAGAAAACAATCCCATTTTCTGCATAAATAAAGTTTCTATATGTATATGCTTTAAGAGGAAGAAAAGAAGTGTATTCTTTAATACATATAAGGATCCCCAATCCTTGTATGAGTCATTTCGAATCAGGCCATAGAAGGGGTGGATGAGCACACACACAGGCATCCTCACTTGCACAAGCAGCGGGCGAGTGTGTGTATACGCATTCCATTTGCACAGGTGGCGGGCATGCATGCCTGATGTTTGCACAAATGGAGTTGCATGCACACCCATTTGCTAGCCATTGTGAAGAACCTTTCCCCCTCCCCACTGGTCTGGAAAGCCAGAAACTCTGCTTTAATACATTGCATCTTATATTGGGACAGTTATAAATAAGCAATTAGCGTTGGACTATATATAAATTTAAGTCTTTATCGTTTGATTTTGCTTGAGTTTAATTTGCATAGGCTGTCTAAATTAAGAATGTTTGCTCATGACTAAGGTGTCTGCTTATCCAATTGTAATAGATGGGACTCATCTTCTTTGGCAAGAAGATGTAGACTAATTACTTGGAAAGATCAAAGCTATCATTCATTTATTGGATGCTTGACCATCAGTATTGCCTTGCCAATTTTTTTACTACCAGTTTGGGCACGGAAGCGTCTGGGTGGGTGGGTGAAGCTATTACCGGTTCGCCCAATCCAGGCCATACCGGAAGCAACCTACCTCTGTTTTTTATTATTAAATTTTTTTATTTTGTTACATAAACAACACATGCCCACACCAGTGGGAAAAGAAAAAATCAAAACACACACACACACACAAAAAAAACAAGGCAGGGAAAAAAAGGAAAAAACAAAGGAAAAAAAACAAACAAACACAAGTATATATTATAAAAAAGTATATCAGCTGGTTACAACATGTTTTGGTGCATCTCTTCCATTGATTCATATTAATTCAAATATCTTAACTCAAATGTTTACTATATTGACATCATCATACCTCCACTTTTAGTTGACTACAGTTATTTAAACATATTTCATCCTTAACTATGCTAAAGATTTAATCCATAACCACATGCTAGCATTTCATTTATTTGTTTGTAAAATCCTCTATTAACATCAAATCCTCATATCCTGTTTCCATAATATTTAATACCAAAAATTCCATCTTCCATGTATATAGTTTATTATCTTTCTCCTTTCTTTATGTAATTATATCATATATCATAACATTTTCCCCATATTAGTTAACATTTAACTGTATATAGTTTTATTTTATTTTTAATAGTGATAATTATTGTGATTAATAACCTTAGTATATGGTCCAAAAATATTTCTAACCTTCCCTTCTCATATCCAATTATTATTTATCATATCAACTCCACATTATATACATTACTATCATTATCAATTATTATTCAACTATGTCTATTACAAATAAAAATAATTAGGTTTAGCTAATTTTGAATTGTATTCTTCCATCTATCAGCCTGTGTCTCTCCAATAACAAAACCTCCTTAATCCTGTTGCCATTCGTGGATCAAGTTCTCCAAACGTCTTTATAAGCAAGTCCAAACAAGAAGATCTTCGCACCTTTTTGCTTAAGAAGCCTCTCATATAATATCGTTGTCCTACGATTGTTGCACTTTTCAGCTTGTCTTTAATTCTCAGTGGTGGTATCGAAAATTTTGCAAATGATGTTTCATAAAGTATAAATTCTTTAATGCTTCTCATTCCTCCTGCACTCTGTCTTTTGAAGTAAATCTTCTATATGGCTGCCCCCCCTTCAAACGTTCCATCTTTTTCTCCCTCCGAAGTAAACCAGATGCCCGGAATGTCAGCAAATTGAGAATCTTCATTTCTGACATCCTTCGTTTGTATCTCAGGAACATTCAAACATTCAACATTCTCACTTTTTTCTTCATATTTTGATGTTAAAAACAGCAAATAATCCAGTTTTTTTTCAAATCTGTCGTACGTGTCAGACAGCTTTTGTTATGCGGAAAAAATCATTTGAAATGAATCATTTGAAACTTGCACAGACGCCATCTTTGTACACAGTTAGTATGCAGTTAGTATTTTCCCTTTAGAGACTTTAGGGTATTTGCAAGTAAAAACAAGCTGGGAGCTGTACAATCTTATCTGATCTTAGACCAACCCAGCCAAGCAATAAAAGTGTCAAGTTGTAGGGAGCCAAATTATAGTAAATTGGTTTACAGCCCACTTACAGGGAGTCAGAGGAGATGTTGAAGTAATCTTTCCTTTGTCCATGTAAGTAGCGTTTAAAACATTTAAGAAATAGGGTAACCACCGTCCATAAACCCATAAAGAAATCCAATTCGCCGCTAGATTCTTCTGTTCTTTGGTTTCAATTAGCTTAAATTTTTATGCGGACCGTGTCTCTCTGAGTAATAAAATCACCTTACCAGCTGGAAACACGCCATTCTTAGGGGCAACCTGCAGTTTCAGTTAGCTTACAGCTAATCCAGAAGTCACTGGCAAAGGAGGTTAAATTCCAACCCCCCAGGGACTTTGCGAACGTCTCTGGGGTCACTGGATCTCCTCCAACCTTTCACTGTCTCTCCGGGACAGCTTGGGTTCAAAATGAACCATCAAATTCCTTCGGAATAGAGGAATTTCAGGAATAGCCTGAAAATCCATCTTCTCACTGCTAAGCCCCGCCTTCTTCCCTGCAACCTACCTCTGTTGACCATCTTCGTGTCAGGATGGTCAATAGAGGTTCAACATCATTACGTTTTAACAGTTTTCACAGTCAACTTAAGAGTTTAGGAATTTGTTAACAGGTAAGGTTTTTACAAACATGTCTAGATACAGTGCTTTATTGTGGACAACAAAGAAGTCATAAATGCAGAAGATCTCATACATAGAACACCAAAATCAAGTACTCTCTCTGTCTGACTGAGACTGATCAGTTAGACTCTTCACTGTTGCCCTTTCAGGGCAACTGACTTATTTCTTCTCTCTGGTTTAAGAACAATAGATTCCGGTCACACCAGCTTCAACTTTTATACCTGGTTAATAAAAACTGCTCAAACGATTGACTTAATTTTGGAGTAAAGTTCTTCCTTAGAGGAAGTTTATTCTCATTTCTATTTTTTTTAAAAACTTGCAAGGCCATTGTTAAAAATGTCATTGTTACATGGGGTTAGATTTCGCAATCTTTGCTTTAAAAGACAAGGATAAGTTTGACAAGATCAACGAAGAACGTTCTTGGAAGAACGACAGATTATTACTAGAAATAGGTTGTGATGCTGATCATTGACCACAGAGTCACCAGGGGATGGACTGGCTTGGTTGCCCTTTCCTAATTTAATAAAGATGTCCTGGAGTCTATGAACAATATGTCCTATGTTTGCATTAGTTCGAAGCTAATTGCAGATAAGGAAAAGATGACATGGTTACCACACAAGCAGAACATTTTTTCCTTTACAAGTTAAGTCCAATATTGAACAACTTTCACATTTACTCCTTTTAGCTAACATCCTAATATTAATTAAAAACATAATTTCCTAGATTGATATGTAAAATTTACCCTTCCTGTTACAGACTCATTTGAAAGGTATTGGTTCATGATCAATATTCATTTCTGATCATAATTTACTTTGTTGGAGTACGGATAGTCATTGACTTACAACCATTCATAAGAAATGGCTTATGACCAGTCCTCACACGTATATCCGGCATAGTATCCACACAATAACACGATCAAAATTCAGGCACTTGGTATGTTCTTACAACAGTTGCAACCTGCGAAGGTCACATGATCACCTTTTGTGACCTTGCTAGGAACTGGATTTGCTTAATCACTTCACTTAGCAACGGAAATTTTGATTCCAGTTGTGGATCATAAGTCAAGGACTACCTGATTTGCTTTGAAAATGTAAAACCCTGTTTTGTCAGAGTACAAAAAAATAAATTTCTAATTAAGAAGATTCTGCAGTGTTTCAGTCTTTTGGAAATATATTTAAGGTTATAAGGTTTATTGTATTTATATGCCGCCCTATTCCCAGAGGGACTCAGGGCGGCAAACAAACCCAAGGGGGGGGGGTGTAAACAAGAAGGGGATACAACAAACAAAGTACAAAGAGAATTTAAAAAGACAATCAACAATCACACAATTCGAGGGGGGAAGGGAACTCGTCAACCCCAGGCCTGCCGGCACAGCCAGGTTTTAACGGCTTTGCGGAAAGCCTGGAGAGAGGTGAGGGTCCGAATCTCTGCTGGGAGTTCGTTTCAAAGGGCCAGAGCAGCCACAGAGAAGGCCCTCCTCCGGGTAGTAGCCAGATGACATTGGCCAGTAGATGGAACCCGGAGGAGGCCTAATCTGTGGGATCTAATGGGCCTTTGGGAGGTAATTGGCAGTAGGCGGTCTCTCAAGTACCCAGGTCCAATACCATGAAGGGCTTTATAAGTGACGACTAGCACCTTGAAGCGTATCCGGAGACCAATAGGTAACCAGTGCAGCTCGCGGAGGATAGGTGTAACGTGGGTGTACCGAGGTGCACCCACAATGGCTCGCGCGGCTGCATTCTGGACGAGCTGAAGTCTCTGAATGCTCTTCAAGGACTGCCCCATGTAGAGCGCATTGCAGTAGTCCAGTCTTGAGGTCACAAGGGCATGAGTGACTGTTGCAAGTGCCTCCCGGTTCAGATAGGGACGCAATTGGTGCACCAGGCGAACCTGGGCAAATGCCCCCCCTGGTCACAGCCGACAAGTGATGTTCTAAGGTCAGCTGTGGATCCAGGAGGACTCCCAAATTGTGAACCCTGTCTGAGGGGCGTAGAATTTCACCCCCCAGTCTGAGTGATGGAATACTTAGCCAATTTTTGGGAGGGAAACACACCAGCCACTCGGTCTTGTCTGGATTGAGTGCAAGCTTGTTTACCACATCCGGACCCTAACAGCCTCCAGGCACTGACACATCACGTCAACCGCTTCACTGAGTTGGCACGGGGTGGACAGATACAACTGGGTATCGTCTGCATACTGGTGGTATTTTATCCCGTGCTGCCGAATGATCTCGCCCAACGGCTTCATGTAGATGTTAAACAAGAGGGGGGACAGGACCGAACCCTGCAGCACCCCGTATTTCAGGGGCCTAGGGGTCAACCTCTGCCCCCTGACCAATATCAACTGTGACCTGTCCGAGAGGTAGGAGGAGAACCACCGAAAATGGTGCCTCCCACCCCCACCTCCCGTAACCGCCGCTGAAGGATACCATGGTCGATGGTATTGAAGGCTGCTGAGAGATCAAGAAGCACTAGGACGGAGGCATGGCCTCCATCCCTAGCTCTCCAGAGATCATCGGTCCGTGCGACCAAAGCAGTTTCCGTGCTGTAGCCAGGCCTGAATCTGGACTGAAAGGGATCCAGATAATCGGTTTCATCCAAGAACCGTCGGAGCTGAAAGGCCACCACTTTCTCAACAACCTTCCCAACGAAGGGAAGGTTGAAGACTGGATGGTAGTGATTTAAAATGGCTGAATCTAGAGATGGCTTCTTCAGGAGGGGTCTCACCACCGCTGTCTTAAATAGAGGGGGAAAGAAGCCCTCTTGAAGGGAGGCGTTCACTATCACCTGGATCCAGCCCCGTGTCACCTCCTTGCTGTTCGCGACCAGCCAGGAGGGGCACGGGTCCAGTGCACACGTGGAGGCACTCACTGCTCCCATGGCCTTGTCCACTTCCTCAGGAGTAACAAGTTGAAAATCAGTCCAAAGATGTCGCTCAAGACCCTCCCCCGGTACCTCGGCTGGCTCTGCACAATTGGAGTCCAGGTCTGTCCGAAGCCAAGCAACTTTGTCCGCGAGGAATTGGACAAACTCCTCAGCTCTACCTCGTAAGGGATTGCCCGCAACCCTCCCATTCAGGAGGGAGCGGATTACCCTAAACAAGGTGGCTGGGAGCGACTCAGCGGATGCAGTCAGAGCGGCAATATAGGTGTTCTTAGCTGTCCGGATTGCCAGAAGGTAAGCTCCGATGCAGGCTTTTAATAGTGCTCGGTCTGACTCGGATTTACTGGACCTCCAGCGGCGCTCTAGGCGTCTCTTTTGGTGCTTCATCTCCCAGAGGTCCTCAGTAAACCAAGGAGCCCTCCTGGATCCACTGCCTCGGATCGGCCGTAAAGGCACAATCCGGTGGTGAGCCTCAGACGCTGCTGAGTTCCAAGCAGCAACTAAGGTCTCCGCCGGACTGTGGCGGAGAGTATCAGGCACAACACCAAGTGCCGTCTGGAAACCCTGAGGATCCATAAGGCGCCTGGGGTGGAACCACCTAATCGGTTCCTCCTCCCTACAGTGGGGGATTGGTCTCTGAAAGCCGAGCCTCAGTAGGAAGTGGTCCGACCATGACAGGGGCAAGATCTCACTACCCCTCAAACCAAGATCACAACTCCACTGCTCCAAGAGAAATACGAGGTCAAGCGTGTGACCCGCTGAGTGAATCGGGCGCCCGAATTCCTTAAGTCAAGCCCATGGCTGTCATGGAAGCCATGAACTCCTGTGCTCCATCAGAGTGCTCGCCGAGCGAAGGCAGATTGAAGTCCCCCAGGACCATAAGCCTGGGGAACTTAACTGCCAGCTCGGCTACTGAGTCGAGAAGCGAGGGGAGGGCTGTTGTCACGCTGTTGGGAGGCAGGTACGTTAACAACAAGCCCACTTGACCCACAAGGTCCAACTTCACCAGGAAGGACTCACACCCAACAAGCTCCGGAGCAGGGATCCTACGAGGAACTAAAGACTTCCAGATAACAATGGCCACTCCCCCACCCCTTCGAGGTGCGCATGTGCGAGATCCGAGATGGCTGCTAGGTGTTCTGCTCCGTGTTGATTCGAACGGAGAACGCTGGAAACCTTGACAAAAACCGAGACAAATCCTTCTATGAAGAGCTCCTTAGGGATGCCCGGAGTCTGGGGGATCCGAAGAAGCCAGACCTCTGCGGGGGCCGCCGTTTTCGGGCGCCCCTGGCTCGTTCAAATATCATCGGAGGTCTGTGTGCTGCCTGGCGGTGGAGGAGGTGAGGCCACGCTGAGGACGGCAATAGCGGAGTTCGGCGTCTTCGGCGTTTTTCGCTGGCGGCGACGTCTCTCGGCGCTATTTAAGGGTTTTGGTGCCCTCGTCTTGCTAGCTGCACTCCCTGGGGGCTTTTTCTGGTTGCCATCTCTCCGGAGTGCAAGCGGATGGACGGAGGAATCACTGGAACTGGCGACAGCGCTTTTCGGGGGCTCTGCTCAGCCACCATTATTTCGGAGAGAGAGCGGATGGATAAGAACATTGCTGAGGGTGAGCGTGTTGGCTGTGTTTTCTAGGGGCTTTGCCGGACTATTACTGCTTCGAAGGGAGAGTGGACGATCACTACTATTGGGACTGAGGAAGCTGGGCGGCTGGCTTTGCCTGGTGCCGCGGCAGTCCCTTCGGATGGCTCTCCCCCCCGTATGGCTTCGTCTTCGCCCCGTCTTTGCCCCCCCCTCCTCCGCTCTTGCCTGGTTAGACGGCCCTATAGAAGCGACTCCATCTTTGCTTACCCCCGCTGCTGTGAGGCTCTCCCCTGTGTTCTCTGCTTGGCACTGGACTATCGCTTACTGTGGCTTTTTAACATCTGGCCTTTTTCTGCCACGGCCTCTGGACTCCTAGGCTTGTTGGCATATTTCCATCTGGCCTGGACTACTGCCACTATTACTATCTTTTGTGGCTGCCCTTGTGGCATCGCCCTAGACAGTGCCTGCGCAAGAAAACCTTTTACCATCTTGGACTGCTCCGGCCGGTTGAACTTTTACAAATTTACAGAAGAAGAGAGGGGTTATAAGACACTCCCCCATATATTCCACCCGAACTGTAATTGGTCTCCACCCACTTCAACTTTGAACACTAAGAGCCAATTTTGTTATTCTGATCTCGCATTTTTAAATCTGTAATTAACTGCGCAACTATTTTATTTTCTTCCTTTTCTTTCATCTTTTTTTCCTCGCTTTGTATGGGATATGCATGGGATATGTATGAGATGAATGAATGTCCCACTTTTTACTATTATATTGTTGTAATTTTCTGTGTTTTAACTCTTACGTGGGGACTGCTTGGGTGAGTGCATGGGTATGCATGATTCGGAGGACCTGCTGGGGGATGCGGGGGCCATGGGGGTGGCTGAGGGGACCAGAGACACGGGAGAGGGTCGGAGTATTACGGTCGTAACAGGGAGGGGCAGATATGGCGGGGACTTTAGGGCAGGCCATTACCGGGGAAGGAGGGTTCGCTACATTACAGAGATCCCTCCTTCCGGCCCTATGAGTCCCACTCCGAGACCAGATGGCGCAAGTAATCAGGACCCTGGACTCAGGCTGCTGTCGCTAAATGCCAGGTCTGTGGTACATAAAGCTCCTCTCGTCCGGGACTTAATTTTAGACGAGAGGGCAGACCTGGCATGTATTACTGAAACCTGGCTGGGCCCAGAGGGAGGAGTCCCCCTTGTAGAGCTGTGCCCAGAAGGATTTCAGGTGCTGCACCAGCCGAGAGCCCAGGGAAGGGGTGGGGGTGTGGCTATTGTTATCCGGGAGTCATTAGCTCCTCGTAGGGTCCCTGCTCCGGAGCTTGTCGGGTGTGAGTCTCTGCTGGTAAAGTTGGACCTCAAGGTCAAGTGGGTCTGCTGTTAACGTACCTGCCTCCCAACAGCGTTGCAGCAGCCCTCCCCTCGCTCCTCGAGTCGGTAGCCGAGCTGGCAATTGAGTTCCCTAGGCTGATGGTCCTGGGGGACTTTAATTTGCCGTCGCTCGGTGAACATTCTGATGGGGCGCAGGAGTTCATGGCTTCCATGACAGCCATGGGCTTGACCCAAGTAATCCGGGGCCCAACCCATTCAGCGGGTCACATGCTCGACCTCGTATTTCTCTCGGAGCAGTGGATTTGTGATCTTGGTCTGAGGGGTAACGACATCATACCCCTGTCGTGGTCAGACCACTGCCTACTGAGGCTTGACTTCCGGAGACCAAACCCCCACTGTAGGGAGGAGGAACCGACCAGGTGGTTCCGCCCCAGGCGACTTATGGAACCGTTAAGGTTCCAGACGGAGCTTGGGGTCATTCCTGATACTTTCGCCCACAGTCCGGTAGAGACTCTGGTTGCTGCTTGGCACTCGGCAGCATCGGAGACCCTCGACCGGATTGCGCCACTACGGCCCCTCCGAGGCGGCGGATCCCGGAGACCTCCTTGGTTTACCGAGGAACTCCGGGAGATGAAGCGCCGGAGGAGACGCCTAGAGCACCTATGGAGGTCCGATAAGTCCGAATCGAACCGAGCAATGGTAACCACCTGCACCAAGGAATACACCAGGGCTCTTAGGGCAGCGAAAAGATCTTATATAGCCACCTTGGTTGCGTCCGCTGAGTCCCGCCCAGCCGCCCTGTTTAGGATAACCCGCTCCCTACTGAATAGGAGGGAAACGGGGGAACCCCTACAGGGCAGAGCTGAGGACTACGCCCAATTCTTAGCGGACAAAATTGCTCGGTTTCGGTCGGACTTGGACTCCATCTCTGCAGTTCCAGCCGAGGCACAAGAGGATGAAGTAGACCATCTCTGGGTTGAGTTTCAGGATGTTGCCCCTGGGGATGTGGACAAGGCCATGAGGGCTGTAAGTGCCTCCACCTGTGTACTGGACCCGTGTCCCTCATGGCTGGTTACTAACAGCAGTGAGGTGACACGAGGCTGGATCCAGGCGGTTGTTACCGCCTCTCTTCGGGAGGGGAACTTCCCCGCCGCGCTAAAAGCGGCGGTGGTGAGACCCCTCCTGAAGAAGCCATCCTTGGATCCAGCTATTCTTAATAACTACCGTCCAGTCTCCAACCTTCCCTTTCTTGGGAAGGTTGTTGAGAAGGTGGTGGCCTTCCAGCTCCAGCGGTCCTTGGAGGAAGCAAACTATCTTGACCCCTTCCAGTCAGGCTTCAGACCCGGTTACAGCACAGAAACCGCTTTGGTCGCATTGACCGATGATCTTTGGAGAGCCAGAGATGGAGGACATCCCTCCATCCTGGTTCTCCTTGACCTCTCAGCGGCTTTCGATACCATCGACCATGGTATCCTTCTGCGACGACTGCGGGAGGTGGGAGTGGGAGGCACCGTGCTGCGGTGGTTCTCCTCCTACGTCTCGGACAGGTCACAGTCGGTGTTAGTGGGGGGGCAGAGATCGACCCCTAGGCCCCTAACATATGGGGTGCCTCAGGGTTCGGTCTTATCCCCCCTACTATTCAATATCTACATGAAACCACTGGGAGAGATCATTCGCAGGCACGGGATAAGATACCATCAATATGCGGACGATACCCAGTTGTATCTGTCCGCCCCGTGCCAACTCAATGAAGCGGCGGACGTGATGAACCGAGGCCTTGAGGCCGTTATGGACTGGATGAGTGCTAACAAGCTTGTACTCAACCCGGAAAAGACCGAGTGGCTGTAGTGCTTCCCTCCCAACAATTCGACCAGTATCCCATCACTCAGGCTGGGGGGTCAAATTCTACACCCCTCAGAGAGGGTTCGCAACTTGGGAGTCCTCCTGGACTCACAGCTATCCTTTGATCACCATCTGACGGCTGTGACCAGGGGGGCATTTGCCCAGGTTCGCCTGGTGCGCCAGTTGCGACCCTACCTGAATCGGGAGGCTCTCACAACAGTCACTTGGGCCCTTGTGACCTCTAGGCTGGAATACTGCAATGTGCTCTACATGGGGCTGCCCTTGAAGAGCATCCGGCAACTTCAGCTAGTCCAGAACGCGGCCGCGCGAGTGATCGTGGGTGCACCTCGGTTCACCCACATAACACCTATCCTCCGCGAGCTGCGCTGGCTACCTGTCGATCTCCGGGTGCGCTTCAAGGTGCTGCTAGTCACCCATAAAGCCCTCCATGGTAGTGGATCTGCGTACTTGAGAGACCGCCTTCTGCCAATTACCTCCCTGCGACCAATTAGATCTCATAGATTGGGCCTCCTCCGAATCCCATCTGCCAGCCAGTGCCGGCTGGCAACCACAAGGAGGAGGGCCTTTTCGGTAGTAGCTCCGACCCTTTGGAACGAACTCCCCGTGGAGATTCGTACCCTCACCACCGTCCAGGCCTTCCGCATAGCCCTTAAGACCTGGCTAGCCCGTCAGGCCTGGGGACAAAGATAATCGCCCCTCCCGAATGATGAATGAATGTTGCTTATTATTTTACTCTATGTTTGTTTACGTCACTGTTTGTATTACCCTCCCCTGATCCTATGTAAGCCGCCCTGAGTCCCCTCAGGGAAAAGGGCGGCCTATAAATGTTAATAAACCCTAAACCCTAAACCCTTCCCTGGGGTCGCGGTTGATGAAGCACCTGAAAACCCTTTGGGCACATTTCAGTGAGGGGGACTCCTCCCTCCGGGCCCAGCCAGGTTTCAGTAATACATTCCAGGTCTGCCCCCTCGTCTAAAGTTAGGTCCTGGACGAGGGGAGCCTTGTGAACCACAGACCTGGCATTTAGCAACAACAACCTGAGACCAGGGTCCTGACTACTCCCGCCATCTGGCCTTGGAGTGGAACTAACAGGGCCGGAAGGAGGGATCCCTATGACGTAGGGAACCCTCCTTCCCCGGTAATGGCTCGCCCTAAAGTTCCCGCCATATCTGCCCCTCCCCGTTATGACCCTAATGTTCCGGCCCACTCCCGCGTCTATGGTCCCTCCACCCTCTCCCCTGGCCACCGGATTCACCGGCAGGCCCTTTGACACACACATCTGAGGACGGGATTGAGCCTGGGCCCCCCTGGCACTTCTGCAAAGCACTCAGTGCAGGAGGTACCCAGCTATACTCCCGGCCTACACACACATACACACACATACGATCAGTCAATCCCCACGAACAAGTTAAAAACAAGGGAACAGCAATATCATAATAAAAAGTGGGTACATTCAGTCAGCCACAATCATACCAAGCACTATCCATACAATTTAAAATTATAAAAAACTGCGCAAAGGAGTAAGTTTGCTCAAAATTAGTCCGAGATAGCCGAGGAAGAATTAATGTCCAGGTCCTCCCTCGCGAGGGCTCGAGGTCCAGAAAACGTTGGGAGAGAAATATGGTGGTAACAATTGAAGAGAGAGCCACACTTCCCAAACACGACCTTCTCGACCAGCGTCCTCTATCTCTCTACTGGAATAAGCTTGCAAAAAGTCAGCGGGGGTATAAACAGGAGGCCCAGAATGGCAATAAAGTCATAGGCCTTAATTCGCTCCCCAACGATGGTCAGGAGGGCAAGGCAAGGCAATGTCTGGGGGGCAAGTAGGCCGTAGGCGGCGGATATAACAGCGAAAGTCACAGGGCCAGCCATAGGCAATGACAGGACAAGCAAACACCCCTTCCCTCGGAAACACAAAAGACAAACGGGAGCCAGGGAAACCCCACGGTAAAAAAAGGGGGGGAACCCACTCCCAGCTGTGCCGTAACGCTCCCAGTGTTGGCAGCCAACCGGTAGGCCATCAGGCTAGCAACCCCACCCCCGCCCTCACCCTAGCACTAACCTTAATCCTAACCTTAATCTAAACTAACCCACCCTAATAATTCTAATCTAACCCTACCCTTTCCCTAGCCTGACCCTGCAGCAGCACAGACAGCAGTTGGAGACGTCAGACAATCAAGGGGGTCGGGTCCCCCCAAAACAGTCTCCGATAGCTGTCTCCACAGTAGCCAAAGACGGTCTCAGCCAGTTCTTCCAGGCTTCAATAAGCCCCTTTAGGCTCCGGTGGTCAGGTAGTCTCAAGCCCGCCTCTCGCCACAGATGGCCACAGCGAAATTCGCAAAAAGATGGTTCAGCGCCGCCCGACTACTTGAGTGGTGTTCCAACAGCACATACAGTACTCAATAAAATACTTCAGTGTTCTCTCAGTGTTCTCAATGTTCTCTCAGTGTTCTCAGCGTTCTCTCAGTGTTCTCATTAATCTCTCCTCAATCAGCTCCCGGGAGCTCCTGACGTCCCCCGCGTCCTCAGAACCTGGTTACTCTCTCAGTGGCCCCACAGCTGATCAGTGGCTCAGCGGCTCTGATGTCAGCCCCGGCGTTTCCTGGCGTCTCCCGGCGAGTAAGCAAACCGCCCAGCTCCTGACGGCCACCCCACTCCAGGCAGCCGCGGCGCCCTCAGCCCCCGGGGCGCGATGGTCTCCAGCAGCCAGCGAAAAAGCAGCTGGTCTCCAGCTCCCAGATGCCTGGCAGCAGCGTCCCCAAGCCACGTTAGCGTCGGCAGCTTCCCCCGAGCAGCGTCGGAAGTGCCGGCAGCCTCCACCTCAGTCACAGTGTCTTCCGTGTCTTCCGTGCCTAGCAGCTCTGGGGAGGCAAGTCTCCCCAATGTGCTGTTGGCACGGGTATTCTGGGGGGTTCTTACTTCTTCTGCCAGCAAAACCAGGCTCCTGGACCAGAGTTCTACCTTCTTCCAGGCTATTTTTCAAACGGATCGAGCCGGAGCGAAAAGCCCGGCAGCCATCTTCCAAGCACATGCCACACAATCACGTGTGACGAAAAGGTTTGACAATTATATTTTTAGTGTGCAAATCATATCCTCTAGGACCTCTAGAG
Source organism: Thamnophis elegans (assembly GCF_009769535.1). NCBI lineage: Eukaryota > Metazoa > Chordata > Lepidosauria > Squamata > Natricidae > Thamnophis > Thamnophis elegans. The sequence goes on along the minus strand of NC_045543.1, from coordinate 77,428,629 downwards.
ATTTCACAAGTCAAAAATCTTGTGCAAGCCACCAATTGTATACATATTTTCAAAGAACATTTGCTTAAAGCAGTCTTCTGTACATAGTATTGATCAATTAGGCTCTAGGTCCTTTTAATCCCCCCCCCTTACATTTAAAAATGTAACCACTTGACTTGTATTTCACATGTGTGTTTTGTCATTAAATTTTGATATTTTCATCAGATTTATAAAGTCCTGAGTTTATTTTGTACAATTCATGGTAATGCATATAATACCCCCACCTTGTTTTCTTCACAATAACAACTCTATATGACAAGCAAATTTTCATGTGCCTTTATTCAAGATTGGTTTCAATCAGAGTTGATGGATGGAAAAGGTCAAGCCCATATTACATCTTTGTGGGGTGTGATGGGGTTTGGGGCTTTCTCCACTTCAGTTTAATATCTATATGAAGGCACTGGGTAAGATCATTTGATGATATACAGCAAGATATCATCAGTATGCTGATGACACTCAGCTCTAATTAATCTGAGTCATTTCAGCCAAGTGATGCTTGTCGGTGTCTGAGGTCTGTGGGGAGTGGATAGAGAAGAACAGGCTTCAGCTGAATCATAACAAGTGAGTTTAGTGCCACCATATGGCTGAAAAATGATATTGTGGTACCCCAGTTACAGCCAGTATACAATACAGGGGGACCTTCTGGACTTGTGGCTCTTGCCTAAAGCAACAGGAGGGCTTTTGCACAACTTCAGATTGCATCTCTCATTGGATTGAGCAGCACTGTGCACAGTCATGCTTTATTTACTGTGGTTTACTGTGGTGCACTTTATTTGGGACTGCTCTTGAGCATCTGAAGCTGCAATTGATCTAGAATGCAGCAACCCAAGCAATTATGGACTTGCCTCGATATGCCCATATTACATTATTGATCCCTGACCAAACTGGCTCCCAATAGGCTTCTGGATGCAACTCAAGTTGCTAATTATTACCTACTTGATACAGGGTCAAGATATTTAAGAGAATACCTACCCCAGTTGTCTCTATTTACCCCATCAGATCTGACAGGAGGGTCGTGCTCTTGGTCCCATTTGTGGGACCCAGAAAGTGTGTCTTTTCTGTCATTGTGTTTGCCCACTGGAACATCATTTCCTCCCCCACCACCCCCATTGTTTCAGGCATGAGATTCAGGAAGTTTTATGAAGCTGTGAGTTACACTGACAAGTATCTTCGATTGTCTTTTTTTTGTCTCTTCTTGACTGTGTTTTTATTTTTATCCTATACTGTTATACTGATGATTTTAATTGTGTTCTGACCCAGAATTGCTTATGTGGGATGGGTAGCCTAATAAATGGAATTAAATAAATAATAAATAAAATCAATTTGGATGTATCTGACATTCTACTGTAATGACCATCTTGTTAGTTAAATCAAGGATTTGCTTTAATTACTTGCTTACTGGCATCAACTCATAATTCTGGAACAAAGGAACTCAAAAATAGAATCAAATGTGAAAACTTACAAAGGTTTTAATTCTGTGTCTGAAAAGAAGCAACTGATTTAGTTCATACATTAATCAGTTCAACAGTGCTTGAGTATTCTAAGCCTGCAACTGTTTCATGAGCAATTAAGATAATTGTTACTGCTTGTACTTTATGCATTTCCACTCCTTATCCTACCTTCAAAACTGTGAATGTTTTAATGCTTATAATTACGATGACAATTCATTCAGCTGATAAAATGGAATATATTCCACAAAAACTTATGTCTTCTGTCACTTGCGAAGGTTTAAAATGTCACCACACTCTTGGTTCTTGTGTCACTAATAATGCTATTAAAGTTTCAGTTGGAGTTGAAAGTTGCTGCTACTGCTGTATTGTTGCGTAGTAAAACCCAAGATAAAAGCGAGAATCAAGTCTTATTTATTTGTTTACTTACTCACTCACTTACTTACTTACTTAATATTCTGCCCATCTTACTGATCCAGTGATTCTGGCCAGCTTGCAATATAATAAAAAGTTAAAAGTACAAGAAAACAATTAATTTTGGAAAAATCTAATAAAAAAGCTAAAAACCAAGATGATGGATGGCCTGTGGGTGGGGATTTTCTCTGCCTAATTAGCCACTCCCAATGTAGCAGTCACCCATTAGGACTCCAGGCCAAGAGGCAGAACCAAGTCTTTAAGCTCTTCCAGAAGGCCAGGAGTGGGGGTAGATTTCACTCCAGTAGGAGAATATTCCAGAAGGTGGTGGCCACAGGAGAAAAGAGTCTTCTTGGAACCTGCCAACCAAAATTATTTGCCCAATGAAATAGGCCCATTCTGCTGGAACAAGTGGGGTGGGCCCATTCTGCTGGAACAAGTGGGGTGGGCTATTTCTATTGTATTGCGAGTTCCTCAGATGTCCTGGACCCAAGCCATAAAGGGTCTTAAGGGCAATCACCAATACCTTCAATACCTTATCATTTTCCAGTAATAGTGACTAGAGGTTTACCGTCATAAAATAAAAAATGTAATATAGAAAACAATCTTTATTTCTTTGTTCCATAGAGTTATATATGTATGGCTATTTTGCTATAGAACAGAAGTTTTAACTGAACCATGGTTTTCTCAATTTCAATTTTCTGGGTTCAAATTAAGTATAAATTAACCTCAAAACATGGGTTTGCATTTATCCTAGCATATTGTGTGGATCCAACAATATAGGGTAAGGACAGCAGATATCTACAGTAGATTGTTAAGATTTATATTGAGCTGCCTCTCAAAATGAAATTTTAAACTAAATTAATTTTATTTTTAATGAATTTAAAATGAAACCCTCCATGGTGCCCTTTTCTGAACTCTGAGAAATATTGAAAAAGGATCTGTGTTGGGAACAATCTGTTCTACATTTCATACTCAATCTGGTGCCATCCCAATGGATTGGCCGTGCTGACTGGGAGTTCTGAAAATAACAATTTGAACACATCTAGATGGCACCAGACTGGGGATGCTGGTATATATCCTCTTTCATGGTCTTTCCCCTTCAAGCTTTACTGCAGATTCTCACAAAGTATCGTCTGCAAGAATAAAGTTTCTTAACTGTAATCATATGGCAATGCAGTGCTTCAACTCTCCAAAAAGGGCATCAAAGTGTAATTGTAGAATAAAAAATCTGCCCATATGTAATATATTACATATTAAACTTGATATTTTCTATTTATAATTCCTTTCCCTTTTAATTACGAGCTTATATGATTTCTTTAAAATCTTCTCTTTTGGTCACTGTTTTATTCTTCAGAGGCAGTGTCTTCAGTTAAAGTGTTGTGCTTTATACTTCTATTTTTCCTCTTATGTATCTTTTTTGGCCAAACTACAGATAGCATCATTCACATACAGTTGAAATTGGAACCAATTTGCATGGAGATTTTAACTTTTGATATCCCATCTACTCCAGATCAGACTTTTTTGAATACTAGTATAGTAAACCAGAGGTGGCTTTCTGCTGGCATTATGGCCGGTTTGGTCTGCGCACTCTGCACCGTGTGCAGTTGCCTATAAATAGGTCTGCGCATGCGCAGAACATTTAAAAAAAAGATGTTCCAGGGAACCGGTTCGAGGGCATGGTGAGCTTGCCGTCCCTACTGGTTCGGAGACCCAGTTGCCATATCCACTACCGGTTCCACCGAACGGTGCAAACCAGTAGGAACCCACCTCTGCAGTAAACTCTTTGTTTTCTTATGCTTTTCTTTTAGCAGACTTCAGTTTTCATGGACAAAATCTGCTAGATCCAGTGGGACACTGTTTTTTGTTTTTTTTCATTTCTTCTGCTTCCTGGATGTGTCCAGTCCAAACATTTGGGTAATCATTCTTTTTCGGATTACACCATTGCTTCTTGGTTTTAGCTCATTTTGAGTTTGCTGATCCAGTATGCCCTTTGTCCATTCATGCAAATTAAATATGATGACTAATTAAAAAGTACCACCAGTGGAGAGAGAACAATTTCACCATTATTATTTTTTTTGCAAGAAATGTCTATTACTGAGTTCAAGAAACGAATAACTCTAGAACTCAAGCTGTTCTGATAGATGCCTTAGTACCTGCTGGACATTCCACCCACTGATAAAGCATATATAGCAACTAAGATTGTATTAATATTCCACATCCATAAGTTTCTAAAGGTACCTTCTGATCATTGTACAAAAACTTTGAATCTAACAGTTCTTAAATAAAAATGTTTTACAAATTGCAGCCATTAATTCCACAACAATGAAACCTTGTTCAATTCCAATAGGATAATATTTGTAATTCAGAGTTGAAATGGGTCCTTTGTGCTCCCTGAGTGTGGTTGTTTTCTTGCAGATGTTTCATTGACCAAACCAAGTAATAACATCAACAATTTTGATGAAGTTTGGGTAATGAAACTTCTGCAAGAAAACAAGCTTGGAGGATACTAAGAACCCCACGTTGTTTAATTCTTTTTATTTTTCATTTTTAAATGAATTTTGTTTAGTGTTTTGTTAGTGCCGAAATATAATACAGTATAACTTACTTGAATTATACCCAACTTTAGAAATAACCAGCAAAGAAAATATATCCCTTGTCCTTGCTTTATGTATGGATGGCAGAAGAAACATCTTCTGAAGAAGCTAATACTATTAGAACTTATATGTTGCTACTTTTTTTCCAAATAAAAATGTCTTTTTTAGCTTGCAGCATGTTTTGTTTATAAATGCCCTTTGTGAAGAATATGGAGAATGGTGGCCAGCCTTTTATTTATTGTTCAGATTCATATATCTAAAGGAAACTGGTGGTTTTTCTTTTATATGGAATGTTTTTTTCCCAGAAACATAAGATTGTCTATTCATGATTATTTAAAGATTTACTATATATTTACCAAAGCACGGAAATTTGGAGAATTATGTTAATCATTTTTATAAATTATGCAGTGTGTGTGTGAGAGAGAAAGGAGGAATGGAGGGAAAGAGAGAGGGAGGGAGAGAGCGAGAGAGAGCGAGAGAGCGAGAACTTGGTTTCCCTGCTGATGCTACTAATAACCAAAGATAAATCTTTTCTGGTTTTGAGTGTTATATGAATGGTCCAAGCACCATGTTTAATTTAATTTCTTAGGTGTACCTAGATGTGTTTTATGGATCTGCCATTCATCTTGCTATCCATAAGCTCTGTCTTGCCAGCTGTTGTGATAGTGTAATATCTTAGTAACAGAGAAATATTGTGGCATCCCATATCCTTTCTCCAAAGGAATATAACAAGGCAGTAACCTAAACTGTTACAGCAGAGATAATTTGTACCTGCAAGAATGGGTTATATGTGTATTGATAATCTTTGTACTGTGTGCATTGGGCTAATGTTGAAATTTGGCAACTATTTATTCCTAAAATCAGGCTTTCACCTAACCCAATGCCTAAACAGCAAATAAAATTTTGCATTGGAATAGGAATAATTCACTCTTGAGGTCTGTTTCAGATTGAAATGATACCAATTGAAAATCCAGGCATAAATCTTGGTTTAGTTCCTCTAAAATCTGTGGCTAGTCCGATTTCTCTGAAAGAGAAACGTATAGGTGAATAGGCTTACAGGATTCCTGAGCAGCTTTGGATTATAAATTGATTAGATTTATTGTGTTCAATTTCAATCCTAAATCCTTAGTATGATGACTACAAAAATCTATTTTTTCCTTCTGCATTTAAGAGGATATTAGTTGTAAAACTTGAGGGGCATTTGTAGCTCAGTGTAGCTACAATGCTTGAACATAGCCAGCCAGGGATAGATACACATAACGCAGTGTGCAGCCAGCAGAGGGAGTGAAAGTTAACAAACTTCCGCTATTATAACACTTTACCTGATAAATTAGTGTTAATTGGACATACTTCTATTCAACCTATTCCTGGATACATAGCATAATATTTGCTTGGTTTGCTTATTAGAATGATATCATAGTAATAACTACATAATGTAATGGTGTTTTTAGTCAGGTTTCCTAAATTCCCAAATTTTAGGAATTATAATATCAAAACATCTGGTGAGTATTGATTAGAAAATCATAATAATAATTTACTATTTTGCTGTTTCATCCTAATCCAATATACATAAGTATCATTTTTCTTTATCCTGTGTGTATGTTCATCCCTAGTGTGCCTATTACAGTGGTAACTTGAATCTCCTCCTTTTCTCTGCCTTGTGAGCTTACAACTTGAACCAGTGTCTCTCTGAATTGGAAAGGCACACAACTTGAACCAGGGACACAACTTGAACCTGTGTCTCTCTGAATTGGAAAGGGAAGAATATAAAATACATGGGAAATGTAACTATACACATTGTATAAATAGAGACGTGGTGGATCAGTGGCTAAGATGCTGAGCTTGTCGATCAGAAAGGCTGGCAGTTTGGTGGTTTGAATCCCTAGTGCTGCATAATGGAGTGAGCTCCCATTACTTGTCCCAACTTCTGCCAACCTAGCAGTTTGAAAGCATGTAAAAATGCGAGTAAAAAAATAGGAACCACCTTAGGCGGGAAGGTAACAGCGCTCTGTACGTCTTCGGCGTTTAGTCATGCTTGCCAACATCATCACAGAGTTGTCTTTGGACAGTGTTGGGTCTTCGGCTTTGAAATGGAGATGAGCACCGCCCCCTAGAGTTGGGAATGATTAGCACATATGTGGAACCTTTACTTTTACCTATAAACTACAACTATGCAAGCTTTATTTCATTGGATATAATTCTTGTTTTAGTCCTGACTAGTTTTTATCATGCGATATCCAACATACCATTTGAAGACTAAGTAGCTTTCAGACTGGAAAAGAAAACAGATTCAGCCTTTCTTTAAACTCTAAAGATGAGCAATTCTTATTTTTAATAACTTTTCCTGGGAAGATAGAGTAGTGTCTTAGCCTTCTGGCATATTCCCATATAGTCATTGGCCGTGCCCTTTTTATAGCTGTGAATCAAGGCAGAAGAAGCTATTCTTTTGTGTTAGCTGCAAGTTATATATTTTCCATTATATGCTTCAAGTGTTAGCATTAATTTTTTATGTTAAATTATAAGGTTTTTCTAGGGCAGTTTCCATAAAGCCCTCTTCAATGACTCTCTTATGAATTTTAAACAGTTTTGAAATAGAAGAGCATGATTGTTAATTTTATTAGACAATTTAAAATATAAATGCATGCAATCTTATTTCACCCTCCCCCAATTCTATTGTCCAACAGTTCTGATTACAAAGCAGTTTCTGAAGTTGTCCTTGGGCTATCATGAGTTATTTATAGGGAAAAGCAACACCTTTGCATGGATTCAGTGCTTTGAAGAAGGGCAAAGAATGGCTCTTCTTGTCAGCAAAATGCACCTGAAGAATAGAGATTCGAAATTTTTAGCAGTGGATTTAAATTTACAGCCTGAAAAAAAATAAGAATTATCTTTCAGTTAAAAAAGAGTTATATTTAAAATGCCTCCAGTCACCCATTTTCTCAGCTTACTATATCTTCTTGACTATTTTAGGAAATCCTATTAAATAATTTCTTTGAATGCAATGGATGTTCACAGACATTTACATATACTGCATATAGCAATGATGGCTAACCTTTTTGCCATCATGTGACAAAAGCGGGGGGAGATAGTGCGCATGTGTGCCCACACCCATAATTCTATGTGCCTTCCCCCCACGCATACATTCATGACCCCCACGCTCCTCCCACTTTTGGCCCATGATGGCATGGTAGATCCGTTTTTCACCCTCTCCAGGCTCCAGACCCTTTCTAGGAGCCCGGGGAGGACAAATAAGGCCTTCTTCCCTGGAGGCCTTCTGGGCACCCCCTGGAGACCCCCTGGAAGCAGAAAACAGCTTGTTTTCTGACTTCTAGTGGACCCAGAAGGCCCGAAAATCAGCTGGCTGGGGCGCACATACTTGCGTGCCCATTGATATGGGTCTGCATGCCACCTGTGGCACGTATGCCATAGGTTCGCCATCACAGGTATATAGAGTGGGTGTGCAACCCTCCACATGCTAGGAGTTGTCTGAACTTTCATTTTCTGCTACCTTTAAGTAATGGAAAGGAACATAGGAACTTTAGCACGTCAGTTCAGTGTTGTTGAGAGGCTGGACCTGAAGTCTTTTGTGGCACTAGGGGGGCTCTGGATTCAGCTTTGAAGAAGAGCCAATACTGCTTCTTGTCAGTGAAATGCACTTGAAGAATAGATAGCAAAGTGTTCAATGCTACATTTAAATTTACAACCTGGAAAAAAATGAGAATTATCTGTCAGAAAAAGATATACTGTTTATTACAATATAGTTCATACATACCTGCTTTTATCCCTATTGCACCCCTGCCCCTCTTTTGGAGAGGGCCCTTCGAGTCAGTGTTGAGTCAGCTGCCTGGACAAATTTGGAAGTGATTTGACATTGTCTCCTTCCTAGGACTGAGAGGGAGCGGCTGGCCCAAAGTCATCCAAATAGCTGGGTTAGAATTTACAGTCTCCCACTTTCTAGCTTATTGCCTTTTAATGCCTCCCATTAGAACAATTTAATAAAGCCAGTAGCAGAAGCCTGCTTATTTTATGGAGTGAGCGGCTGGATGGTCCAGTAATGGTATAATCATACCCAATTGGCCTCGAGACTGGGATGAAGCTGAAGCCACACCTCTGTGTTCCACCCTTCTGACTCCAGTTTCATCTCAGTTCGGCCAGTGATGAGACTTAAAAATTGGACTCCTGATTATTGCCATTATTGGACCCTCCTCACCTTTCCAGCCCTTCCTAGCGAAGGACCCTACCTCCATCCCAGTAGGTCTCCTGGATGTGGCTGCTTTATCTAGCCACCAGGGAGAGTGCTGTTGGGCTTCTGTGGTTTCGGGTGGCTCAGTTGCCATTCCAGCGACCAATTTTGAGCCGCGATTGCCACATGGAACTGGCTGCAGGTTCCTTATGTGCCGGGGAGGCTAATGGGCTCGGGATTTCCAGCCCTACGATTCCGAGGGGGAGTTAGAGTTGCATCAGGGGTAGCTTGTAGCCACTCTGGCTGCAGCTAGCTGTGTGGAGATCGAGTGGGAGCGCCTGAGGGAAGCTCATCTGTCTCACCAGGCAGGTCCATTGGGGTTTATCATAGGCAGTCCACAATGGGGATTTGTGTCTCCACCTGGTCCTCCTTCGGTATCTGGTGTTGATCTGCCCAGGTAGTGCCCACTTGGGCTTCAGTCCTGCGGGTCCTAGACTTCGTCCAGGAGGGGTTAAACTAGGGTTTTTTCCCATGTACAGTTATGAGGTAGCTTACTGTGCTTGGCACGGCTCTTCCTGATGCAGGCTCAGCTTCTTTAACCCAGTTGCCAATGGTTAAGGGGTTACTTAGGGGGGTCTCGACTTACGTTCCCCTGTGGTCCATGGTTCCCACATGGAACCTCTACATAGTGTTGCAGGTCCTTATGTCAGAGCCTGTTGAACTATTGAGAATGGCCAGCCTGAAGCTACTCAACTTCATGATGGTGTTTTAGTAGCAGTCACTTCAGTGAGGCGCGTGTTCGAACTGGAGGCCCTGTCTTCCAGGGTAGTTTGGTGTGTTTCACAGCAACAGGGTTGTGCTTCGTTTGGACCCGGGGGTTTGCCTTAAGTAAATTCCATTTTTCACCGTTCCCAGGAGATGGTCCTTCTGGATTTGGTCCGGTCCCAGTCTGGGAATGGGAACATGAGTGGCACCGTTTAGGTGTGAGACAGGCCCTATGCATATTCTTGTCCAGTTCCTGCCCGGAGTTTCAATAGATAGCTTGTGGGTGGAAGGTTCTCCTTTCTGACTTGTTTTCAGGGTCTCGAGAGAGCATGCTTCGATGAAACTGGAGTCAGAAGGGTGGAGCACAGAGGTGTGGCTTCAGCTTCATCCCAGTCTCGAGATCAATTGGCCGTGATTATACCACTACTGGACCATCCAGCCCCAACTCCTAAAATCGCAGTTCGGGTAAGACCAACTGCCAACTTCAGAACTATTTTCCCTGTCTCTATCCACTGCTAATAGATTTGGGAGCTATAATTGTTTTGTATATTATGTTGTTCATAAATAATTATAATTCAATTGTCCTTTCAGGAAAGCTAAAATCTGTCAACCTTCATTTTTCTACATGGGGGTAATTTGGTCATTTTTTTATCTTGAACTTCTGTCCTGGAATATTCAGCAATTAGTTTGTTTTCTTTTGCGGGGAAGGGAGGCAGAGGCCAAAATCTATCCAAGATTCTGACAAGTAGATGTCTTAGCAGCACTGGTCAGACTATAAAGAAAATACCGAGAATCAGTCTCCCCCCCCCTTTTTTTTGACAGCTACTGTTTTGTTTGCTACTGTTTTTAAAGAGAGAAGGAAAAGGCTTATTTGCCTAAATTGAGAACAGCAAGTTATAGGTAGTAGATTTTATAGAATACTTTTATGCTTCAGTAAATGGAAAGAAATGACAAATATAATTTCCATATTGCTGGTAACACAAAATTGGCTTGCTCTTTCCTCCTTCCCTTGCTCATGAAAAAATGTTGTTTATAAATTCTTGGTATGTTTTTCAAAAGCATTCTAATAAATTCATTTTCTTGACTAGAGAGAAAAGAAACAAACACATTTTAAGTGTATCTTGCTTATATTCCCCCCCCCCAAAAAAGCTGCTACTTTTAATTGTCCATTATGTTGCTAATTTGGCTAGTGTCTAATAAAACGTTCCATTTTCATTGACTTGCTCTTCCATCCCTCTGGTTATAATCAATATGTATATATGCATATGGTATATTTGAAATGGGGAAAATGAGCATATCTCTATAGAAGAAGAAGAACCCTTGTCCCAGTTTGGTCATGGCCTATTTAGAAATTCATGGTTCTTTCTGTTTTGAGATCTAAATCCAGAGTGCCATTCTTCGTTAGGGTTTTAATTGTATTTAGGAAACAAGCAGACTGTGTACTCAGCTGTCTCTGATCAGTTAATTCAACCAACAGAAAACCACTCACTGCTTGAATTAAATTGGAAGGTGACTTCAAGGTAAATCTGATGTGGCATGATAGATTGAATTAACTATTTCAAACCCTAAAACTTGTACAATGAGAAATGTTCATAAAGACACATATGCTCAGGTTCTTTACAAGTACAGAAAAAGAAAATAATAAAGGTGATACCACCTCCTCTTTGAAATAACTTCTTTTTGCCCCATTTTGAAAATAAACACCCCCATACATTTTATTGCTATAAAATGAGAATCTCTTTGCATTCTGGCTACATTGGCATGCTCATCTCTCATTGTAATCAGCCAAGTTAGGAATGAGTCCAAACCTGTGTAGGGAGGAACACACCTACAAACAATCACACTACATCTTTAATTTTTTCTGCCTTGGCAAATCTGCTTTTTGGTTCCTATAAAATAAGGAATAATTGGAGTTGGTCTAGATCGCGGGTGTCAAACTCGTGATGTCACATTGTCATATGACAAAAAAAGACTCTCCCCCCTTCATTAAATGGGGGTGGGGTGGCTAGCGCGTGAGTTTGACACCCCTGTTCTAGATGAACAGGTAAAAACCATTGCCAAATGGGATTGTGCCCAACATCAGCTGATGTTTCTGTTGCTGGCAAGTTACTCATGCCCTTAACCGTCACCCACCTAGGCTACTGTAATGTGCTCTATTGGGGTTTGACCTTAAAGAATATTTGGAAACTTTGGTTGGTTCAAAATGCAGCTGCCCCTGCACTGCATTGGTTAACAGTTGATTTCTGGATTCAATCTAGTTCTGGTTTTTTTACATCTATAATGCCCTTCATGGCTTAGCACATGCCAATTTCAACCTGCCAAATTGAATCTAGCAGGGAGAAACTACTACAAAATCCACAAAATAAAGGGAACTTTTATTATTATTATTACAGCACCAATATTGTCAGCTTCCCTGTGGTGATCAGGCTGGTTCTGTATTTGCTGGTTTTCCACAAGATTCTAAAGATTGAACTTTTTGGAGAGCTTTCCCCTGACTTCTTGTTGCTATCTTTTATTCTCTTTCTCTTTTTATTGTGCTATTCTGTTTTTAATATTTATATGTGTTTTGCTTTACTATATATTGTATTGCATCTTTTATATGTGCTACCAAGTCATTTTTTTATTGCGGCGGCATGCAGATATTTTAATAAATAATAAATAAACATAAATCTTCTGATTATGTGTTTTTCTTGTGTAAGGCTGTGCAGTTAATGTAGGAAGATTCCCCCCCCTCTCTCAGTGTTAAAATACAAAAAAGATTTTAAAAATATAAAAACCCACTCCCTAATTTAAAAAAATTGCAATCTGTATGTAAAGTATCCTATGGTCACTGCATAAAGTAGGCCACTCTTTGAATAACAAATTGAACCTTGACCACTGGAGCCAGTCTTTTGCGTGCAAAATGCCTGATCAACTGCAATGCAAATTTCAGGCCCTTTGGGCAATTTCCCACTCTAATTTACCCAAAGCGCATTTAGAAAGATAGATGGAAGTGTCTTGAGGTCCTGGAGAAGTAGTGGTAATGTTTGAAGACATTAACTCTAGTAAATGGGACAGCTTCTGGCTCCTTTAGACCACTGCTTCCCAAACATTTTCTTTCATTACCTGAAACCATTTATCAGAAAGTTCTTTTTTCCGCTTATCAGAAAATCTTTATTTAAATGTCCCTATTGTGATTGGATAATTATCTATCTATTATAATAGATTCATGTGTCATTACCTAAAAATTACTTTTACCCAAATTGGGGTGATTTACCCAGGTTTGGGAGTACTGCCTTACACCATGAATAATATTTGATTAATCTATACAACCTTATTATCTGCTGGCTAGGTTTTGAGATAGCTTTCTTAATAACAGAAGTTCATCTTGATTAAGGTTGCTGGCAATTATAAAAAGGTTTTAATTCCCCACTCCTGCCCCTGCCACTAACAATCCTGATCAAAAGAGTGGAAGAATTCTGATTAACCTTTCTTAATATCAATATTAAGATTAAAATTTCTCTCTTCCCCCCCTCCCCTCCAATTACTATTTCCCAATTGTTACTTAGATAAAAACTTAATCCCGTGTAGACTAGTTTTTATCTGAAATTAAATTCTAAGACACAACATCCAAAACCCAGTCAAACAAAAAAAAGGGGGGAAATGCTGCTTGGCTTTTTAAGATCCAACAGTAACAGTATGTGATCAAGATGGTGGCTTGCATGGTCATTCGTGTGATCGAAGTCCTACCCTATAGGTAGCAGCAGAAGGGTTTTAGTTACGCAATTTTTTATCTTGACTTTTTTTTATTTGCCCCCTGCCATGGTTAGCCTTAATTAATTATTCTTTCAAGTAAGAATGGCTGAAAAAAATCTAGCCTCTGCTTTGTTACAACATAAATTCAGGCAGTCCTCATGATTGTTTTTTTACACAATGTTCCTTGAGTGTGCATGCTTATGGGATCAAAATAAAATTACTGGTGAAGGAAGAAGAGATCATGCCTCATTCACACATTAGAGCATTTTGTTTTGTTTTGTTAGTTTTTCCTTACCCTTTGTTTTACTAAAAGATTTGAAGGACCATTTCATCTTTAATCCTGCTAGCATACATGAATGAACAGACTCTGATCATAATGTCATATCCTCTTCTATACATAGCTTGACTGGAAGGTAATTTTGGAACTCTTATCTGAGGAAAAACTTATATCCCGATTGGACATCGGGCTAATACAAGAATTGCTGTAGCTGTAGCAATTCAGATGGGAATGATCTTCAACTGCCTCTTGCTTTTGTCTACTAAATCTTTATCTCTTATAGTCCTGGTAGCAGGAGTGGGTTCCGGCAGTCACTACTGCCAGTTCGCTCATGGGTGCTTCGCGTGTGCATGCACAGTGCAATAAAAATTGCTCTGCACATGCGCAGAAGCAAAAAACAAGATGCAGGTGCCTATGGTGCCACCCGGAGAACCAGTTTGGGGGCCTAGCAAGCCTGGGTTACTGCCAGTTCCATGACCCGGGCTGCCAAACCACTACTGGTTCAGCTGAACAAGTAGGAACCCACCACTGCCTGGTAGGGTTAATTCTCCTGCTTGATTAACTTGTTTCTCCATTGGAATGAATATCCTGCTTCTAAGATGGCTTGAACCCCTCTGATGACAAGATCTGTGTGATATGTATTCCAAGGGCCATTCCATTTTTTAGAGGTGTGAAGTTCCCAGATCTTGAATGGTGGGTGTAAGCTTATCTGGCTCATTCTTTCACACTCCTTGCCTCCATTTTGAATGCATCTAGAAAGTTGAATCTATCTAGAACCTCTCTATGAAAGTTGAAAATGCGAAGTAGGAGGGGGAGAGGAAGGCTGTGGGGATGGGGTCTTTTTGTTTAGTTTAGTTTAGTTATCTTCATTGTCCTGGCCACTGCTTAGAGAGAGCTAATTGCCATCTCTTGATTTAGCAGTGAAGCCTTAAAATAATGTGTGCAAGCAATTCCAGTAATGAGTAGTAATGAAATTGTCTCCCCAGCACTGCAGTCAGTGGGCTTAGCGGAAAGAGCAACATGTTATTTATGCCACTCATTGTTAAATTCAGGAGATTTGTGGCTTTGCGTTAATTCTATGTGTTAAATATTTATCGATGTGACAAATTTCAAAGTTATTTGGGAATACTTTTTTAAAAAATTGCAATAGACCGTGACTACAATTTATATGTTATTTTAGTGCATAGTTTGATCATGGTTCAGGCTCTAGAACTGTCCTTATTTATAATGTTGCATATCAAAAATTTCACAAAGCTTTGCAATATAAAATATATTTCTGCCACTTTCCATAACACCGGTGTGCAAGTCTTTAAATGTCTTTTCTGTGTCGTTCCAGTTTTAATATATGTGCTGTCGAAGCGAGCACAAATCAAATGTCTTTTCCTGGGATCCCCTACCAACCTTTACTGTGAAATGGATGAGGGGGTCATTTTGCATTTAGGTGACAAGAATATAGGGTACTGTTAAAAATAAAGGAGTGGAGGCAGATAAAGGTTAGACTGAAAAGCATGGATAAAAATTGTGTCTTTGAAGTTTTGCTATCACTTGGCAGGGGTTGCTTGCCTGCTGATTTTAACCTTTATTTTAAATGACTAAGTAGGACTTCTCTCTCTCTCTCTTTTTCTTTCCTGTTTAGATACCTCTTTCCCTTGCTTCAGCTCCAACTATTTTTATTTTGCTCCCTTTTCCTTCCCTTCTCATGGCTTATCTCCATTCTGGATTTTTCTTTTTTCCCCCTGACCTTCCTGGGGGGAAATATGTTTCCTCTCGTATGTTCTGTTGGGAAAAGTGCAGATACAGGACTAAGTAATTTTATGAATGTATTATTTTATTTAAAAAGCAATTCATTTTAATCAGTAATTATTAATTAAATGAATATTGATTCATTTTCGCCTATCCTTGCCTCTTTTTTGAAATGTGGCTTTTGGCAAGTATATCTAAATAGCTACAAGTATATACAAACAAGAATTTCACCTGCACATATTTTATATTACCTTTTTCTATGTAGTTATTTTGTATCCTCTTTCTTTCCTATTTGCAATGATTTCTTTTCTTGATATTTTTCATGCTGTCTGTCTAATCAATCTGCCTATTCTGTTCTGTTAGACACTTAGTCGTCCTATTCCATTCATTCTCTCAATTGTTATTAGTGATTTCTGCTTATGGCAACTATTGATTTTTGCCATTCCAGTTGTAGAGAATTCTTATTTATGAGCCTTTTTTTTTTGCAAAAGTGGAAATGCAAACTAATTGCCTACTTTTTATAGTAGCTGAAGTGGGTTTTAAAATATCTCTCTTTTTTGTATGTAATAAAGTGTTCTTTTTGTAACTTCTTTACAGCCTCAACACACAAAATGTCAGTAGAATAGGTGAAATACCTAGTAGAACCTGCCATGAACCATTTTGAAGGACCACCTGAAGGAGAGGTCAGTGATGAACTAGGAAATAGAGAAGTGAATGAATCTGTAGAGGCAGACCTAGAACATTCTGAAGTAGAAGAAGAACAGCAACAGTATGCCATTCATTACCCAAGATGTGCCAATGGCAGCCATGAACGACCTTCTAGGCAAGAAGAGGAAAGCACATTAGCACGGTCAGCCAGCACTGAAAGTGGCTTCCATTATCATACTGACACTGCTGAAGGAGATGTCATAGCCATAGCAGAAGACAGCTATGAAGGTGACAGAGTACTCGAGAATGAGGATGAGAGTGCCTATGGGGTGCAGTATCGACCTGAAGCAGAAGAGTACACTGAAAATGCTGAGGCAGAGCACGCTGAAACCATTCATAACCGAACTCTTCCCAACCACTTGCACTTTCATTCCATTGAGCATGAGGAAGCCATGAATGCAGCGTATTCTGGGTACGTGTACACTCACAGGCTCTTCCATCGAGGGGAAGATGAGCAGTATGCAGAGCCCTATGCTGATTATGGACTGCAGGAACATGTGTATGAAGAGATAGGTGACACCCCTGACCTTGATGTGCAGGAAGGTCTTAGACTGTATGAGCAAGAGAGGGAAGAAGCTGACAACTATCGAAAGGAAGCTTTGGGTGCACGCCTTCACCACTATGATGAGCGCTCCGATGGGGAATCCGACAGTCCTGAAAAGGAAGCAGAATTTGCCCCGTATCCTCGTATGGACAGTTATGAACAAGAGGAAGATATAGACCAAATAGTAGCTGAAGTCAAACAAAGCATGAGTTCTCAGAGCCTGGACAAAGCTGCTGAAGAGATGCCAGAAGCAGAACAAAATGTGGACACTAATGTTCCTGCTAACATGCGCCATAAAGGCAGCAATCAGGTTTCAAACAACTCTAGAACAGCTGTTAATGCAGGTGAATCAGTGCAAAGATATAGCAAGGAAAAAAGGGATGCCATATCACTGGCAATTAAAGACATTAAGGAAGCTATTGAAGAAGTGAAAACAAAGACTATTCGTTCTCCATATACTCCTGACGAACCCAAAGAACCCATCTGGGTGATGAGACAGGATATCAGCCCGACCAGGGATGGCGAGGATCAAAGACCACTAGAGGGAGATGTGAGTATACCAATTTTGAATTGCACTTTGAAAGCAAAGGCCAGAATTTTCATTAAATTATTACTTGATATCTATGGCAGGTTGGTTGTAGGTTTTTTTATTTGCTTTGGAAACATCATGTTACGTACAATAAAGATCTCTGCTCTTTTTAAAAATGTGCTTTAAAATTATAATTATTAATATATGAACTTCCTCTTGGCTATCTTTTGATCTTTGTTGTATATCAAACAAAAAGGAGGAAAAAAGTTAAGATGGCTTGCATAAAACATGAACTTTCTGGAAAAGAATTCTAAGCACCTGTGCTAATGAATTTTGTTTTTGTTATCAATAGTGTGTTGCTGTGCTGTTAGCCCTTTTGAAATATGATGACCTTTTAAATCATCCATATAGCAGATGTTTTCCTGCCATAAGCCACATTATTCCATAGTTCTTTTGACAATACTTATTTTTTACAAATTTTTCTTGCTTTCAGTACAGTAGCCTCAATTCCCCATTATGGTATTTTTATGTTTGGCATGCTAAAGTGCCAGGTTTTTAAAATTTCTATGCAAATTTAATACCAGAAAGGTACACATAATAAATTTTGGTAGAATTGATTTGTTTGTTTATTTTAATTTATTGGGTGCCCAACTCCAGTGGCCTCTGGATATCGTATAAAGCAAGAAAAAATATGAAAACAGATAAAAACATTGAATCAAGCAGACAGCTCAAACTAAAATAATGTAATACACTGGTAGAAGAAAATATTTATACTCAGGGTTGAACTGTGGGATCCTAGGTGCTCTCTGAGCTTGATTGTTTTCTTGCCGACACTTCAGTGATGTTACTGTATAGTTTGGTAATGAAACGTCTACAAGAAAATACCCAAACTCAGAGAGCACCAATGACCCACAACTTAATATATAAGAAAAACAGCAAAACAGGGGCATTTAACAAATAATAAATAGAAACCTGTAGCCTGGAATCAAAAGCAAGTTTACAAAGCATTCTGGAACTCCAGAGTGGATGCCGCTGTAATGTCTGGAAGCGATGCTGTTGTAGAGGATGGGGCAGCAACAGAGAAGACACACTTCTAGATGGCAGTGTTTAATGGAGGGGACCTGGAGACATTCATTTTTCTGGAATATCCTGGACAGGCAGAAACAGTTCGAGACCAACAGTCTCTCATATATCGTTTTTTTTTTTTTTTTTGTATTTCAAATGTTTTATTTCATTTTCATTTCATACAGTCACGTATATACTGTGCATGATTGAGGCCATATAACATTGAGCAATAGACACAGCCCTCCTTGTATTCCCCAAAATACAAAACCAATATAGCACTTCAACCCTCCATACACCCTTTCTTTCTCCCCCCTCCAACTTTCCTTTCTCCCCTCCAACATTCCCCTCTCCTACTTCCCCTCCCCCTCTAACACTCCTTTCTCCTCCTCCCTTCCATCTCACCCTCCTTCCATTCCTCTCTCCCTCCCTCTCTGCCCCTCCCTCTTCTTTCCCTCTGCTCCTCACTTCGCTGTATTTCTACTATCCATCGATATATTCAGCTTCTTATTTTTATACTAAAATTTAAAAAAAAAGCAACAGTATACAAGTGCAATCATGTTGTTTTAAAAACTGGCACAAATTATATTTCCCCCCACCCCCCTATGACCCCACCTCCCTTCCCCCCTTCCGACTTCCCAGAGCCCGTACACGGTATAGCTTTTTATCAAACACAGTCTAAAATCTCTACATTGAACTCAGCTTCTTACCATTACACAAACCTAAGCAGTTTACATTGTTCCTAATCTTAATTAATTGATTACCTGCAGGATTTCCCCAGAAGTTATTTGTTGATTCAGCTTTTCCTGTACTCTTCTCTAGCTAGGGGCCTTATCTCTTTATCTAAATATCTATCTATTTCCAAAGCCTTAATTTTGTCCCCTTTGTGCCTCCTTCCTCTATAACACAATTTAGATACATTTCAAATTTTTCTTTTGGTTTCCTCTTCCAACTCTTTTCGTTTTTGCCTTTGTTTGTGTCCATGTATATATATACACACACACACACACACACACATATATACATACATATATACATACATACATATACATATACATATACATATACATATACATATGCATATACATATACATATACATATATATATATATATATATATATATATATATACACACATATATATACATTTTTATATTCATCAGTACTCTTCTCATATATACTTTACTTAGATCTCCTACAAATTCCCTGAATATGCCCTTATTCATGTTCCGAACAAAGTATACAAATAGCAATTTTACAACCATTAATATACTTTTCATATCAAATAAACTCCAATTCGACCTCCAATAATAAAGAAAAAAGAAAAAAAGGGAAAAGAAAAAAGAAAGAGAAGAAAAAAAAAGTCAGTAAAATCTCTGCATTGAACTCAGCTTCTTACCATTACACAAACTTAAGCAGTTTACATTGTTCCTAATCTTAATTAATTAATTAATTAATTACCTGCAGGATTTCAAAATGTATTAACACCGAGTAAGTTGGAGGAAAAAAATAATAATAATAAAGAAAGAATAAAAGGAAAAGAAAAAAGAAGGAAAAGAGAAAAAAAAAGGCAGCAAAATCTCTACATTGAACTCAGCTTCTTACCATTACACAAACTTAAGCAATTTACATTGTTCCTAATCTTAATTGATTGATTATCTGCAGGATTTCCCCAAAAGTTATTTGTTGATTCAGCTTTTCCTGTACTTTTCTCTAGCTAGGGGCCTTATCTCTTTATCTAAATATCTATCTATTTCCAAACCCCTCATATATCCAGACCAGGAGTGGGCTCCTGAATCGGTCAGTACTGGTTCGCTGCATGCACACTTTGCACAAGCGCTGCTTGCTTCCTTTGCATACACGCCGGCCGCACGTAGCTTCCGTATTTTATTAAAAATTGCTCTGTACATGCGCAGAACCATGCCAGCAACAGCAGAAGACACTGGAGAACCGGTTTGTTACCAGTTCTGTGACCCAGGCCTGAATTCCACTACTGGTTCATCTGAACCGGGCCAAACAGGCATCAACCCACCTCTGGTCCAGACCACATCCCATACCGAGATTTATACGTAATAATCAGATCTTGAATTGTACTCAGAAGCCAACTGACAACCAATACAACTTGCATAGCAGTGGTGAAATCTAGGCACACTGAGAGACACTAATTACTGCACACAACACTGCATTTTGAACCAGTTGCAGCTTCTGGGTGGTTTTCAAGAGCAGCCACTATTAGATGTGTTACAATCTAATTATAAGATGACCATGAATGACTACCTGAAGGGCCTCCTGATCAAGGAAAGGGTGCAACTGGTATGCAAAGGCCACAGCTGCCACCTGCTCCTTGAGCAGTAGCTGCAAATTCAGAAGGAACCCTAAGACTGCACATCAGTCTTGGCTGTGGAAGTGGAGCTCATCCAAGACCAAAGATGGTGACATCCCCAAAACAGGAGGTCTAAACAGTTGCAGCCTTGTTAGGATTAAGCCAAACTCTGTTCCCCCCCCCCGCCCCATCCAGAACCAAACAGCCTGTAGATACTGAATCAGTGCATTGATAGCTTCACCTATATCATTCAGGATGCAGATGTAAAGTTGGGTACTATCAGCATAGTGAAGATACTGTATCTCAAACTCCCAGATGACCTCATCAAGTGCTTTCAGGTAGATATTGAACAGGACAGGGGAGAAATGACAAGCCCTGAGACACCCCACACATGAAGGGCCATCTCTTCCCCTGTGTCTATACTGACTGGAACTGAGCATTGCAGAAGGAGGTGAACCACTGGAGCACAGCGCCTTGAGCTCTTAATTCCTGTAGCCAGTCCAGAAGGATAATATGGTTGAAGTATTGAAAGCTGCTGAAATATCAAGGAGCCCTAGGATGGATGCACCACTCCTATCCCGAAGAATCCACAAGAATCATCAGCAAGCATGACTAGTCTTATCTTTGCACTCTATCTTGACCTTGTGCCAGATTGAAAGCACTCCAGGTAACAATTCAAGATCCCCCAAGATCCTTTGCAGCTGTCATTCAACTACCTTTTCCACTGTCTCCATGAGAAAAGGAAAATTTGAAACTGGCTGATAGTTTTCCAACAAAGATAATTCTTCAACAATTATCCAGTAGTAATCCCTTGAGGAAGGGATTTATTGCTATCTCCTTCAAGGCTGGTGGGACCACTGTCTCTCTCAAAAAGGCTCAAACCACCAGCTGAAGCCATCCCATCATCATCATCTCCTAGATTGTTTTAATAACCCAGGAAAGCCAGGATCTAACAAACAGAGGGTTGGACTAACAGGAAAGAGCACATTGCTCACTTTCTTGGGAATAAGAATCAAACTCAGTCCAGATAACATTCCAAGATTCTTCCTTGGGCAACTCATTATGATTTGCCTGTTAGGGTCCAACTCCAAGGTAATCTGAATGACATTTCCTATCAGATACCATGAATGTTCTTCAACATAGCGTTGGAGAAGATCCTGTGGCCCAAGAACCCCAATAGGAAGTGGGACATCCTAAACAGGGCAGTCATACAGCCATCACCATTATGCAATAAGGGTGCAGAAATAGTGATGTTTTTCCCCCTTATTGCTACAATTTATTAATCTGCTAGTATTATTTGCGGGATTTCATAAAATATTTTGGAATATACATCAATGCTGATACACCTTATGTTTTATACCACTCTTTAAAAGATGTACCAATTTGGCTCAGAGTGATGTAGCTTGCATCAAGAACTCAACATACAAGCCAAAAACGAGGTTGCAGCCCCATATGTTATATTGCATATTTTCTTGCTCCCACTAAGTATGCAATGTACATTTGATAGAAGAAAACTATGTTATTTGTATGTAGTCAGGCAAAGCACTCATTCTGTATGTCCACATATTAAAATTTAATTAACAAACAAACAAAATGTACTCATAGTACACAAACAAAAGCAAACTTCCTAAGAAAATGCAGGCAAAATGAATGCATCCTGTATTTTGCTTTCCTAAGAATGTATTTAAGACTCCAAAGTCTTATATTTTTAAAAATAAAAATAGTGCGGAAGATTTAGCACTTTACTGCATGTAGGTCACCCAGTTAAAAAGCAATGTAATTTTGAACATCGGGAGGGAAGATCAGGAGCTGTGCAGGTCTCAAGGAATAGGTTCTTGGGCTCCCTAGTGACCACAGATTGAGTATTTCAGACTTCTGAATGCCAGGTTCTGTTCTTCCAAAAGAAGTGGCTAGAACATTTGTGAAATTACAGATTGTCTGTGATAATGACATATTGGACTCTCACAATTTTTCTGATCAGAGGCAGGTTTCACTTAGTAACCATTACTGTTACCACTGTTTAGAAACCATTAGCCTTAATACATTGTCGATTCGGGTTAATGTCAGGGTTCCAAATAGCATCCAAAAGTTAATCGGAGTCCAAGGCAAAGTCGCTCAAAGTTCCAGTTTATTAAGAGAGCCATATTGGCACATCTGGGAAAACTCGAATCTTAAAGCTTCCCAGTTTTCCCCACTCAATTGAAAGTTCAAGATCTTGCCCCCACACCCACAAGTCCATCACATGGTCCAATCTTCCACTGCCATGCTGGCAGTTCCACCCATCCAGTTCCGGTCAGGTGCAGAGGTGTGAAGTCAAAGGATGACCTTGGCTTTCTAGAAAGAATTTTGTTATGGCTACATATCATCTAACTCTGTACAGTCCCCCCTCCCATTTTCCCATATAATTTCCCATAAAAAATGCATAGTGGAATAATAGACAGTGTGACAGGCCAAAGATCCAAAAGCAAAGATGGCTGCAGGCCTGACAGACATATTATTTTAACATACTTTCCTCAGAAGAAATTACATTTTGTGTAGTTAGATGTTTAGCAAATAAGGGCCTTGTGCGCCCTCTCTTTTGGGACCAACAGAGCAATAACTTCGTACAGTGAATACCTCTCATCCATGTTTAAGAACAGTTGGTGACAGCCTTTACTTGGTTTGCAAGCTTCAGACAGCACAGATTTGTTTTCGTGTTGTTTTGAAAATTATACACATGGGTAATATGGTTTGATGAACTGGAGTTTTAACTTTTTTGTTAAGATAACGTGTCTTCACCTCTTTGTTGAGGTAATGCTCATTCTATTTTTAGCTTAGTTCTGAATCTGATGCTCAAGTTATTTTGTAAAGCTTCTGGGTTTGTTTTTTTTTTCCTACAGCAGGGACAATCTATTATTAATAAAGGGAATAGAGAAGGTTGCACTGAATAATTAAGTAGGTTTCAGGTGCTGGAAGGGGCTAAAGGATTGTGACCAGCAATATGGATGTGAGGAAGTGCTCAGCATTTGCTAAAAACAAAAAAGGGTTTGGAATTGCACTTCAGAACGCTGATGGTAGGGTATTTTATTTAGTGCTAATACCTAAAATTATACAATGAACACCCGCATCCTAAAATAGCACACTTTAAATGCTGTAATAGTCAGACCTTTGTTAATTTATTAACTGTCCCCGCCTCTTACTTCAGTTTCTTTTAATTTGCAAACTTAATTCAGCTTCTATTACAAATAAATAATACAAAAAAGAAATAAACCAACATTTTGGTTTGAAAATGATAGCAGCCGCAAGGAGACAATAATACAATTGTGTCACATCACTTTTGGCTTTCCTTTAATTTAGGTTTTTAAACTGACAAAATATCATTTTTCAAAAGAATTTAATACTTTTGTTACATGGCATGAGCCTTGGTGTGTGTGGATATATGCATCAGTCTTCAACCTTTAGATGCTAGAAGATGTCTATTGTTCAGGAGCATGGGGACTAGTGTAGAATATGTTACAGTCTTTATTACATAGTTACACTTTTCTACAAAGTTGGGATAATTTCTTTGCAGATGCATATGTTATCCTGTATTCAAACTGTATTTGCAGATATTTGTGTTCAAGTCATACCTTCCCTCTCCCTCTTTCTCTCTCCCTTTCTCTCTTGCACACGCACACCCTTACCTCTTACTCTTAGATTTTCGAAAATAATATTACAAAGAGTGCACTCATTCAGTGACTATTTTAACTTGTGATGGCAGAAGTAGTATTTACAACCGGTTCTCAAATTTCTGGCCATGACTGCACACCCACAGTCATGTGATTGCAATCTGGGCACTTGGCAATCAATCTGGATTTCCAAACTTTGCAACGTCTTGTGGTCACACAGTCACAGTTGTGACCTTCTCTGTTGACTTCCTATGAGCAAAGTCAATGGGGAAACCTTTAGGAACTTGGAAGTTGTGATCATGTGACTTAATGTCTTAATGGCCTCCTTTTCAACAATGAGGTCTGCCGTTGCTAAGCGACATGGTCACGTGATGTTGAAATTATCATTCCAATTACCATTGTTAAGTAGGGAATACCTATAGCAGAGTTTCTTTTCTTACATTTATTTTATTTTCATGTCATTTTTTCCCACTTCTTTCTTCTCATTCTGATCTAAGACTGATTCTTGGTTCAGTATCAGTAAAATGGTATGTCTTACATTCAGAAGCTCTCTCTCTTTCAATTTTTTATTATAAAAAATTAGATCAGCATGCTGTTTCTTTTGCATGCGTACAAAGGACTAATGTTTAAATCATGTATTTGAAATGAATATTGAATATTTGAAATTGAAATCATGTATTTGAAATGAGTATTTAAAACAACAATTTTATTTATGCTGATATGTATTTAATTCTGCAGTGTTTTAAAAGATGCTCAGTAGAAAAGTTTTCAAATTTATCATTGGTTTTTAAAAGAACCATGGAGAAAATCTGTCTTTCTGGTTGCTTTGACAATGATCAGATGACTCATAATGAATCAATTTAAATAAAATATTCTAAATTCTTTTTTTATTTCACATGTTGATAATAGTATTTTCTACTGTATTGTTATTATTTGGAAGCCACTAGTAGGATTAAATTTGATAGATATAGGCTCCTGAAAAGCAATAAAATAAAAAGAACTAACAGCCTTTTATGGAGCAGGAGCTTTTTGCTATAGTATAATAGAATGACCTTCTTACAGCTATTAAATAACAGAGAAGGTTAATCTACATAGGTAGCACAGCAACATCTCCTATTACTGGCTTCATTTTCAAGTCTTGAGCGTATAATACCACTGGAAAAAGCAATTTGCTGCCATCTGCTAGTGGATTATTGTTGAACAGCAACATCAAAATGGAGAATTTCTGGATGTACGACACTGAGTATCTTAGGAACATGGTAGGTAAATTATAGAAATAGAATAAATAATGATAGATGCTGCTGCCCTCTGCATGTTTACTCAGGATTAAATCCTATTGATTTAATTAAGGTTTAGCCCTACATTAGTGGGTACAGGGTAGTATTCATTGAAATGATTTTATTAGCATAATTACAAATTGTTAGTAAGATTGCATTACAGTAAAAAAAATATTTGTCATAAATAAAGTATATAGATTATATACTTTGTTCTGCCTAATGTATATGATATGATTATTTACATATGATAACTTATAAAACAGGAAATGCATATTGTAAGTAGTAAGTAAGTTAATATTTGCTCTGGTATTTTTTGTTGGTCTTGCAAGAAAACAACAGTTTTCAACAGAGGCACTGCTTACTGGTCTGATGTGTAACTTATTCAGTGCAAATTGCCTATATTTTGTATATGGATCTGATCTTGGCAACTTAGTATCAGCAACAGAATTACATTCAGACAACTGTAGTCTTTGGTATATAATCGGTGTAGTATGTAAGAAAAACATGTATGAAGGAGCAGGGAAGATGAGCAGAAAGAAGATGGGAGATGCCTCCTTACTCTCAAATATATCTGAAAATGAATTGGCCACCATTTGGACCTCTATATGATGAATGAAACAACAATAATGGGGTAGGTTGTTTATGTTAATTTTACAAACCTGATGATTTCCGGAACTATCATGGGTAAATATTGCAATTTATCC
This sequence comes from Thamnophis elegans, assembly GCF_009769535.1. Taxonomy (NCBI): domain Eukaryota; kingdom Metazoa; phylum Chordata; class Lepidosauria; order Squamata; family Natricidae; genus Thamnophis; species Thamnophis elegans. The sequence goes on along the minus strand of NC_045543.1, from coordinate 77,402,634 downwards.
GAAATTGATATATAATACAGGTTTTGAAGAGAAAACATTATTTACTTATTTACATAGGTTTAAAAGATGCCTGACTGTCAACAATTCTGAACCCTTTATATTATAAAAAAAACTAGAACAATACAATAAAGCAGCCAAGGGACTTCATCAGGAGAAAAAAAAACCAAACGAAACATCATCCTGTCCCCAGACCTGGAAAAGAATCCAGGTTTTCAGAACTTTTTGGAATATCATCAAGGTGGAAGCCATATGAATTGGGAGAAATGAGTACTTTGGAGTACCTTGGGCTTCTAGATGTATCGACAACTGCTTAAAACAAACATGGCTTTTGGGGGATTGTATTGTAGCTGGGTAGAGCCACGATGCATTCCTTTTCTCCCATTTCTGGGAGAGAAAATGCAGTTTCTTTAAGATTTGCAAAAATGCTTTGAAGCCCTTTCTTTAAATTCGAAGTACCGCTCAAGCTCAGTATTGCAGTTTGTAATTCTCAGTTTTACTTTTTTTTATGAGCAAATATAAATGTGAAGGTAGTGTTGTGGGAATTCAGTTAGGTTAACTGAGTTTACTATTATTATTTTTTGGAACCCTCAATCCAATTTTGAATCTTGAGACCAAAATAGTAAAATGTTGTATGTTACCTGCTCAGAATGTTATTTCCTTGTATATCCTGTAGTCTCCATCTCCTGATCCCTCTTCACCTCAAGGTGCTGAATCATCAAGTATACAACATCATCAAGATGTCTGTGGTACAGCAGAAACCCCCACCAATAAGGAGGTAGAGTGTAATGTTCTTAAAATCAGTGCATTTATTAGAAATATTTTCCAAGTTTAATTTTATGTTTTGCATTACACAAACTGGAAACATGGCTATTTTGGATATTTTGGATAGTATTTCTCTATTTTAAACATTTTAAGATTTCACCACCTGCAGTGCCAATAAATTTTATGTTTGCCAACAAGCAGGCAGGTTTATAAAAATAGGTCACTAAATAATCCTGAAGGGGTGTTAGATTTATTTATTATCCTTTAAAATATCTAAGTAGAAATCATGTTTTCGTGTAACTCTACTTCCTAAATCAATGTCTCTTTGTTATATACTGGCAAAGTTACACACTGGCAAAACGTAGCCATTGCTTTGCTTTCCTCAGGTTTTATATGAATAGACTAACAACGGCTTTCTTTGTAATATTTTTAATATTTGTTGTGATAGGAGAGGTTAGGCATTTGCTCCAAACAACAAATAAAAATAATTGTCTTTCTTTGTTCTTTAAAGACAGCAGAGATTTTGATTCTTTGGAACCAAGTCTTGTGTACTAAGTATGAGAAAACACAAAACTAGCAGCTGAAACCAGATTCATTAAGTCATTTCTGCTTCATCTGCTTATAGGTTGAATACTGCTACAAAATATGGGCCCTAGAAGCAGAAAAGATTTCTAACCAAAAAGACGAAAATCCTAATATCCCCATATAATCAAATACAATAACTGAGTCTTTAAAACAGAGATGCTACAGTATTAATAATAGATGTACATTTCTCATTATGTTTATTTCATATTATCAGGACTATTGAATTCCTTTTTGCAAAAATAATAATTATAAGTTGTGAATATGGCACTAAAGACTAATAGAAAGTGTTAACTTTTCTAACATATAGGAGACTTGCCTCTCGAAATTTTTCTATGTTTGAAAACAATGACTTTTTTACTCAGTATCAAAAGAATAAATGTAGTGGCCACATCTGAAAATCATTCATACTTCTATAATTACTTATGAAATTCCTTGGGGTTAATATATTAACATTTATTCAGACATGAATGAAAATTCCAATATGAACCTGTTCTCTGATGCCTCCAGTCAAGTTTTTCTTCAATACCATAATTCAATAATTTTTCCTTCCCGCCTCCCCCCCCCATGATATTTGCTGTGAAAGGGAAATAAACAGAATAGCTATCCCAGAACTTAAACTGGTAGCTGTTGAAGCAATCTTTTAGGAAATATCCAGAATTTCATGGGTGAGTCTCTTCACCCACTCAATCTGCTGTGTTAAGGCCAGAGTGGGGAACCTTCCTGTTGGTAGTTGCATTTTTTCAAAGTAATCTGCCAGGGACCACCATGGAGGGCAGGCTGAAGAAAGTGGGTGGGATCATAGCCCAATGTTAGATGTGACATGTTTTACTCTTCATTCCCTTCAGTAAGAGAACCTAACACAACTAAGACCAATGGTTCAGGGTGGTGGCGAGAGGAATCATATAATCATTTTTGTATAAAACCAAATACTTAAGGCAAGATTAATCAGAATATTGCACACAGTGCTCTTTGTTACAAAGATCATAAATTTCAACCTTTCACCATATACATTCTATTTTGGAAGAAATCTAGACTTATAGTAATAACAGTAGCCAGAATGAATCAAACCTTTTATATCAGTTAAGTTTGTGCACATGATAGCAAGCTGTTCTCAGAAACTTTATACATCTAATTATGCTGCTTTATTATCACGCTATTGAATACAGTAGACAATGTACTATAATCTATTCATTGCAATTGTATAAATTATTTAAAGGGCTTATTAGTACAATAGGATCAAAAATAACTGCAGGCTTGTAATGGATCAGGTGATGAGCCCAGTGACAAATTTCTTCTGTGAAAACAAATGTCAGAATTTTACCTAATGCTTAATTTTCAGAAACTGCCTTGTTAGCAGACTCTTTTCTACTATTATTTTTTCTCACTTGGGTCTGCGGTTTTCTTATTCCAAGCTATTGCAGCATTGACAAACTTATTTACTTTCAAATGAATCCTTATCACCTCAAAAATTATGTATATAATAATAACACTGATAAACCACATAATTTGATTGACTTGCTCATAAAAGTATTGAAGAAGCCAATAATATAGATGTTCTTCATTCATTTTAAGTTAAAATAGTGTACTCCAGCAAATGTTTTCTGCCAATTCTGTAGTACAAATTTAAAAATTAACTATTGCTTCATCTTTAGAAATAAAACTACTGCTAAAAGTTAATATCAAATTACTGTTGATCATTTTTCAAATGTCAAGTAAAAACCCATTAAAAAGTAGTTTCCATTGTAAACTGTTAGTGGTAAATCTATACTTTAATATCTCTAAAAATTGTTGCTTTTTTTCTTTGTCTTGAAGAAATAATTTTGAAATATACATTGATATGTATTTTTAAAAGCTGCTAAGATGCATGTCTTACTGCTTTCTGTCACTAATAAATTCTGAGGTTAACTGCACATGCATATGGTTGAATCTTTTTATGTTTCTCAGAATTATGTTGCAGACTGCCTGATTTAGTAATAGCACTAAACCATAATTTATTTGGTGTTTTTTAGCATAAAATTTGAACTCGTACACTATGATTGATATCAATCATGATTTCTTAATTTGGATGGGTACACATATTGTGCTAAACCAAGCAAATTCTAAACTATGTTATATTTTAGGATTTAGTGTTCATATGTTTAGTAGTCTGAACTGACTAGAGGATAGTTTAAAGCTTTTATCACAGTTCTGGATATATAAATCCTTTGTAAATAGTAATTTTATTAAACACTAGACAACCCATAACCCATTGAGTCATAATTCAAAGATATTTCAGTGCCTTCAACAATGACAGAACTTTTAACATAGTGGAAAAGTTAATAAAAATTCAGGAATACATTCATAAACATATCTGCCTTGAAAATAGCCCCTGTTGAATTTTATAGCACATCGGATATCAGTACAGGAAACATTTTATGGCATTTTGTTCTATGTCATAAACCATTTTATGATAATATTTATGTCATAAAATATTTTATAAAATTTGCCAACTTTCCATAGAAGCCATGGGTGCTGGATTTTAAATGCATCCTGTAAGTTAGTTCATCCGAAGTACCTGGGTTTAAAAACTGTTACTCTATGATGCAATTTCACCCAGTTAAAGGTTACAGGAACTACAGTTTTAATAGTATATAGATTACAATTAAACACTAAAACTAAGAACTAGAATATGCAAAAAAGGGAAAAAAACAAGAAAGAAAAATAGAAAAGAAAGAAATATATAAAGAAATAACTTAATCACAGCAAGTCCAAACAATTTTAGTAATATATCATCTTCTCTTAAAATACAGCAAATGGTGTCTTCTATCCAGAAAGAATTTTAAAAACATCAGGATTTTTCCAAAAAAAGGATTCTTACAATTAATTTCAAAATCTTAATTCAGCCCCTTCCTCTGTTTGTAAGTTTCCAAAATATAAGTTCTAATAACCCCTTTGCTGTTTATTCCGAAAATGATTTTTAAAGTCCCTAAATTTATATTTAAAACTTATTTTGCTAAGAATTGAAGGGAACTCACCTTGTGCTGTAAAACATATTGATACCAAAGTTCCTAATGAGTGAAAATAAGCAGTTAATAAGCAGTTTCAAAAGTGATTAGAAATGGAAGTATGCAATCACAGTGTCCATAAAGCCCCCCTCCATAATTTGAACAAAGAGCTTCACATCTTTTGGAGGTTCTTTCTTGTGATCTCCTTGTGCGGAGCAACTTATGTGTGATCTCAAATCCTCTTCTTGTCCAGAGAGGAATTACAAAGGGATGGTCTATTCAGTGCTTTTCATTCTGCCACTTTGTTAGCCCTGCTTTTAGCAGAGGCATCTTCCGTTCATTATTTTTCCCTGAAAGTCCTCAATATTGAAATCTTTTGAATTCTTCACATTATTTTTATTAATGACATTTTGTGTATTAGAAATATTAACATTTATATACTCATGTAAATCTGGAAAGTCTTAATTAATGCTAAGGGTATACATATTTAAGGATTTCTTAATAGACTGTCTACAGAGATTGGGTAATAACTGTCATTGTGTGATGAATAACTTTGCCAGGTCTGCATGAAAGGCTTTTTAAAGCAAACCTCAGCATGCTTAGCTTGGTTTGATATCCTGTTTGTCTTAATTACAGTCAAGGAAGAGCTTGGCTTCTTTCCCAACCTATGTTGAAGGTAAGCTGTCAACCTGTCTTTTGTTTAAATTTAAATTGGTCTATACGGATATATAAAGTGGGATGAATTATTAAACTGAAAAGTTTTCAGATTCATTTGAATGTTTTCTGAGATCTTTAATTATGCATAAAGAATGAAAGAACATCTGAGAAAGAAGCGGGCTTTATCACTTGAGATTGCTGAGAAAGAAATGTCATCCCTGAATGATTCACCTTTTTTAAAAAAAATAACAAGTTTCAAGATTTGTGGATTTTTAGAAATAGGACTAAAGAAATAACATTGAAAGAAAACAATAAACTTTTTTAGAACACTAACTTCTTCAACTGTTTGGTCTCTCAGCAGTTTAATTAGAATTTTAGTCATATAAAACTATTTTTCTTTTAAAAAGAAAAAGAAAAACTAACAAGAACTAATATTTAAAAGAAAGAAAAAAAGAAGGAAGAAAAAGGCAAAGCCAAAAGTGCAGGGGGGGAATATATATATTAAAAAGTAGCTTCTGATTTTTTGACAGCAGTTATAGATGTAAATTAATCTCTTATTCTGGATTACAGCATTACTTACATCACATTTTTCTATAATCAATTTTGTTTCTATTCATCAAACTGAATAGAACATATATCATAGTTTCATTTTTTTTCCTATTTCACACAAAAAGTCTGTAAGAACTCTCCAGTCAGCATTAAACTTAGTCTCTTTTCTCTGATCAAAGCAATTAATGTGACCATCTCAGCAAATTCCATCATCTTCACTATTCATTTCTCCATTGTGGGTAATGTCCAATCTTTCCACCTTTGTATAAATGTATGTATAAAAGTAAAATTCCTTGACTTCTTCACAACAGTTTATTGAATGGTTCCAAAAGAACACTTCTGGTTTCAATTGTATATTACTCTTTAAAATTTTCTGAATTAATATATGTTATTATGTAATGTTATTGAGTTAAAATTTCCAACAGTTTTGCACAGCTATAAAGCATGCTAAAATATCCATTGTAAATTTGAAGTACTTTTATATATTCTAGACAATTTTTCAATTGAAATATACCAGCAATATATCATTTTATTAAAAATCCCCTTTAAAGATTATAACATAATGTATATTTTAATTCTTTTGAGTGCATATTCTCCTACTGTTCCATTTATACATTATAATCAAATTTTAGCCTATTTTATATCTTCCTTCACTTGTTTTTCAACATTTATGCATTTTAATATGTTCATCCTTTGCACACAGTTATATTTCAAACACTCAGTCTTAATACTTAAAACCAATACATAAATCTTTTTAATAATTGTACATGAGAAAACTATTGATAAGTGTAGCCTTCTATTTCCAGATATTCTCTTTTATTTTATTTTGGATTCCTCTTGACAAAAATTTCAATTTCCCACCTTGTTAGTAATTTGTGTTTACTTATCATTTTTCTTCAATGAAATTAATCTAGTGCTGAGAGCTACAAAGATATTTTTAGGCACAATCTGGGTTCATGTCTGTTCCATATTTTCAATATTGCACATCTAGCAAAATTATTTTTAAAATCTACATTATCCTTAGTTTTATCATACCATAAATATCCATGCCCTCCAAATCTCAGATCATGTTCTTCTAGTTGCAAAAGCCCCCTGTTTATCAGCAATATCCACTCTTTCATCCAAACTATAAATGGCAACCTGCAAAATATAATTTCAACTCAGTTAACCCCAATCTTATTTTTGTTTTTTGTATCTGGTAACACCTTATATCTAACTCCTATTTTTTCCACTGCCACACAAATTTATATATACCTTTCCATATTGCATATCAATTATGTGGAAAAGTATATCTAAATTTGTGTGGCAGGGGAAATATAATATATATGTCCAAATGGATATTGTCCTGAAAAAAAATAGCACTTTTATGTTAATTATAGAAATTCTCCCTAGCAATGACATTTGTATTTTCACCCATCTTAACATATATTTTAATTTCATTCCATGTCTTAGTGTAATTATTTTGAGATAAGATACAGTTTGTATTTGTGATATTAATACCCAAGTATTTTACCTTTTTCTCAATCTTAAAACCCATTTTATTCTTTATTTTTGATCTTATATCTTCATAGTTTTTGTTAACATTTTGCCTTTTATTTGTTAACCCTAAAATTGGCCAATGTATCAGTTCTTTTAGAGGAGCAGTGGCTTAATGATGCTGAAAATGGTCTCTGTTCCAATAGTTCGATCCCTAGCACTGTATGGTGTGGTGAACTCCCGTCAGTTGCCTTAGCTTCTGTCTACTTAATAGCTTGAAAGCATGTTCTATGTAAGTAGATAAATAGGTACCACTTCAGTGGGGAGACAAGTTGGTGTTCTGTGCAGGCAGTCAGGTTCCTGCCGGCTCTGAACCTTCTCAGTTGCAGTGTCCATTTACAAGGCAGCTCTGGCAAAGGGTTTAGAATGACACTGCAGGAGAATCATTTGTCTTTCTGGTGCGAAGACAGTTCACCCTCCTCTGGTGCATTTTAGGAAGTGCTCAAGCATGTCCTACAACAGAGCTGGTAAATTGCCAGCCAAAATACTTCTCTGCAATAGGATTGTGGCCTCATGGCTAATGTAACAATGCCATATGCTGAAAACAACAACCGGTTCTTTTAGCCTTCCATTAATATTTCGGTTCCCTTGAAAAGATCTTCTAAAGCTAGCATCAAAACCAGCTACAAAACATCTTCACTTATAAGTGTCTTAAATTTTTTACCTCCAATAAACTTCTCATCCTGTCTAATGTCTCCATTCAATTTTGAGAACCAAACTCAACAGAAGAGGGGACAGTGGATAGCCCTGCCTTGTTCCTTTTGGTATTGCATATGTTCTTGTCAGATCTTCTTTAACAATAATTTGTGTTTTCAAGAAAGTATACATCTACTTTACTCATTTTATAAAATATTCTCAAATTCAGATAATCCCAAATTTTAAATAATAAAAATCAGTTCAAATTGTCAAAAGCTTTTTCTGCATGGAAAAAAAAATAATGCAGCTTGTTTCTCATCATGCTGTTCCAAATATTCCACAACAATGTCTAATGACATTATCTTTTAACTATCTTTTACATAAAAACCTATATTGAGCTTCATGAATAAAATAAATATTTACAGTCTATCAGCTATGTTCACAACTTATAATCATTCAATAATGATATTAGTCTAAAATTGCTTGTTGAAGTCAAATCTTGTCCCACTTTAGGTATAGTGCTATATTACTGCAAGTCTCTAGCATTTTTCTCTTGTAAAATAGAATTCATTGAAAAGAATGCTCTATTAAATTCCATGTTAGACCTTTGTAATATATAACTAAACCAAAAATTTAGAAAAGTCAATACCTGTAACTCTAATTCAAAATTATTTCTTCCAGATTCCTTTTACATCTGTTGTGATTTTTCTATTGTCTCTTCCCCAACCTTCCAGTTTTTTAAAGTTTTTTTAAATTACCTTGTCTTTTGAATAGAATGCAGTCAAAATATCTTCCATCTAAAAGTAAAAAATGCACACCTAATTTATCCCAGTGAAACCTTCTTTTGCATTAATCTTTCAGGCAAGAAGGAGTATTATTTACATAGAAGTTGATAAGGATTTCTTTCAAGAGAATTATATCTGCGTTATCAATCCTCAATTTTATATTAAAATGTTGCAGGATTTGATCCATTGTCTTCTTTCTCACAAAATGGACCAAAATATCCCTTGGATTATTTCTTATTCTTGCAAATAATGAATTTATTCTATGAACTATTTATCTCCACCTCTGTGACTTCATCTATTTTTCCCCAATGCTATGAATTTGGAATTAGTGACTCAGGCAGTTTTTTGCTAAGTTGATCAAACACTTTTGAAATAAATCTAATGTAATTGCTTTCTCTGAAGGCTGTTTGCAAAACTCTTTTTAGTCATGCAATCTTTTGAGTCATCACTGTGATAATCCAAGAGTGAAAGGTTTAGACAAAGAAAAAAGAAAAAAAAAAAAACTTCCCCTTCGGTCCCTTCTATCCTATAATTTCAAGTCCAAATCACATCTATATTTGCATGGTTACATTTATTTATTTAGCGTATGGCCAAGCCTGAAAAAAAGGAAACTCACCAAGAGGAATTATTATCTGTTCTAAAAGAAAATCTAATTCAAATGTGCCTAAGAAATTAGGATCAGATGACTTACTGTTAATCAAGGCTACATGGCAACTGTGAATTTGGATAAAATCCTATATCTCTCAGGTGCTCAACTAGTGAGTGAACCATGAAATTTTTGTTTCTGCAGTTCACTTACAGGTAGTGACTGTCCAGAAAGCAAGCAGGTTATTTCATGATCTCTCCTTTGTTCTGAGAGATTTTGGTATCCAGCATTGGCTTTATGGGCACCAATCTCTACTATGAGGCTATTTTTGTTTCATCAAAAATGGCTAGATCACCATTTATCCTTACCATAAACTCTGAATGAGTTCAACAAAATCCCAAGAAGAATTTCAAGGAATATAGGTCACCGTTTGGGAACTGTTGTTTATTCTCTTTACTGTCCTTCATGGTGATGGTGGTGATTTACTTTGAAGTTTCTACTTTTATTAACACAATTTATTAATGTTTTAATATAAATTTGTCTTTTGTTTATCGATTTAACATAATAGTTATTATAAAGTGTTTTTTTTTCTAAAACCTTTTTCCATACTAGGGAAGAGATTCCAGCCCAGGCCACATTTTCTTGCAGTTCTCTGAGTCTTTTAATTTGCTTCCTCAGTGATGCTTCTCACAGATAAAAGTTCCTCCTAGGATCAACAGAGCATTTATCCTGATATAGGTGGAGCCACTTTAAGGAATCCCATTTGGGACTGAATTGGTAGTAAAACTAGCATTCCTTCACCAATTTCCTCTTACCTGCTATTTGACAGAGAAGGAAACACACATTTCACATCACCTCTGTTTTGTCATATGTTACTTACCTTGTTGCATCTAGCATAGGATTTGAACATAATGATTTTTCTAGCCAGATTCAAGAAAAAAACTCCACCGTCATCATCACGTTTACATCTTTTTCTCTCTTGCATGTCTGTACAGTCAAGGGTCTGTGGTAAATGGCTAGTGAGAAATCCTTGGTTGGACTTTACATTGACATGCTAACCAGTGTTTTTGTCAATATATAGTAAAGGATTGGTACCTAGCCCTTTTATATTAACTTATAAAATCATTTTAATATAAAAGGCATATAGATTTTAGATTCAAATCTCATTTATCTGTAATTCAAGTCATATCTGCAAATGCTACTTTAAAAAAATGGTTATATGATATTTGTGCTTTTCAGTCAACTACTAGGCCACATATATGGATCACTAATTCTGCATGGCTAATTTGCCTCTAAAAGATCAGAAGTGAACTGAATCTAAGCACACCTTAAAGCGAGGTTATTTTTCTGCATGCTGATGTTTAGCATTAAAAATAACAGTAAGGAGTAATAATTTTGCATGCCTTTGGCTGTATACTAAATTATATTCAAACATATTAGGTATGATATTTGTTTTTAAAAAGAAAAAAAATTAAAGAAACCCAGACCTGAAAATTGAATAAATAACAACTGAAATAGCTAGTGGCTTCAATTTGTATTGCTTATTTTTCCTTTGGTTTATGCATTCATAGACCTTATTGGATGGATTGATTCTGTTTTATTTTACTCCTTATGCCCTAAAAGCCCTCCTTCTGTGCATGTCTATGGGGATTAAGTAACAAAATATGTATTGTGACATTGCAACACAAATATCATTCCTATAGTGCAAAACTCTGGATTCAGCAGATGACTCTGCTTTTCTTATTTTTTCGCACCACAAACCCCAGAGATAATTGTATCTGTGGGACAATGACCCAGTGCAACGATAGGTAAGGGTGCATCTTGCAGTCCTACTTTGAAACATTTGCTATCTCAGCACACTAGTTCTTGTTCTGAACATTCTTCAGAATATTCTAGATCTGTAAATAAAATCTAATTAAGTTGTATTGCAAACACAGCTTTACAAGTCAACAATAAATTAGGCTATTTACAATTCTGTGTATTCTTGGAGAATGAATTACATCTAGCATATTAAGATATGCTTCTCCAAATACTTGCATAACAGTTTCTTCAGTTATTGGCATCTACATTTTAATTACACAGGCACAAGTTTCAAATGGTTTTTTGATTCCAACAGTTGCAATTTTGGTTGAATATTAATTTTATATTACAGTTTCATATTTAATTTTGGTCCATGTGATTTCTGTTTCAACCAAAAAGATTCAGTTCCGTGATCTAATTACTATATGCTTGGTATTTTAATTTTCCAGTCAACTTCCCTTCTGCCCTTTTCAAGTTACTGCACACATTTCAAAAGATGCATTTATATTATTATGCCAGGTACATAATTAAGATAGATGTTTATGTCAGAGCCACTTGCAGTGACATGTTGTATGTATGTATGTATGTATGTATGTATGTATTTTATTATTTGTATGCCGCCCTTCTCCGGGAGGACTCAGAGCGGCGAACAATTCAAAGGGGAAAAAAAGGTGGGAACATAAAAGACTAAATACAAATAATAAAAGTAGGCAACAGTCGCACAACCATACATGTCGAGAGGGGAGGGAACTCATCACCCCCAGGCCTGCCAACAAAGCCAGGTTTTGACGGCTTTTCGGAAGGCCTGGAGAGAGGTGAGGGTCCGAATCCCTGCGGGGAGTTCATTCCAGAGGGCCGGAGCTGCCACAGAGAAGGCCCTCCCCCGGGTAATAGCCAGGTGGCATTGGCTGGTAGATGGCACCCGGAGGAGGCCAACCCTGTGAGATCTAATGGGTCTGTGGGAGGTAATTGGCAGCAGGCGGTCTCTCATGTTATTTATTTATTTATTTATTCATTCATTCATTCATTCATTCATTCATTCATATGTCCTCTTCTCACAATCTCATGGCAGTGATTCTGGTGATGTGCATGTTAAAACAGCAAGAATCTCACAAACTAAAATGTCTGACGTTCAAACAATTATCTCAATTTATAGAAAACAATTTTAAACAACAGAGCTGATCTCTGGCTAATCAATGTCTACTTCTAGCTGCCTATCTAGCTCCACGGCTTGTTGCTATTGTTTAAGATGAATATTGGCCATGTCATGAAGCTAATACATGGCCATGTATTTAATTTACTTTTTGCCCTCAACGTTGGTTATGTCAGTTGGTATTCCTTCCTTTCAAGCTAATGATGGATAATCAAGGCTAAAGAACAATGGGCATTGCTAGGGCAAAGGCATGAATGCGCTCTCTGCCTTTCTGAGATGAGAGAGAGAGAAAATATCCATTCAGGTTGTTTTGCTTAAGGGGCACTTCTCAGACAACAACAAAAAAAATGTCAAAATAAATTAGATTATCAAGTGTTTTCTTTGTGATAGAGAAGAAGATATTCCTTCTGTTCATTTCTGATTGTATCAAATCTTTTTGGGAATGATGAATTTCAGCCACACGAGAATTCCATTTGTAGCCTGCGTATGCTAGTACTGATAATAATATATTTATTATTTCCCTGTTAATATATAATTTTGCCCAATAATTCAATTTTTATATACTGTAGTTCCAGGGCCTTGTGATCCTGAAGATTTAATCGATGGAATCATATTTGCTGCCAATTATCTTGGCTCTACTCAACTCCTTTCAGACAAAACTCCGTCCAAGAATGTGAGAATGATGCAGGCTCAGGAAGCAGTAAGCCGAATTAAGGTGAAAATCAGTCACTCTCGTGATGTCTGAGTTGCAACTGTGACCAATCCATACTTTATCTCTGTCCTGAACCGTACTCTGGAAATAGTTCTATTATTGAATTGATATGTTTTGTTATTTTTATGCATAGTCTGCTTTCATAATTTGTAGATTAACATTTTGTTATAATTGAGTCCAGAAGGAAGCTAATAGATTGAAATAAATTTATATTTTTAATGCATAGTCTGTTTTCATAATTTCTAGATTAACATTTTGTTATAATTGAGTCCAGTAGGCAGCTAATACATTCAAATAAATTTATCTTCCCTTTATTGAGAGATAAAGAATGCTCATCTGAAAGGGAAATATTGTTTCTACAGTTGTCAGCTTGCTAATAGCAGCTGGCCATGAAAATCAAAATTGCCAAAAATGATTGACAAATTCTCAGAAACAATAGGATTACAATAAGCCAAGACAACACTGATGTGGCAGTTAAAAGGGAACTGAGGCATCTGATAAAGAACATATTTCCCATATAACTTGAGGGAGTAAAATGGGACCTATCAAATCTCAAATTTCAGAATATTCCAAACTAAATTATTATACGAATGCAGAATTAATACAGGTGAAACTCAAAAAATTAGAATATCATGCAAAAGTTCATTTATTTCAGTAATGCAACTTAAAAGGTGAAACTAATATATGAAATAGAGTCATTACATGCAAAGCAAGAAAGTTCAAGCCGTGATTTGTCATAATTGTGATGATTATGGCATACAGCTCATGAAAACCCCAAATCCACCATCTCAGAAAATTAGAATATTACATGCAATCAATAAAACAAGGATTGTACATAGAACAATATCGGACCTCTGAAAAGTATAAGCATGCATATGTACTCAGTACTTGGTTTGGGCCCCTTTGCAACAATTACTGCCTCAATGCACCATGGCATGGAAGCTATCAGCCTGTGGCACTGCTGAGGTGTTATGGAAGACCAGGATGCTTCACTAGCGGCCTTCAGCTCTTCTGCATTGTTCGGTCTCATGTCTCTCATCTTTCTCTTGGCAATGCCTCATAGATTCTCTATGGGGTTCAGGTCAGGCGAGTTTGCTGGCCAATCAAGCACAGTAATCCCACAGTTATTGAGCCAGGTTTTTGTGCTTTTGGCAGTGTGGGCAGCTGGAAAATGAAGTCAGCATCCCCATAAAGCTCGTCTGCGGAAGGAAGCATGAAGTGCTCCAAAATCTCCTGGTAGATAGCTGCGTTGACTCTGGTCTTCATGAAGCACAGTGGTCCAAAGTCCTGTTGCTCAGTGGTCCAAAGTCCTCTTTTCTGATGAGAGCAACTTTTGTCAAAAGCACTAAAACCTGGTTCAATGACCGTGGGATTACTGTGCTTGATTGGCCTCTCCGTTCTTCCTCCATACTCTGGGTCCTTGGTTTCCAAATGAGATGCAAAAGTTGCTCTCATCAGAAAAGAGGACTTTGGACCACTGAGCAACAGGACTTTGGACCACTGTGCTTCATTAAGACCAGGGTCAACGCAGCAGTCTACCAGGAGATTTTGGAGCTGCCCACACTGCCAAAAGCACCAAAACCTGGTTCAATGACCGTGGGATTACTGTGCTTGTTTGGCAAGCAAACTCGCCTGACCTGAACTCCATAGAGAATCTATGGGGAATTGCCAAGAGAAAGATGAGAGACATGAGACTGAATAATGTAGAAGAGCTGAAGGCCACTAGTAAAGCATCCTGGTCTTCCATAACACCTCAGCAGTGTTATAGGCTGATAGCTTCCATGCCACGCCGCATTGAGGCAGTAATTGCTGCAAAAGGGGCCCAAATCAAGTACTGAGTACATATGCATGCTTATACTTTAAAGAGGTCCGATATTGTTCTATGTACAATCCTTGTTTTATTGATTGCATGTAATATTCTAATTTTATGAGATTGTGGATTTGGGGTTTTCATGAGCTGTACTCCATAATCATCACAATTATGACGAATCACGGCTTGAACTACCTTGCTTTGCATGTAATGGGTCTTATCTCATATATTAGTTTCACCTTTTAAGTTGCATTACTGAAATAAATGAACTTTTGCACGATATTCTAATTTTTCGAGTTTCACCTGTATATGTGAATCAGAGTCCACAAAGAACCAGGAATTACAAGGGAAAGAGATACAGCTCAGACAATGTTTCATAAAATTGGATTAATTTACATTCAATAGGACTTTTTACATAATACATCTGGGTCTTTAGGTAGCTATTTACATTATGGCACTGAACCTCTTAATATGGTAATTAAAATATAAAATGAACATATTGTAGCAAATCAGCAAAGTACTTTTTCTTTTACTGCAGAATTAAAAATTGTATAAATATATGCAAATAATGGCATTGTTTGGTTTCTCTAAAAGTGATTAAACCTTGGCATGAAATTTGAGCTTTTCAGGTCATTCATTAGTAACTATAAAATGCAAAATGAATTAATAAAAACAGACAAAATTCCATTCCATTTTTTCTTATATTGAGTTCTGCTTTGCCAGTGACATATTCAAAGCTCATTAGCAATCAAACAAATAGTGGTTTAACTCTAGCGAGTTTAACCTTTTTTGAATCTTAAAAGTATAAAAGTATTTTTGGAGATTAACCTATCTTTTTTAAAAACTAATGTTAGTAATGTTATAGATACTGCTCAGTCCAGCAAGACTTCCTTAAATCTCATTGATTTTGTTAAGCTTAAAATGAATGGATGATTAAAGATGCTCAACTTTGGCTGGAGTTTAGGCAATATAATAAATACTGAAATATGTTACAAGTTAAAAGCAGTACATATTTATAAATTGAATTGTTTCACATTGTCAAAAGTGGCACAAAACTAAAGTGTCATTAAAAAGTACCTCAAATAGTTACTAAAATAGAAATAAATCGTATCTTTTTGTATAATTTTAAATGACAAATGTCTGTCACATGGTTCTGTTAGGCTTGTATGCTTTCTATGAAACGAAGGATGAAATACTGCTAAATATTTGAGGTTCTTTTGAAATCAAAATCAGCTTTGTTCATATTGTTTTGCTGTAAGTTCTTCATCAACCACCATACAACAAATGAGACATTATGAATAATACATTGGCTTCAAACTAGAGCTACGTTGCAAAATGACTTGTTTCTTAATGTTTGGCGCATTAGCAGTTTATTAAATTATAAAAAAAGATAATCTAATCTAATATTCTCAGTCTCTTGGAATTAAGAAAGCAACTCCATTAACAAATATATTTTCATGTGATCTGTTCCCATTTAATGAGCATTTTCTAGTTTATGCGGAAAGAGGGAGTACAAACTCCTATGTACAATGGGAGCAGATGGAGATGGCAGTGTAATCATAAAATAAAACACTTCCTTTTGCATCTATTTCTTTGTGTGTCTTCCTCAGCAAACTCCATACAGTCTAGTCAGCTTAGGATATGCATTGTTTTTACATTAAGCAGCCTTACTGTTAAACTCTTTTCACTAGTTAAATAAATCTTCTGGTAAATCTGTTGCTCAGAAATCAGGATCTGGAATTTCACTGCATAATGAGCAACGATGTTGGATGAAATTTTTGGCTTGCATTCATAGAAACACATTTGTCACCTCTAATAGCATTTGCAAGGATGAATGTAGTGATAAGATATTGACGAGGAGCAAGAAGACCCAGATTCTAACAGCAGGAGGTTTGGGTCAGTCGTTCTCTCTCAGCCAATCCCCCTCAAGATTGTTAATTGTGGGGAGAAAAGAGGAAGTGGGAGCTCTCTGTGAGCTTCTTTGAGCTTGCAAAGCTGTATATAAATCAAGTAAACAGGACTAAATAAATTATTTTATTAAAACTCAGAAAATAATTCAACCCCCTTGTCTAGAACTTTATTAAAATAAACTTTATTTTGTTTTTTCATATGTAATTTGCGATTCAGAATAATTGTTTGACACCCATTTGGCTATCTACGATGGAAGCATATATGCACCCAAATTTAATTAATATGGAAAATATTGTTATATATAAAGAGTTATTGAACAGACAGGGGGAGATTAAAACTAGATTAGAATTGGCATCACAAGGGGTACAAGTAGAATGGTGGTCTTATGTACAGATACAATCAAGGTTTGCACAGGACAGGAAGAAGGAAGATTACTAAAGATTACACAGTGATAGATAAACTTTTGATAAAGACAGAAAACAAGTTGATCAAAGTGCTGTATAGATTTTTATTGGAATATAAACTCGAGGAAGAACATGTCAAAGAAACTTTTCGCCTTGGCGAAAAATTTTGGTTATAATGTGGAATTGGCTAAGTGGAAAAACTTTGGATACTTAATCAGAAACTAACATTGGCTACGATGTATAAAGAAAATCTTTATGTTCTACAGATGGCATCTCCCCCCAGCATGACTCTCCAAAATGTTTAAAAATCTGGCCCCAAATTGTTGGAAGTGTAAAAAAACACCAGGCACTTTTTATCATATGTGGTGGAATGCAATGAGGACAAAAGATATTGGAAAATGATTCAATCATGGTTGGAACAAATGGTGGGAGACCAAATTTTGTTTAAACCAGAATTTTTTCTCCCAGGCATAAATACCGGAGGGGTTTAAAAAAATGTACTCTATCTAATTATACATGTACTAACTGCGCCGCGCATAACTTTTGCACAGTATTGGAAAAAAGAAAATACATCATCAGAGCTAGATATAATCAGAAAAGTGTTGGCCTGTGCGGAAGCAGATAGGCTCACTCTTGAACTTAAAAATAAAGGGGAATCAGAATATTTTGAAATCTGGAACAGATAAGACAAGATGAAAAGACTGGAACAAACTGTATATATTATAATTGGACAAAAGGATAGATAATGCACTACCGTGTTTCCTCTAAAATACAACAGGGTCTTATATTTTTTGACCCACAAAATATGGCCTTGGGCTTATTAAAGGGGAGGGCTTATTGTTTTTGGGTTGCCGGGCATCTGCTCCCTTGCAACCGGGCTTCTGAAGAACCAGGTACAGCTTGAGGGTCAAATCGCTGTGTTGCGCCCCCCTTTCCAGCCGGGCACAGCGCAGCTGACCGATCTAGTGGTACCTGGAAGGCACCAAGCAACAGGCACCTGTTCGCCACCCTCTGCCTCCCGCGGCTCAGCGCCTTTGGAATGCCCCTAGCTGAGTGAATGGGGCTCTGCATGGCTGGAGAGGGGGGTTGCGCGAGCGGCTTTTCGACTCCCCGCTTGCGCAGCTCACAATGCCCTTGGCTCACAATGCCCAGGGCACCTCCGCTGCTGGCGCCGCCTGCCTCTTGGGGTTTTTTTTTTCCGGCTTTCAAAGCACGGAGGACGGATGTCGCTCTGGGAGTACGCTCTATGGTAGCGTACAACCATAGAGCATATTCCCAGAGCGGTATCCTACCTCCGTGCTTTGGAAGCCGCAACGGAGGACAGATGCCGCTCTGGGAGTATGCTCTATGGTTGTAGCCAACAACCATAGAGCATACTTCCAGAGCGGCATCCGTCCTCCGTGCTTTTAAAGCCGGGGGAAAAAAACCAAGTGGCGGGCGGCGCCAGCAGCAGAGATGCCCTGGCTCTGCAGGTACTGTAGAGTTAGCCAAGGGCATTGTGAGCCTGTGAGTCGCTCTAGCGGGGAGTGGAAAAGCCGCTCGTGCAACCTCCCTCTCCAGCCATGCAGAACCCCATTCACTCATCTAGGGGCATTCTGAAGGCACCAAGCCATGGGAGGCGGAGGGCGGCGAACAGGGGCTCGTGTTACTTGGTGCCTTCTGGGTACCGCTAGATCGGTCAGCGGCGCTGTGCCCGGCCGGAAAGGGGGGTTGCTGGACGGCTGCTTGTGAGCGTGATCACCTTATGGCTGCTGTGTTGCTGCTGCGACAGCACAACACAGCCATTCGACCCTGAAGCTGTGCCTGGCTCTTCGGGAGCCCGCTCGCAAAGGAGCAGCTGCCCGGCAACCCCCCCTCTTCAACTGGGCACAGCGCCGCTGACCGACCTAGCAGTACCCAGGAGGCACCAAGCAACGCGAGAGCCTTTGCCCCCCACCTCGTTCCCGCGGCTTGGTGCTTTTGTGATACCGCTAGGTCGGCGAGCGGTGCTCTGCCTGGCCGGAGGGGGGTCTTATTTTTGGGGGTGGGCTTATATTTTTGCCCACGCAAAAAATGTGGCAAGGCTTTAGTTTCAGGACAGGTCGTATTTTCGGGAAAACATGGTAAGTAGGCTAATAGTTAATGGTTGAGACTAATTGTGTATAATGTGGATGTATGGTCACTTCGACTCTGCGGTATTGCATTGTTTTAAATGTAAAAATAATGAAAATATATTTCATAATAATAATAATAATAATAATAATTGTTTGATTTTACATTGTGACATGAAGACATACATCTAAAGTAGACCGAAAGTGTTTTATTTGTTTTTAAATATATAATTTGCTATTCAACATAATTCTTTGATCTCACATTGTGACATGAAGACATATATCTAAAGCAGACTAAAAGTGGGTTTTGTTTTTGTTTTTGTTTGGTTTGGAATTGGTTTGTACCAATGTCTTCATTTTGAAAATAATCTCATGGATGACATTTATTGAATTCTGCTCTATAAGGAGGCCACAGTCCCTAAGAAGTAAGTTTAAAGTAATAAGATTCTCCTTGCAGTGAGAAAGGGACAGCCTAGCAAACTATTTTGGTAGCCTCTGGGGAAATAATATCCACTGATAGTTGCTAGTTTTATTTCATAGCATTGATGCTGAAGGTGAAGGGGTTGATGGTGACATCTACACATCTTAAAGTTCCAAGGTTGAAAAACATTGATATCAATGTATTGTACTGCAAATACCATGGTTTCTAGTCAACACCAAGAGCCATGCTGGTTGAAATGTATAAAAGTTGTAACATAAATGAGAGAGTGTAGGTTGGAAAGGCTGTTCTGATGTACTGTATACACAGTTTAATTAGGTGACACCAACGGATGTACTGCTATAGATCCCTGGTTGACATAGAGTCTCTACAAGATGTTAGCTAACTATTCTCCTTTTTTTGTTTATTTCATGCTAAGCAGATGGCCCAGAAATTAGCCAAAAGCAGAAAGAAGGTGCAGTACAATTTCATCAGCTTGATGTGTTGTCTAGCTTTTGTTATTTCATTTTACTTTTTCTGCATCTCTCTTTGTCACATTTTTAAAACAAACCCTGTATCCAGCAAATGTTCCTCATTAAATGTTTGAACCACCATGTAAATTGACACATGTCAGATAACAAGTGGCCCAATTTGTACATATTTTGCTTGTTATTAACCATTTCATGACCATAATATAATTATTAATGAAATGAAAACATGCTATTGCTAAAAGCACATCCCAAATATAGAGCTAATGAATGCTTGTTTAATTTTATAAATTAAATCTTTCTTTCCAAAAAAGACAAGTTATATTTTATTTCATTTTAAAATTTCATTTCTCTTAATTAATAGATGTAACAAAATTGCTGGATGCAACCAAATGGCTTACTTTTCTTATATAAAATTTAAATTATATAATTATGTGCAGTATACACATTATAGAAAGCATTTTGATGCAAACACAGTTCAGCAGTGGGCAGCAAAATACAATAATGTGATATTCTAGAGCAGTGTTTCTCAACCTTGGTGACTTTGTCCTGTGGACTTCAACTCCCAGAAGTCCACAGGACTTAAAGTCACCAAGGTTGAGAAACACTGTTCTAGAGCATTGTACAGGGCCAACATTTTCAGCATTTACAATTATTTTTTTCAACAAATAGATATGTTATGCCAGTTGAGGTTTTAATAAGCTTATTTACTGCACCTTCAGTTATAAAAAACAATATCAATATCATTTGGTGATTGGCATGTGATTTTTTTTTTAACCACAGTAACCACAGTGATATTTAGCATGCATTGTACATATGTTATGAATAGCTCATTTTAGTGTAATAATACTTACATTTGTATGGCTGTAGCAAGTTCTACATTTTTTTCATCATTCCTAACAATAAACTTTATTGTAGTGGGAGTTGGAAGTGGGATTATTTTACTATTTTTGCAATTCTTATGACTAACCGTTTAAACTGGTAATGCTTCGACCTAAAACAAATATCATGAATATGAATGCACACGAAAGCCTGTTTTTATGACAGTGCTTTTACTTTGGCGAAGAGGGGAATTAATACTGAGCATATGTAGGGCATTGGCTCGTTTTTCTTCCCTCTTCTTTTTGGGTAGCCAAAACAGCATAATGCCATCTCTTCATCTCTACCTAACTGTGCCTTGAGCTCATTAGCCATAATTAATGAAAGATTGGCTGTTGAACTGATTTAAAAGAATCCGGGGAGAGCTCCTATGCCAGAAAGAGGACAGAGGAGAATGTGTTTTCATGTCAGGAAAAAATATCACACAGACCCAGAGTTGGGAGGAAATTCACCATTTTCCATCACTCATATTTCATACTATTTCTGCTTATCATTAACTTCACAGTCAAATAGTACATTTTGTAAGATTTATTTTATTCATATCTAATCCAATATTTTTAAAAATATGGCTTTTGAAGTACATATTTCCTAATGACAAATGGCTTCAACTGCAGGTTCCTGAAGGTGAATCTCAACCTATGACTGAAGTGGATCTTTTCATTTCAACACAGAGAATAAAAGTGCTAAATGCAGACACCCAGGTATAGCAAACTCTGTATAAACTATTTTACAAGGATTGGAAATACATCATGGAGCCATTTCTTCTTTATTTCCATTTACTTCTTGCCTTACTATAAAAAAAACATAGTTTAGAATTTTTGTAAGAAGATGAAATAATTTAACTGCTTTCCAAATTTGTTTACATTAAAAATATCATTTCTTATTTTAAACATAACTTTTGCAATGATTGCTTATTGGAGTGATCAAGAATGCCAGCAAGCAACAGTTTCAAGGGGGGGAGGGGAATACAGTCCTAGATTTTAAAATATTCAAACTTCCATATTAGTATCAGTCATAATTCACGTACAATGACTAAGTTATTCCTCTTCAAAATAAGGTACAGGTAGTATTCCACAGGATCATAATTGGGCTCAGAATCTGTCATTGAGCAAAGCGGTCATTAAGCAAAATGCCATGTGACCACTTTGCTTACTTATTGCCATCCTTGCTCTCTTTGGTCAGTTGTGAGTCATAAAATGGACTTCCCAATTGGTAGGGCAGGAAGCCTGAATCCTCACCCCTGCCCCATCAGGAAGAACAGTCAAGAGAATGATGACATTTGAGGGAGATGCGGGTTTTCCCCCTCTCAGGAGGAGAGATCCCTTGGGATGCTGGAGGAATGGAGTTTTAATCTGGTAAAGATACTAGCAAATACCATCATTCTGAAAAGCTCAAACATTGGCATTCACTATCTGGAGAGGAAAATGTCTTCCAGAACAATAGCATTTTCTAGAGTTTTTGCTAATTTTAAGGTCTGTTCTTCTGGCATGGAGAAGGATTTCTCCTCCTGTACTGAGCAGAGGGGGAAATAACTTAGCAAGCAGGGGGAAAAGACCCCAAATCCAATGTCCCTTTCCTGCCCATTGACTTTCCTGGAAAGCCAACAGAAAAGATTACAAATAGTAATCTATGTGATTCCCAGGTTCTTGGCAACTGGTCATAAATGTCAACAGGTTGCCAAGTGCCTAAAATGCGGTCATGTGAAGGGGCCAGCTTGATTTTTATGATGGCTGGAAGTGCTTTACGGGTCATACAGCATCTGTTCTGAGGCCACCATGACTGCAAATAATCATCAGCCATAAGTCAAGGATTACCTGTACACGCCAGGATCCCAATAAGTATTTTACAAGAGACTCTTGTGATCTGGCAGGTGGCAACTCTTATTCTTCCTTGATTTGTATAGGTGATGAAGGTTTCCTTTAATTTGGAAAACTCAAATTATATGGAATGCCAGTGTTCTTAAATGGTTATGTTAGTGATAAAGAACACTAATGCAAGGGTCTTTTTTTTTTTAAGGAAACAATGATGGATCATCCTTTGAGGACCATTTCCTACATTGCAGATATTGGAAATATAGTTGTATTGATGGCTCGAAGGCGAATGCCAAGATCAAATTCTCAAGATAATGTGGAGGCATCTCATCCTTCTCAGGATGGGAAGAGGCAGTACAAAATGATCTGCCATGTTTTTGAATCTGAAGATGTAAGGAACGTCATCATTTCTGTTTTTGAAATCAATATAGAATCCTCCTCTTTCATCAGGCTGTTTGTTGCAATCCATAGTTGTAGGGCATGAAAGAATGCATGTGCTGATCCTGATAGAAAGGAACCTATCAGTAAGAGAAAGGTTGTCACTTGTCTAGCCTGCTAGTCATTGTTTCTCCCAGACCATGTCCTGAATCATGGAAATAACAGAGACATAGGTAAGAACTCTTTTCTAAAATGGTTTTCAAATAGAACTCTTAATGGCAAAAGGGTTGAACAAACAAGAAGGCTGCTAAGGAGCTGGGGAACACAATGGTGAGGTAAATGAGATAGTTGATCCCTTCTATATGGATGGCGAGATCTGAGTTAGTTTCTTTGACAAGGTAGGGTTCTTTCTGGCCAATAGTCTTGCTGACCGCCTTTGTGGACACTTGCAGTGTAGGGGACGTTGGCTCCACCTCTTTGACTTGTGTGGCCAGTGACAGCTGCCTCTCTATGTTTTTATGTGACTCTTTCAGCTGAATCCTTCAGGCTGATAATCCTCTCCATCTTCTACATCTGAACTGGCCCTGACAATCATCACAATCAGAGTTTATAACCAACTAAGATTAATCCTACAATAGACAATATTTGGTGATGAGAAGCATGTACAAAAAGAACAAAAAAAAATAGGAGTATGTTTTCTTAATTTTGGGTGCTACCCTCAGGCTGAGAGAAGAGTGATGGTTTTGAACAATGCCAGGAGAAAATGATGCAAAACCTACACTATCAATGTTTTTCTTTAATCCACTAAACCACGAATGATGGCTGCAAGATTACGGTGACCTGGCCATGAATAGACCAAACCAAGAACTTGAAGGGGGAAAATTGCTCTGTAAATACAGTTTTGTCTGTCTATTTCTTTCTGTAAAGCTTCATCATATTAGAAGGAAAATCTCAGAGGGTGCAAATGAGCGTTTATTGCTTGAGTCTAGTAGACATTCTGAACAATAAAATCACTCCCTCCTGCTTGCTATTCCATAAAGTGCTCCATCCATGCAATTGTTGAGGCCAGTAATTTGAAGCAGCTTTTCAAATTGAGGACCCAAATGACTTTTTAGGGTTCATCTATTTCCCTCAGGCTCTTTGTAACCTTACTCATGGTCATGCATTGTTTGATATATTGCCATATATTTCACACCCCAGCTTATGGTGGGGTTGGAAACCTTTTTAAAATTTCTCTGCTCCTACTGGATTTCCTTAACTATTTTATTATGTTTTTTTTCCCTTTTACAACTGATATAGGCACAGTTAATTGCGCAGTCCATTGGCCAGGCATTCAGTGTGGCATACCAGGAGTTCTTAAGGGCAAATGGAATAAATCCTGAAGACCTGAGTCAGAAGGAATACAGTGACCTCCTCAATACTCAAGATATGTACAATGATGATCTGATCCACTTCTCAAAGTCTGAAAACTGCAAAGATGTATGCACCTCTTTATTTGCAATACTTTTCAGCTAAGAATCCTCTCACCTAATTTTCGCAGCTAATTATAAAGCTTCTGTTAATGAGTGACTTCCTTCAATAATATACAGACTTTTATTTACTTTTAAAATCTGCAAAAACAGTTATTTTCTCTCTTCCCTACTCTCCTTTTTTCATCTTTAAAAATGTTCACACTTTGGATTAACATGCTTTGCATTCTGTTGAAGACACAACTTTCCAACGTTTTGACATACTGGGCATCACTGTGAAGTGGCAGTAGGGAAAAAAAGCTAGTTATTTTATCAGCAATTGCTTTCCTGTTGAGGTAAAATATTTGTAAGAAAAGTTATTTAAAAGTCTCCATACAATTAAAGCTGTTTTTAACTATAAAGTTTGAAATACTACATGCAGAAGAATAGCCAGGGTACCTGTAATTTGGAAATATTTATATTCAATTAAAATGCTAATATATTTACTTCCTTTATTTCCACTCAACGGTTGCATACCATTTATATACTTTATATACTTTACTTTAGATACTTTTTATTAAAGTTGACTTTTTAAAAATGTTCATATTGTAGTTGTATGGGTAAGGCAAAAAGTGTTGCCAACTGGGGCTGCTTTGCAGGATTGCTACATTTCGTAACAGAGAATTGTTTCTGATTTTTCTTCTCTTCCATCCAGGTTTTCATTGAGAAGCAGAAAGGTGAAATTCTAGGCGTAGTGATTGTAGAATCCGGGTGGGGATCCATCTTGCCTACAGTTATCATTGCCAATATGATGCATGGGGGACCAGCAGAGAAATCTGGAAAGCTGAATATTGGAGACCAGATCATGTCGATCAATGGGACTAGTTTAGTTGGCCTACCACTGTCTACATGCCAGAGTATCATAAAGGTACAGAAAATGATTTTTTTTGTTTATTTAAAGTAGGATCCTGACTCTACTTAACCAACAGCGGCTTTCTCGGTTTAGCAAGCTAAAACTGGAATATGATATCTCAGTATGTAAGAATTGGGGATAATAAAAGTTATTGACAGAAATAGTACTAACTATTCCCTTTATACAGTAAGTTAAAGCAATAGTCCACAAAGAAAAAAAATCATAAGTGACTGCTACTATAAGATAAAATCAAAATAATGAATGTTTATCAAGAAGTGCCATCTTTTCATACATATACTGTGATGTTGTGTACATGTAAAAAGGCAGCTTTTGTATCATAAGACAGCAATACACATTTCATTACTTGTTCTCCTCAGCCCCCTGTGAATCTCTCATTCAGAAGCGAGGGGAAGAGGCCCTGGAAAATGTGAAGAAAATATAATGGTGTTAGTGTATTTCTAAATGCTTCTGAATGATAAAAAATTTCTAGATTCGTTGATAAATAAAAGGGGGACATGATAATTTTTTTAGTCCTATTAGCAGCAACAGCCAGGAAAATTAATTAAACCAACCTTAAGATATGGCTGTCATTATCATTACTGTCTTTATCAGGGTTAGCAGAGATCACTTCCCATGTTTATCTGCCCATCCAATCAGTTCAGATAGGTCAACTCCCTCCATGTCCTACCTTTATGAGATCTCCATCTGATGGCCCTTTAAAGCCATCAGATCCTTTAAAGCCGTCTAACATAGAAGGAAGGCATGTGAAATTGGCATCTGGCGTATGCATAACTATATATTTTCTATTTTAATGTTGATTTTGTTTTGTTTATTTTAGGGGTTCATTAATTTTGAAGGTGTTGCTTTCTATTTTATTCTGATATTGATTTTTATTTGTACTGAGCCTTCAAGAATAGGTGGCAGGAAAATAAAGGAAAAGAATAAAATAAGTTGTCAGAAATGGACAACGACAACTTCCCTAGACTGTAGCACCATTGTACAGATCTTACTGTCGGGGTGGAAGTTTTTCCTTAAATAGAACCTAGTTGTAGTTTAGCTTCCTTATTTCTGATCCTAGTTTCTGTGTTAAAGGAAAATAATTCCTGAACATCTTCCTTGTAGCATCCTGGTCTGTACTGAACACTGATATCATATCTCTCTAGTCTTTTCTCCAGACCGATCCCAGATATCTTCAACCTGTACTACCCACCCCCCCCGGGTTTGTTAGCCGCCCTGAGTCCCTCCGGGAATAGGGCGGCATATAAATGCAATAAACCTTTAACCTTCAACCTGTCTTCATAGAGCAATGACCTCAAGTTCCTGTAATGCCTTTGTTGCTCTTCTTTGAGTGTGTTATAATCTGTGGCAATCCTAGGAAAATATGTTGCCCAATATTCCAATGGTTTTGTGAATGTAGAATGTAGAAGTGATTAAGGCTATTACATGGCTTTGATACAGAATATCTGAACTGAACTTTTCTAGAGCTGCTTCACATTGCTCTTATATTTAGCTTATGTTATGACCACAGTCAAATCATTTTCCAATATAGTGATTCCCAAGGCACAGAGATCACTGTCTTCTATGTGTGGTCTAAGTTTTTCTTTCCTATATGTAAGTAATAACTTACATTTCTCCCTTATGAAGGGCATCTTTGTCCTCTCAGCTCAGTCTTCCAATCTGTCTGGATTAGACTGCAATCTCATTTTGTACCCTGAATGTTAGCCAGACCTTCAAATTTTATGTCATCTGAAAATGTGATATCCACCCATCAATCCAGGTCATCAATAAAATATTGAATAGTATTGGCCCCAATGGTTCTACTGCCCAACTCAATATAAGGGCATTAATTCATAGGTACTAAGTGGCAGTAGTCTTCCACAACAGCTCCAGTTTCTCATGTGGCCGCTTGGGAAAATTAATTGCCTACCGTTTAACTGATATAGATATTATAATTATTTATTTTTGTATGCCTTGCTTCTATGTTAAGAATAAATTAAATGTAATGCTACCCAAATACTTTTTAAAAGTAGACTTGCCATATTAAGGTCTACTGCAGATTTCAAAAGAGTAATGTGAAAATCCTGCTATCTTGTATTCCAGGGTTTAAAAACACAAGCCAGAGTGAAACTGAACATAGTGAGATGTCCTCCAGTAACTACTGTACTCATTAGAAGACCAGACCTCAGATACCAACTAGGCTTCAGTGTACAGAATGGCATAGTAAGTAATATTCAATATAATTTCTTATTCATAATCCTATTTATTGTATATATTTTAAATGCTTCCAGTTAAAACATTATCATGTAATGAGAATACTGAGCATGATACATTGTTGTTGTTCTTGTCATTGTTATATTATTATTATTATTATTGTTGTTGTTGTTGTTGTTATTATATAATTGTATCACAGCGACCAGTTGTTCCGCCGGTTTGGCATTGGTTACTAGTCGGGCCCCACCCAGGGGCCTAGGACGTCGTAACGTATTTTCGTAATATGCGTGCAGATCCAAGCAGTGCGGCTTTTTGCATTTGACTGATGGTGATTTTGTCAATTTTTAACTGTTTTAAATGTAATTCCAGTGCTTTTGGAATAGTACCCAGTGTGCCAATTACCACTGGAATTACCACTGCTGGTTTGTGCCATAGTCGTTGAATTTCAATTTTTAAGTCCTGGTATCTTGCGATTTTTTCATTTTCCTTCTCAGCGACCCTGCTATCACCTGGTATTGCGATGTCTATGATTGTGACCTTATTTTTCTCAACCAGTGTGATGTCTGGTTGTATTATGAGCCAGTATTTTTTCGGTTTGTATATGGAAATCCCACAAGATCTTGACCATCTGATTTTTGGTGACTTTTTCAGGCTGATGTTCCCACCAGTTTGTTGCTGTTTTAATATTATAATTTTTGCACAAATTCCAATAGATCATTTGTGCTACTGAATTGTGCCGCAATTTATAATCAGTCTGCGTGATTTTTTTACAGCAGCTGAGTATGTAATCAACAGTTTCATCAGCTTCTTTGCAAAGTCTGCATTTGGCATCATCAGAGGATTTTTCGATTTTGGCCTTAATGGCATTTGTGCGGATAGCTTGTTCTTGCGCAGCCAGGATTAGTGACTCTGTTTCTTTCTTTAATGTACCTGTTGTTAACCATAACCAAGTTTGTTCACTGTCCACTTTATCTTTTATTTTTTCCAGAAATTGGCCATGCAGTGCTTTGTTCTGCCAACTCTCCATTCTTGATTTTATCACATGTTTTCTGTATTCTTGTTTCGTCTGTTGGGCCTTCAGTAGTTTTTTGTTCTTTACTTCAATTAATAGATGTTCTTGACTTTCTTTTAAATAATCAGCCAGTGCATGTTTTTCTTCTTCAACTGTTTGCTTCACTTGTAATAATCCTCTGCCACCTGATTTTTGGGGCAGGTATAGTCTATCAGTATCACCACATGGATGTAAACTATAGTGCATTGTCATTAGTTTCCTGGTTTTTCGGTCCAAAATGTCCAAATCAGCTTGTGTCCAGTTAACTATACCAGCTGTGTATCTTATAACTGGTATTGCCCAGGTATTTATGGCCTTGATTGTATTTCCACCATTCAATTTAGATTTCAAAATTTTCCTAACTCTGTTGGTGTACTCTCGCCTGACAATAATAGTTTTTACTTTTCCATGCTTGATATTATCCAACTGCAGAATGCCTAAGTATTTGTAGGCTTCATTTTCGTTGCATTTAATTAGTTGGCCATTGGGCATTTCAATTCCCTCACATGCAGTGATTTTGCCTCTTTTTATGGATACAGTGGCGCATTTTTCCATGCCAAACTGCATTGAAATATCGGTGCTGAATACTCGGACTGTATTTGTCAATGATTGGATTTCTATTTCTGACTTTCCATAGAGTTTCAAATCATCCATATATAGTAAATGCGAAATTTTTTCAGCTTCTTTGGCTGTTTGGTAGCCTAATTTCATTTTTTTTAAGATTACTGATAGTGGGATCATTGCGATGATAAAGAGAAGAGGTGAAAGTGAATCACCCTGGAAAATTCCTCGCTTGATATTAACCATTCCGTAGATCTCATTCCCTACTGCCAACTCAGTTCTCCATTGTTTCATCGCCTTTTCAGTAAAGGATGTAATATTTTTGCTAATGCCAGTTGTTTCTAAGCATTTTATGATCCAACTATGTGGCAGTGAGTCAAATGCCTTTTTGTAATCAATCCAGACCATATTCAAGTTCGTTTTTCTGTTCTTACAATTTTCTAATATCATTTTATTAGGAGCTGATCTTTTGTGCCCCTGCTCCTTCTTTTGTTGCCTTTTTGCTCTACTGGCAAGATGTTGTTTGTTTCCAAATAATCCATCATGTTATCTGCAATAATGCCTGTGAGTAATTTGAAGGTTGTTGGCAAGCATGTTGTTGGTCTGTAGTTTTCAGGTGTTGTTCCTTTAGTTGCATCTTTCTGAATCAAGTATGTTTTTCCAGTTGTCAACCATTCATCAATTTGGCCCTTTTGTAAAATTTCATTCAGTTGCCTGGCCAATATTGCATGTAAACTGGTCAGATATTTGAGCCAGAAACCATGTAATTGGTCCTTTCCAGGTGATGTCCAATTCTTTACCTTTTTTACTCGATTTTTGACCATCTCAGTTGTTATTTCTAATCCTTGCATTTGTTTGTTGCCAATGGTTTTCTCAAAGTCATGTATCCACTTTGCTTCCTTATTGTAGTCCTTTGCATTTTCCCACAATTCTTTCCAAAATTCAACTGTGGCCTGCTTTTCTGGTTTTTCACTTTTGGTGTCACCATTCACATTAAGACTTTGATAAAAACGCCGTTGGTCTGATCGAAATTGCTGATTTTGTTTATATTGAATGATTCGTGCCTCATAGCTTTGAATTTTTCTAGCTGTTGCTGTTATCCGCTGTTTTACAATCTCTACAGCTTCATTGATGTTTCTTGTATCCAATCTATATCTTCTGATTAGCCGATCTATGGTTTTATTGTTTTTAAGCCATTGCTCATGCATGTTCTTTAAGTTACTAGCATCTGCCCTTAATTTTTTGACTGTTTGTTCTAATCGGATTTTCCACTTTGGCTTTGATGCTTTTTCTGTTGTGTGACTAGGTACTTTAATTTTAATGCCTCGTTCATTAGTGACTATTACAGCTGCGCTGTACATTAACTGGTTTGTTTCCAAGATGAATTCCGGTTCAATTGTTGAAAACACTGCATTAACCATTTTCATGATAGGGGCCAAAATTTTCTTAGGCACAGTTTTTAGTGATGGTAAACGTTGCCTTTCCTCATTAAGCAGAAAATGCTCCATGATCTTATCCTTCAATTCTTTTTGTTTTTGAGTTAGTTCATCAGTTGGTTCAGTGATCACTGGTTCTAGTGGTGGTGGTGTTATTTCCTTCCCGAGAGCTTCTTCTGGGAGTTCTACTATAATGTCTTTAGTTGTGTCTTGAATATCAGTTATTTCTGCTTGTGATATTGTTTTTTTTTCGGTTTTGCAATTTGCCTGAATTTCCTCAAGTTCAACTTCACTAAACACTTTATTCCACATAATAAATCGCGTTTGATCTGCTAGTCGTT
This sequence comes from Thamnophis elegans, assembly GCF_009769535.1. Lineage (NCBI taxonomy): Eukaryota > Metazoa > Chordata > Lepidosauria > Squamata > Natricidae > Thamnophis > Thamnophis elegans. Next base: position 77,371,739 of record NC_045543.1, on the reverse strand, counting down.
GTTCACTAACATTTGAATCTGGATATTGTTCTTTCCATAATTCATACATTCGCTTTAAATAGCCTCTTTTTTCTGGCTCTGAGTTGTAGTAACAGGCCATTATGGCATGGTTTTCATCTGCACTAATAATAATAATTCAACGACTATGGCACAAACCAGCAGTGGTAATTCCAGTGGTAAAGAAGCTGAAAAAATTTCACATTTACTATATATGGATGATTTGAAACTCTATGGAATGAGTGATTTTGCCTCTTTTTATGGATACAGTGGCACATTTTTCCATGCCAAACTGCATTGAAATATCGGTGCTGAATACTCGGACTGTGTTTGTCAATGATATTATTATTATTATTATTATACAATTGTATCACAGCGGCCAGTTGTTTCGCCGGATTTGGCATTGGTTACTAGTCGGGCCCCACCCAGGGGCCTAGGACGTCGTAACGTATTTTCGTAATATGCGTGCAGATCCAAGCAGTGCGGCCTTTTGCATTTGACTGATGGTGATTTTGTCAATTTTTAACTGTTTTAAATGTAATTCCAGTGCTTTCGGTATAGCACCCAGTGTGCCAATTACCACTGGAATTATCACTGCTGGTTTGTGCCATAGTCGTTGAATTTCGATTTTTAAGTCCTGGTATCTTGCGATTTTTTCATGTTCCTTCTCGGCGACCCTGCTATCACCTGGTATTGCGATGTCTATGATTGTGACCTTATTTTTCTCAACCAGTGTGATGTCTGGTGTATTATGCCCCAGTATTTTGTCGGTTTGTATACGGAAATCCCACAAGATCTTGACCATCTGATTTTCGGTGACTTTTTCAGGCTGATGTTCCCACCAGTTTGTTGCTGTTTTAATATTATAATTTTTGCACAAATTCCAATGGATCATTTGTGCTACTGAATTGTGCCGCAATTTATAATCAATTTATTATTATTATTATTATTATTATTATTATTATTATTATTATTATACAATTGTATCACAGCGGCCAGTTGTTTCGCCGGATTTGGCATTGGTTACTAGTCGGGCCCCACCCAGGGGCCTAGGACGTCGTAACGTATTTTCGTAATATGCGTGCAGATCCAAGCAGTGCGGCTTTTTGCATTTGACTGATGGTGATTTTGTCAATTTTTAACTGTTTTAAATGTAATTCCAGTGCTTTTGGAATAGCACCCAGTGTGCCAATTACCACTGGAATTACCACTGCTGGTTTGTGCCATAGTCGTTGAATTTCGATTTTTAAGTCCTGGTATCTTGCGATTTTTTCATGTTCCTTCTCGGTTTATTATTATTATTATTATTATTATTATTATTATTATTATTATTATTATTATTTTATCCTTTCATTCAACTCAAGGAATGACCATACCTAATATTCCTGCCTCCTATTTTCCTCACATCAACAATCCTGTGAGGTGGGTTGGGCTGAGATAGATAGAGATAGAGATAGAGATAGAGATAGAGATAGAGATAGAGATAGAGATAGATAGATAGATAGATAGATAGATAGATAGATAGATAGATAGATAGATAGATATGCAAAAACACCCAACCAGCTTTCATGTCCAAGGCAAGATTAGAACTCACAGTCTCCTGATTTCTAGGCCAGCATTTTAATCTCTGTATCAAATTGGGAATCATGCAAATGCAAATTAATGCTTGGCCTTATTGAAGCACCTGCTATTATATCTTTTCAATGTTGTTGGTTTCTTATATCTTTCCAGATCTGTAGTCTTATGAGAGGAGGGATTGCAGAACGAGGAGGAGTCCGAGTGGGTCATCGAATTATTGAAATAAATGGACAAAGTGTTGTAGCAACACCTCATGAAAAGATTGTTCATGTTCTCTCAAATGCTGTTGGTGAGGTAAGAGCTGGAATCCATCTGTGCCCCCATGAAAGGTTGGCTGGGCTGCATTATTGCTGCCACAAATTAAAATATTGGTGGGACACTCTTTAATACACATAGTAGTGTTATAAATTTTCCTGAGCCTGTTGTATTCTTTATATTGCATATTTGATGGGTTCAGGATTATACGCCTTTCTTCCAAGCTGTTTTGATCTTATAAGCACCTCACAGTTATAAAATACTATATATTCTCATAGACAAACTTAGAACTTTAGGTACTAAATTGCACCCAGAAAATTAGGTTCAGCTTATCCACAGATGGACTTATTAGCAAGTATATACCGTGATAGTTTTTATCCACAGATGGACGTACCCACTACATATGATTATTCTAGCTGAGTGATAAGATAACCAAGTGAAAATTCTGTCTAGGAATTTGAACCTATTTAGTCTAATATGCCCTTCACTACACCAGAAAGTCTTTGGTCTATCTGGATTCCAAATTTAAAGTCTAATGCAACTGTCACCATTTTCTCTTTCAATTGTTTATGAACTAGGAGAAAAGGACATGAAAAATGACCGAAACTATTTTTTAAAAATTAGACGCATAATGTACATCATACAGTGGTGCTTAAAAGTGTGCAAACCTTTTTGTGACAAATATAATATTTTGGCACATTTATTTAATTGGGCTCTGTATTTAGTTTTAGGACTTATGTGGAGAACAGTTCACATTTTAGGCCATGTACTGTATGTTTTCAGAATAAAAGACACACCTAGCTTTTGAGGAGGAAAACAAAGGGGGGGAAATCTGCCTCTGCCTCCCAGCAATTTGCCTCCTTACAGCAAACAACCTGTTTCAGTTTCAGGACAGCCTCATTAGCACAAGCAGCTGATTATCGGTTGGATCGGCCTCCCGACGATCAGCTGTTTAGGCTGCAGCAATTTCCATAGCCAATTGCCGCCTCTGCACACCCCATTTTCGGCCTCTGCATCCCATTTTCAGCCTCTGCACGCCCTGCTTTCAGCCTCTGCGTACCCCATTTTCTGCCCATTCCGGCCGGCAGGGATCGGAATGGGCAGAAAATGGGGAGTGCAGAGGCCGAAAATGGGGCGCATAGAGGCCAATGGCAATGGTAAGCCTGAAATAGCTGATGGTCAGTAGGCCGATCCAACCGACAATCAGCTGTTTGCACTAATCAGGCTGTGCTGAAACTGAAACGGTCTGTTTGCTGTTTGCTACAAGGAGGCAAATTGCTGGGAGACAGAGGCGAAAGCGTGGGAGCGGTGAGGCTACATTTGGTGTATAAAACGCACCCAAATTTTCACCCTCTTTTAGGGTGGGGAACAGTGCGACTTACATTCATAAAAATACAGCAGGTGGTCCTTAGTTAACAGCCACTCATTTAGTTGAAATTTACAATGGTGGTAGTTAGGGCTAGATCTTGTAGTTACAGCTAGAGTCCCCACAGTCACATGATCACAATTTGACAACCTTCCTTGCCAGCTTCCCAAAAACAAACTCAGTGGGGTAGCTGGCAAGAAGTCAGAAGTCACAATTATAACAGAATAACAGCTATATAGAAGGGAAAATGATCTCCCTGCTCCTCCCCTGCATGTTGCACAGATATTTTTAGTTATTTCTCATTTAACTTTACATCCAATGATTTAATAGACTGATTCCTGAAATGGACATATAACCATGTATTTTGCATTAAAATTTGAGTTGCTGTTTAATATCTCATTTTAAAATATATTCATACCTTTAGCATTAATCTAATTATTGAATGGAATTTTTATTTATAGGCTTATACTAATATGTTAGCTAACAGATGATATTATACATTGCATATTGCTATTGAACGTATATATCATCCTCTTTCAAATGTCTTTTGAATGGAGAGTACTGAAGCTATTCTACTCTTGACCCAATGCAAATGCCCCAATCCCTTTGATTATTCTGGATGGACTATCAACTAAATAGTCCTTCTTTCTTCCAGATTCATATGAAGACTATGCCAGCTGCCATGTACAGACTCTTGACTGCACAGGAACAACCAGTTTACATCTGAAGCTGACTCTTCCAGTGTGCATGGAGGATGTTCCTTCTCATTAGTGGTGGTGTTTTCTTGGGCTGCATTTTGATGTCTGCAGCAGCATATCTCTTGCTCTTTTCTTACCTTGGATCATTCCATTGGGTATCAGATGGCATTTTTGGTTGCACCTTTTTACAACTAGTTTTATGTAACTAAGAATCTCTAATATACACATGCATGCACTTCTTCAAGCTATGTCATTTATGTTTTGTGGCTCTTACGATAGAAAACACAAGTAACTTAAATAAAAATAAAGTAAAAAGCTCTTCTCACCAAATAAGACAGACTGCAGGGTAACGTTCTCTATTTATGAAAACAGACAGGATGTTGATCAATTTCTCTTATAAAGTTGCTGTGCCAAAGGTAGGAAAGCAACATTATAATTTTACCCTAAACAAATAATTAAATATAATTTAAAGGAAACACTGATTTTCTTATGCAATTAAAAATTTATGTAATGGAAATCTATTACTAAATGATGGTGTTTAGCTTTTGCTGATAAACCTCCAGACTTAAAGGTGTATTGTCTATGGGAGATATCATTTTACAATTTTTCCCCTTGAGTTCAAAAACTTTCCTCATATTTTTGAAAAGTCATTTTTTTCTTGAATATAACACAATTTTTTAAAAGTGACTTTTCTAATTCCTGCCTTCTTTCCAAGATAAATGATTCACTTGAAATATCCAATATCCAAATATCCAAGTATGGGGGTTTGAGGAAAATGTTTTGCAAGATTTTCTATTTTTTTCCATTGTAGGCATCCATGGGTAAATAAGCTGTCACATTTTAAGTGTTTGCTTGTTACAGTACTACTTCTGTTTGTTCTGAGCCAGTTTTAATTTTAACATATCTTGGTATAAAAATCTTGAATTTATTTATTTTTATGAGTTTTCTTTCATTCTGGACCATAATTATGTAAGAAAAAACCTTAATTTATTTTGTTATATATACATATATATATATACATACATACATATATATATATATACACATATATAAAATAGATGAAAAGTTATTCCTACCCCATGTGATGCTAAAAAGATTGTGTTCAGTTAATTATTGTAGACACTTGTGAAATGAAAGAATATTGCAAAAAGTTTGGTCATGATAGCTAAAATCAAGGCCAGTAGACTGTAATGTTTGTAGTAAACTATAGAGTGAGAACACAAAAGTTTAGGTCCTGTGGCAGCTTACACAATTATAAATTTAGCACAGTATTTTTGAATAGCGCAGATAAATGTTTATTCACAATACATACCTTGATCTTTAAAGTAATCTACAATTGTTTGCTTTGATATGACAGACAGACATGTTTTATCTTTCTGAAAAGTGTTTGATATTTGTGTGGGACATAAGAAAGAAAATAGAATATAGAAAATAGAGTAATAAAGTGGAAAGGTGGCTGCCCAGTTTTACATCCAGAGCAACACATGTGTGCCAAGGGAAGGAGCTGGGTGTATGCATGTTGCATGGATGTGCACTCTGCATACATGTTGCAAAGATATGTAATGATCAGGTCTTTGAGATTCAGTGCCCTGCATGGGTGTTAGATGTAAATGCATGTAGATCCCACCCTTTTCCAGAAATGTAAACGCACTGGGAAGCTGAGCGTTTGATAGTACAATAGAACAGTGAGTGATTTAACAGAAAACTGTGGCCTACAGGGCATAGTGTTATTAAAGTTCTCTATGCCCCAATCACACACATATGCAGAGGCATAGCAACAAGACTGGAGTGTTAATTCCCTTTCTTCAAAAGAATTGTACACCATCACATCATATTGCCTATAGAGTGTTACTGCAACGATATACAATAATAAATAAAACTTCATTTCCACCAGTCCAAGTCTGCCATCCAGTCCTATCTATCGTACATTTCAACTCGCTGAAATCAGTGACCAACTCTGCATTAGACTGAGATGCCAGTTTGGGGTCAGTGAGCTACTTAATGCTATTGCTTTACTGAAATGAAATGGCTATAGCTCAGGTCAACAAACTAGATGTGAGATCACTAAGTGCTGCAAATAAAAGTACAAGATATATATATAAAGCTGTAATTTTTTTCAAAGCAAAGCAAAATAAAATATATTACATTCAGCTCTTGGACTTTGGACATTTAACTAAATTTACTTATTGTATTTATTTTAGCTGTGAAAAGAAAATGCATATTTCTGCATTTGTATATATGTACATATATACACATACGCACTATACATACGTACTATATATTTAGTTGGCCTAAAATTGGACTTGTTTTCATCCTACTGTTTTGCTTTTTTCTACATGTAAGGTAGGGTGAATTTTTCACTTTTGAAATAGAGAAATGTAGCTGGAGAAACGTGAAGTTGTATGGATTAGATGAAAAATGGCATACACTACATAAAGCCCGAGTAAAAAAATGTATTCAATGTGATTATTCAGTAAAATTTACCTTGTTGTGAAATAGACATACCAAGCTGTGGAATCATCAGCTTTCCAATATATATTACAGGTTTGTAATATATATTACAAACATATAATGCATATTATAAATATATAATATATATATTTATATGTAGACTATATGAGAAATCCTCCATTCAGAAACAAGCAAGTGGAACTTTTTTGATGGTGAGCTGCTTTACAAAATATTGCAATTATTTGTAAAGGCTGTCTGTCAGCATGTATTATTGTGATCAGCATAAGAATAGTAACATACTGCTCACAACCCCCACCTACAATCTGAAAGTTACAAAGAACCTATTTTTTCCATTAAAGAAAGACCATAATTAATTTTCTTCCTGATCCCTACAATCAAGAAAAATGGCCTCCTTTCTAAGTTAAAAAGACCCAAATCTTTTCTTCAACATTGGCTCTTAAAATAGGTTTGTTCTATTTTGGGTATACCCAAGAGCCTTCCTGATAAGACATATTAAGAAATTAAGATACGAGTAGGATTGATACGTTTTAAAGAAATGAAACAAATGCTTGTGTAAGCTTTAACATGTCCTTAACTTGAATTCCCAGTATGTTTTTCTAGGTCTAGGACAGCCGGAGATAGTCCTGTTCAAAAAGTCTAGTATTGGGGCTTTCTTTCTCTTTTCTTTCATTTTGTAATCAACTCAGAATCTCCAAAGAATATTTTAAGAATAATATGGATTCGAAGTTAAGAATTCACTGAAAATGGATGTTTTAAATAGTTGATATGGAAGATTCTCTGTGATCAAAGGAACTATTTATTTTATATCATTCCAGTCTGCAAAAAATCCAGGAAAATGTAGTAGCAAACGTTAATTTCAACGGGTTTACAATAACGTTTAGGTTGCCTCAAATTTACCATTTTTCTATGTGCATTTTAATAATTTAATTTTAAAGCAGACAGTAAGTTATTTTTTATTTTAGGAATAAAAGAAATGTGTTCAAACAGGGGAAATATGTATGTGTGTAATCTTTGGACCGTCTGTGATGGTTAGAAATCGGCTTACCATTTTACAATAGTTCAGCTACTGAATGGGTGAGTTAAGTTGGTGGTGGTAGTATTTTTTCTCCTGACCTACTCTATTTAATTTAATGAAATTTGGGAAATAGCTTCTCATTTTGAAGTAAGATTTACACATGCTGCTATAAGTGAACAAACAAGAAAGATGCTATACACTTCAGTATGCCTTGACGGTTGATACTGTACCATTTATTGATTGGAAGTTTTGGGATATTTTTGTCACAGGACTTTTGTACCCCTTTATTTATTTATTTAATTTACTTAATTTATATTCTGTGCATCTTGCCAAGAGGCAACTCTAGGCAACTTACAAATAATTGAATATCAAAAATAAATATTAACGTTTAACATTAACAAAGATGGCAAAGAAGGAAGCAAGATGCACATGGGATGGAGGTGGGGGTCTTAGTCCATTAGCCACCTCCTGTATAATACACTCCCCTCTCTTAAGGGGCTCCAGGCCAATTGGCAGAACCAGGTTTTCAAGCCCTTTCTGAAGGTCAAAAAGATGGGTGCAAATCACACCTTGGGGAGCACAATGTTTTCCAGAGTGTGGGAGCCACAACAGAAAAAACACTTCTGGACCCTGGCAGCTGGAATTCCTTGACCAATGGGGTCTTCAGCTTGCCCCTTCTGCCAATGCAGGTGGCCAAGCTCAAACTATGTCTCATGGCCTAAAGAGATTCTAAGGTGCTAACCAATGCCTTGAATTGGACCCGGTACCAAACTGGCAACCAGTGTTACAGCAATATAGTATAGGCTACTCTAGGCACCCCAAGAACTATCTCTACAGTTTCATTCTTCACCAGCTGCAGTTTCCAAATACTCTTCAAGAGTAGCCCCATGTAGCACGTTGCAGTAGTCCATACTGTATGTGAGATGACACAGCCTGAGTGAGCACAGGAACTCGCAATCCAGAAAAGGGCGCAACTGAACACGACACAAAGTTGCCACACAAAATTGTCTCCTAGTCATGACTACCACCTGCTCTTTGATCAGGATCAGTTCAGGAGAACCCCCAAGTTGTACAGCCCTACAGCACCCCACAAAGCTGCAGCCATGGACAGGAGCTCTCACTCCGTATCAACAGCAAATGGGGTGTGGCCTTGGCGAAATGAGCCAAACCAGCACAAGACTCTGCCACCCAGCCCCAGATCCTGCATCTGAGCCAAAAGGATTCTATAGTCAATATCATTGAAGGCTGCTGAAAAATCAAAGAGAGCAAGGATGGATGCCCTGCCCTCAACTTGCTTTTTGCCAAAGATCATCAAGTGTGACTAATGCTGTTTCTGTCCCATAACTGGCCCTGAAACCTGACTGGAAGGGGTTCAAATAGGTGGTTCTGTGGCAGCTTTAGGAACCTCTGAAGCTGCCACCCAACCTTTTCTAAAAAAGGAAGGTGACAGATTGGATGGCAACTATCCAGGTATGTGGGATCAAGAGCCTGGGGTGGGGAGAAGTTTGAGAAGTGGGTGGACCAGGGGATTCTTTGAAAAAAAAATCCCTGGAATGTCCCCCAGTGAAGAATTCATTGCCTGAACCCATCTGGCAGTCACCATACTAAAAAATTTCACCAGCCAAAAAGAGCCGGGAACTGATTGGCAGGTGGTTGCATTGACAGCATCAAGGGCCCTGCCTCTTTGTCAGGTCCATCAGGATCAAACTGTTCCCAAATAGCTGAGTAAGAGTTTTGGCATCTCTAATGGACCTGCACCACACATCGATTCCAACTGGAAACAGATCTGAGTGACTCTGTCGGGTTCTACAAATTTTTCTGCACCCAAGCCTTCCTGTCCTAGGAGGGCCCGAGGAACCTGAGCAGGGCCATGTGGATGACAGTGGACGCAATAAGAGCAAAGTAATTTGAGGCAGGGAGAGTGCTCACCCCACCTTCTGCATAATGTGTTTGGTTTGCATTAGCTCAATTACATGATAAAGCAAGAACTGGAAAAAACTGGGAAGTACATTCCATACACTTGTCACAAGTCTCTAAAATCACATTGCGCAACAGGCATTATCTCTTCCAAACAGCTTGCTATAACAATACTGTGCTTCTCCAGCTACTGGTAAAGGAGTCCCTGTGGATTTTACTCCGCTAGTCATTGCCGACTATAGGATGCAGTGCTGTCTGAAGACATTTCTGGTGGCGCAGTGGTTAAATGCAGCACTGCAGGCTACTGCTAGATCAGCAGGTCAGCGGTTCAAATCTCACCGGCTCAGGGTTGACTCAGCCTTCCATCCTTCCGAGGTGGGTAAAATGAGGACCCAGATTGTTGGGGGCAATATGCTGACTCTCTGTAAACCGCTTAGAGAGGCCTGAAAGGCCTATGAAGCGGTATATAAGTCTACTGCTATTGCTATTGCTATTGTGGTCAACATGACGTCAGAGAGTGCCATTACCTTCCCACCATAGTGTACTTATTTATCTACTTGCATACTTTCAAACTGCTAGGCTGGTAGGAGCTGGGATGAGGAAGGGAACAAACCCCGTCACTTGGCGCTTGTGTCTCAAACAGGGTGGATAAAAATCGCTGATTTAAAAATAAAAATAAAATTAAAAATTGATTTTTAAAATTTAAATAGAATTTTTTAATTTTTTATCAAATTAATTTTAATAAAATGCTTTTGGAATAAAAAAAATGGAGCTTAGTTATGTAGCATGAGGCTGTATATTCTGCAATATTTACATTTTTGGTACACTCATTCAGTGAATCCAAGCTCTGCTAGCTAAATAGGAAATTTGCCAATGAATCGGAGTTGGGGTGGCAGCCATCATGGCTGACAAGATGCTGGCTTTTTGTCAAGCAAATGAAGCAGGTGGAGACCGGGAGAGATGATAGGCCTGGTAAGAGAATTTATCTAACCCACAACTATAAATTAAATCTGGAAAAGGCAAAGAAATCTTGAGATCATAAATAATACTGATGGTCAAATCGGGACTTTTTTTCCCCCAAAGAAAGGAAGAAAGGAAGGTGGAGGGTTGTAACACCAGCCCCCCCCCCCCCCGAAGTTCTTTGTTTGAAACACTTTTGAACAGAAGAATAGAAAGCAGAGAAGAGATAACCCCACCCCACCCAATTATAAACTCTAAATTTGGCTTTGAATCTTAAACAGAAGCCAATACTTTTACTTTATTTGAATTCCTACCAGCTAATATAACCAAGAAAAAAAAGAGCACATCCTCTTACTGATAATGGATAACCTAACCTCGACTGTGCTGGAAGTTTTAGTTAACCAATTGCCATAAATCAGAATTTGTAAAAGCAGAGGCAGAGAAAAACATTTGGCTGATTACAAACTTATTATAAAGTGATTTATTCTGAGCAGTGGTTGAAGCAAAGTATTGGACCTGGGAATTACGAAGGTTTTCCCCCCTTTTCCTCTCTCTTTTTTCTTGCTGCGGAGGATCAAGATGGCATTAGCTTCTCTTCCGGTTTCAAAGTAGAGGGATTAATTCAACTTAAGGTGATAACTAAATAAAAGTTAAAATATATGGAATATGGATAAATATGAAACTGATATGGGGAGCTTGTAAAGCAGAGGTTTGTGATTTACCTATTTTGACATAATTAAATTAAATTGCGAATTGAGTGACTATGACAATAGAAGGATAACTAAGCATGGGTCAAAATCTATGAAACATGGACATATATAGTACCTTTAAGATAATGAGTGAGATAGTGAGATGTTTACCGCATATTACTTTATATAATACATTAAGAGATGTGTAATGAACACTGAACAGTGAAGATTGTCATCTAGAGATAATTAATGGTAATCTAATCCAAGATATAGAAAAATGGAGAGGGAACATGAAATATACCTACAATGGGAAACTATTGTGATAAAAAGCCAGAATCACAAATTGGGGGCATGAAAGGATGTAGAACTATATAAAGATAATGATGAGAATAGGTGGGAATTGTAACCAGGTCTACACCTCGACCAAAATTAGGTTGTTTGGGGGAGGGGGGTTAGAAGCACAATGGCTATATATGTATACTTTTCTGTTATACCACTTATTTTTCTCCTAAAAAGGAGAAAAAATAAATATGTATATTGAAAAAAGAATTATAAATACCATCAACATAAAAAGGAGCTTGCTCAGAAGCTGAAAGTAAATGAGATGAAGAGTGGGCAGTAGAGGAGAAAGGTAAGGGAAGAAGAGAGGGAGAGGAGATGGGGGGGAGAGGAGGAGAAAAATGAGTGGTAAGGGGAGGGAGGAGGAGGAGAGAGGAAGGGGAAGTTGAGAAGAGAAGGATGACAGAGGGAAGAAAGGAGGTAGGGAGGGGGAGGGAGAAGAAAGTAATGGGCAAAGTACAAATATGATGTATGGAGAGCAGAAGAGCTAATAATTGGTTTTTGGGACTTGTTGGTAAGATGAATTGATGTAAACATTTAATAATACAATATGTATTATTGTATACATGTGGTTATGTGTTATGAAAATGGAAAAATAAAAAACTTTAATAAAAATAAAGACTTGGCTCTGCAGTTGGTGTGGGTAGTTGATTAATAGATGATCCCATCTGCTCAGTATACATTCTGCACCTTTCCTTCCTATTTTTTAATCATAAGTCATAATTTTATTGTATTTAAATATACATGTATATTTTATGGTTTTATTGTTTTAATGCTGTGGTGATATGGCAGCAAATAAAATTAATAAATAAATGAACATGACACTAGGCATCGCTTCACAAATCATCTACGAGGCAATTGTGAAGTTGGAGTTCACCACCTCCATTTTTTTTAAGATCCAGATATGGCACCATGTGATTCCATCTTTCCCCAAAATTGAAGGAATAATTTTGTGGGCATTGTTTGATTCAAACAGATGGAAAGGCCCATCAGGACCTGCTTTAAGAGATAAAGTATGGATATTTTGTGATCTTTTAAGAAGCTTGTCTATCATTGGCAGAATGTATTGTAAATAGTGATTATCTCCAGAAATAAATATTGGCAACAAAAGGGTTAATTTCAAGGATTATTTTTCTGTTTCTTTTATTCAAAGTGTTCTTACTGTATTTAGTCATGGACGTTAAGGCATTACCTTTCATTGAGCCCTGACCAAAAAATTATAGTCATGGTTTTTCTGTGCTAGCAAATTGGAAAACAGGTAATTATTTTACTGAATCATGCTTCAGATGGAGATATCAATGAGATAAACTCGAGAGGTCTGAACCACTAATACAAGCTTTAGCCCAAGGTCGATCAACTTTGGCAACTTTTAAGATTTATGGACTTCCAAGTCCCAGAATTCCTCAGCCAGCATGGCTAGCTGAGGAATTCTGGGACTCGAAGTCCACACCCCTGCTATAGCCTATCAATGACACTTAGGAAACAAATTGGAATAGTTCATGTATGATGTCAAGAAAAAGAAACCGGAACACGTTTTATTTCATTTATAACTTTAATCAAAATTAAATGCAGCTTTGTAATTTTCTGAATTAAGACAATTTGAGGAAAAGAAGTTGGATTATCATTTCAGGACGCTGAAAGTAAAAATCTAAAAATGTGTAGCAATGGCTTCTACCAGTACCACCAGTTTCTTCCATTACAGACAAGTGTTTTGAAATGTGCAGAATGTATTTTAAGTCAGCAAAGATTTAGGGAGAGAGAAAAAAAAACACTTTCTTTTCTCATTTGGATTTCTACTAATGATTAAGCTAAATTATGAAAAAAAATCAGTAGAAATACATTTATATCTGTATGTTTTAAGCAGAGAGAAAAAAATCATTCCCATATAACATTTAGAGAGCAATGCGTACTTTGAAAATGATTCATAAGAAGTGATTCAGTCTTTCCAAAGCTTTCCAGGATTTTGGGATAGTCATCAATGCAATCTATGTTTTTTTCAGGCTTCTACATAATACCCAAAAAGGAGACCACCTCTTTAATGGATTGATGATTATGAGTTAACTTTTAAAATCAATGACATTTTCTTTTCAGGCTGCATAAATAACATCTGTACTATTTTGTCACTTCCTTCCAGTCTGAAGCTCTTTTGAATCATTTTTGAAGCATGCACAGCCCACCACATTGTCATAAGATTCATCATTCTCCCATCATCATTTTGGTAATAAAGCTACCCTGGAAAATGTATCATTGCTCTGAATTTTATTAATCCATTTTTTCAAGATCACTGAGTAGTTTATGGGCTGAGAACAGCAGCAGAACACCTGAATGACCTATTACTTTTAAGCACTTTTGCACTTGAAGTGATAAAAAATGAGAGCTAAAGGTTCATGCAGCATTTTTAAGTACAGTAAAGTGATAGCTCTGTTCATCCCACATGTCATTTTAAAAGCTTCTTTATACTTTTTTAAAAAAAGTGTATTGTGATAAATGTGTAGTGCAACATTATCAAAAAGGAAAGGGATGAATGAGAATACATACTTGTTCCATATACTGTAAATACCTCTATCTTACATTCCCTTTCAGATATAAAACAACATTAAATATGAAACCCACACATACCAGGAGCAACACTTAAAGTTTATGTAGAAACAATTATTTGTTTTTATAAAGAAGACTTCTCTTCTACCTCTATCTCATGATACAGAGCTGATCCTCATATATCTTAACTCCACCTGAATATCCTTTTTTTCTGATTCAAGCTAGATTTATAATGCACCGTGGTTTTAGTCAAAGTAATTTACTCCAACTTTTTCCTCAAGAGCTCTTTCAAAAGCAGTAGTACGTAGATCAGAAACATAGATTAAGGATCCCTTCATCCAACTGCTTCCTTGCTCCAGTCTTTGCACTCCACGAAGGACCAAAAAGCAACTGAGCTCAGAGTACTGTTTCTCGGACGACTCCGATGAGGCTGTGAGGCCGCTCTGGCTCCATCCGCTGCGTCTTCCTGCCTGGCCCCCGGGTTCCGGCTATAGTAAAAGTACTTACATCTCCACAGCTCTCCAAGTGCAAAAGTCCCGGATGTCTCCTGAAAGGCAGTGTGTGCGCTCCTGTTATGGCTCGGTGAGCAGGAGTCATGACCTTTGGAAAGAAAGAACATTACACTGTCAACCGCCGTACCTATTTTTATCTAAGAAATGTTTGGATAAAGAAAATGTTAGTTGTCTTAAAATATAATCTTAAAAACAGATTAGGCATGCTGCAGATCTCATCAGCCAAAGAATGTCGACTTCTGGGGATCAGAAAAAAGGGTTTTTTTTTCGCAATGGCCACTACCCTATGAGATGTCCTCCTGTTAGAGATTAGAATGGCCCCAACTGTATTAGCCTTTTGCAAGGCTTTAAAAATGTGACTTGTACTTGGGCAATGTAAATGTCCTAAGGGCTCTGTTTATTGACTTTACTGTTAGGTGGTTAACTATTTTGGCTGCTGTATGTATTTATTTATTGTTTAGATGTTTTTATCATTCTTTATTGTTTTAGAACTGTAACACACCCAGAATCACTTGGCTGAGGTGGGTGGCTATAGAAATTGAATAAATAAAGTAAATTAAAAAAAACTGACTTCATATAATACCTGGCTATTTCATTAAACACTATCAGGATATGTTTTTAGTAGTTGTTGGGGCATTTTTCTTTTTGATTGGGAATTAAGCCATTTAGCTAGAAAGACTTCAGTCATAAGTGAAACTACGCAACAGTAAGGATATGACACAAATGAATATTGCTCCAACTGCAGAGGGTTTTGAGGTCTGTGTGCATAGGTATGTGTGCATGCTTTAGTATTAGCAATAATTTTCTTCACTTCTTTATTTATTCCCAATTTTTTTAAAATTTCTTTCTTTTTTAAAATAATGGATATCCAGAGTTGTCAATCTAAGAGGGATGATTTAATTCTGCAAGGACAAACTCCCTATTTTTTGTATTTCTATCTTTATCCATCTTCTACAGATGAGCATACACAGTATTGCAAAAGGCTAACCTGACCCTTCATGTGACCAGCTAAACTTGGGGAGAGCTTCAGCCACAAGTATGACCTCTCCCTTTAACTTACTAAATAAACAAAATCCTATTTCACCCTTAAGAACTGCAACATAACTGGAGTGTAAATATAGGGTAAGATCACATTTATTCCTTAAGTAAGTACTATATGCTTCTACTAATTTGGAGAAAAGGGATAAAAATAAAAAATCAACACAGAAATGATAAGCGATTAAATAAGGACAAAAGGTCCGCCATCTTCTGCCCTTCTTCACTAACCTGGTTCACAGAAATTGAAACATTAACTGCAATTAAAGAACAAACTTGTAACTAGCAGACTAGGATGAAAGATTACCTTGTCTTCTCCCAGGGGGAAAAAGCTAACACCAGACAGCAATGTATGCTGCATTTCATTTTGAGCTGGCCTTTCCTTCCCTAAGCAGAGCTCCAACCTGTTTAGGAGTTTGTATCTTACCTGCTCGAGAAAACTGGCACTGGTGATGGCTTCCTCCATGTGCTCTTCATCTGATTTTAAGACAGATTTGATGTCTTCTACTAGTTCATGTATGTCAGGCGTCATGTTGCAGGAGGACTGCTCCAAGAATTTGGCTACCAGAAGCTTAGTATCTATATATGATTTGTAGTCTATTAAAGACTGAGGCCTTGAGCGTGCAGCAGCCTTTGCTCTCAGACTTTTCCGCAAAATGACAGTAGCCAGCTGTGGTTTTCGGTCTGTTTGAGTGGCAGCTTCACAACTTAGCACTGGACCTGGAGACAAGACAAAACAAAATAAAAATCTCAATGGTTGCGTCCTAGTAGTTTACACACAGAGAGTCAGTCATAAATTCAAAGTGAGGACAGCACGCTACAAACCACAATGCAAACTCTGCCATTTTTACCATTAGAGTCACTTAGACTCTAGTGAGATGGAGGAATGCAAATTTAATAAATACATAAATAAAATAACAAAATGTTATATTTTCATCACAATGTTACATATATGTTAGGAACACAGCTTGCATCATGAAGTTGGAATGCATATGTTGACATTTTGATTGAACTGTTGGATTCTTAGGGTACCTCTATAATTGGCAGATAAATTCTTGCAGATGTTTCATTACCAAACTAGGTAACATCATCAGTACTTGAAGGGAGTGGTGTTTGCTCTTATTTTCATATACTAGTGGCTTACCCTGTCAGTGTTGATCAGTTGCTTCACAAAAAGTGTTTTGATTGGTGCTGGGTCTCTACAGCTTCAGGCAGAGAAGGGCTATTCTACATCCCTCCCTCAGATGTTCTTTAAAATACAGAGTTTCCCAGCATTTCTTTAGGAACCTCCAACATGCAAACTGTGGTTACTCATCCTAAAATGAATCCTTTTTACATGGAGCTTCAAAATTTGTTGTTTGCTGGGGAACTGTGTAGCTAAAAGTCAGTCTACATTTAGTATACATCTGATTTTGAGGATATTTCTTCATAACTAAAGTGTACTTTCTGTGCAATTCATACCCGTTGCTTGCTGGATCTGGATGTCACAAAGCAAAGCCCACATTTTGTAATTAATCCCCGTGCTCCATTTTGGCTGACAGAGTGCTGCATTACATCTACCCAGCCGGTCATTAGGGCAGAGACCCGGTTGTTACATTATTTGAATCCCACCACTGACAACACTGACAATACCTCAAACAAGAAGCTATCAAACAAGCAACAGTAAACCTATCAAAGATCACCAAGAGCACTCTCAACATGGATAGGGCAATTTTGTCTGTCTAACACTGTATCCCCAATAGTGTATACTGCCAGAGGATTCTTTTTTCCTAAGTGTATGATCTTACATTTAGGAACACTGAACTGCAGTTTCCACATTTCTGATCAATTTTCTAGCAATGCCAAATTGTTTTCTGTGTTGCAGATACCACCAGGAATGTTAACCTATTACACACTTTTATGACATCAGCAAAAAAATAAATCTTTCCTAGCAATCCTTCTGTTGTATCACTTACAAACACATTGAATAGAACAGGACCTAGAACTGAGCCTTTGTGGCACACCACTTGTGATTGGTCTCTGTTCAGACAGTGCCTCATTAACAATCACACACTAGGATCTATCCCTGAGCCAACTTCTTAACCACTGAACCACCAAGTGGTTGAATCCTAGCCTGTACAACATTTTTATGAGCTTATTATTTGGAACTCTTATCAAATGCTTTGCTAAAATCCAGACAGGCTTTGATCACAGCACCACCTTCATCCCAAATATTTGTGATATAGTTTAAAAAGTCAACACTTTGAGATATACTGATTGTTAATTACTGCAAAATAATTCAATTTAAATACTGACTTATTTAGTATTTAAATAACATTTCAAATTGTATTTCCAACAGGCCGGTATTATTAATATATTTCTGATATTTTTAAAGTTAATGTTGTAATGCTGGTAAATATTTTTAGCGATTTCTATTTGTGTGTGGGGGGGACATTGCACTTCTAAACGTAATACATTTGGGGGGGGGGAGAGAGATGGATAAGAATTCACATTCATGTTGGTGCAAAGTGATCCACACACAAATGTGGGCTGATGCACTGCAACTACTGCCTTGCCTTCCCTAAAGCTTCTTTATTGTACTTTGCCTTGTTAGCAGAATTACTGTAAGAATATTCAGTGAAAGAGCCATTTAGAATAAGAATGAGGTAGGCATAGAAAACAGCCCTCCAGCACCACTGCTCTGCAAATTCATCATGGCTACAAAACTAAGCTTCAGTTCTGATGGCTGTAGCCAAGCCCTCCCCTCTCCTCCTTGCAGCCTTGGAAGAACTGGTGGGGTTCGGTGGGTGGGAGTTGGTGTATAACTGCCACTCCTGCTCTTCTGGCTGAGGTGGGGATCTCACTGGGCCTTATGGCCCTAATTATAACAAGATCACCCTCATTTTTCATTGAATAATTTACAACTCCAAGGCAACACCATCATTTGAGATGGAACACTCTTAATGCTAATAAATCTCCTTCATTTTGTGGCCTCAGGAAAAAAAAGAGATAAAGGATATTTTCTGGAAAGGGGAGAAGAATCAGGTCACCTCTGAATGGAAAGGACTGAAGAACAGGATCACTTTTTGATCGTTTTCTGAATAGCTGAGAAGTCCCCACAGGTACCAAGCTGGCATCTGGAGACAAGGTGGTCTCTCTACTCAAAGAATTAGGAGAACTTTCATCTCCTGCAATGAAGAAAGACAGGAACAAGAAATCCAATTAGCATGAACTCACATGTGCTCTGTCTCTCTTTCTTCATGCCCACACCCATATGTGTGCGCGCATACACATACACAAATATAAAGTTGGCAGAGAAAAAATTCTGGAAACATAATTCTTTTATATAGGTTTCTACAGTCATTTAAAGTTAAACAATGATTACCAAGCAATACTTACAAAGCTTTCCATTACAATAAAGGTTTCTGTTGATCATGATAATACAATTAGAAAAGGGTACATGCACTCATTATCAAAAGTATTGTTGGCTTCTGGTCTGACGTCGCAGTGAGAGCTAAAGTCACTCTGTAGGGGTGATGAAGAAAGGAGGGGCACCCCAAAGGTCACAGAGACTGGCAGCTCTCCAACTGGACCCAGGGATTTCCTCCCATCCAACAACGAAAAGGACAGGCAGCCATTATGGTTGCTGTGAAGCTGGGGCAGCTGAAGTAACAAAGAATGTGCTGGAGCGGTGTAGATGAACAGTGATTGGAACTGGGTGAGTTGATTCTTTTTTTTACCTAGAACCTAACCCCAAAGAAAATAAACTCTGGAAAAGAGACTCTTTGAAATGCTTATCAAAGCGGCAAATAATTACAGAGAGAAAAATTATAGACCTGAAAGAAAAGGAACCAAAGGGACAGTGCAAAATCTTTAAAATATAGAAAGACTGGATTTTTAAACTTTATTGGGAATATTTTGGTAAGGCATTTTAAAATGCTGGAATTATTTGTCTGAATATTGACTATTTGCAAAAAACTGAAATAAATATGGCAAGGAAAAAACAAGGACATGGATCTGGGGCAGGCCACATGAGATTTAAAATACTGTATTTTTTTGGACTATTAGACGCACTGGACTATAAGACACACCTAAATGTACAGAAGGAAAATGAGAAAAAAAAAGTTTTTGGCCTCTGTGAGTCACGTTTCCGCCCTCCCAGGCCCCCAGAAGCACTCTGCAGTGCTCCGCATGGCCTGTTTTCACCGAAAACACATCCACTTTTGGCCTGCAGAATGCTTCTGGGAGCTGGGGAGACCAAAATTGACTTGACTTTTTTGACTTGGAAGTCAAAAAATGGGCCCATTTTTGGCAAAAACAGGCAGTGCGGAGCACTACAGAGTGCTTCTGGGGGCCGGGGAGGACAAAAACTTGATGCACAGAGGGTTCAAGAGGTCAAAAATGCCTGTATTTGGTCTATAAGACGCACCTAAATTTTCACCCACTTTTAGGGTATATGTGTGAAAGGAGTGTCTTATACTCTGAGAAATATGGTAATTAATTTAGAGTTGGTTTTTTTAATGGGGAACTGTGCCAAAGCTCTTTTTTTAAACTATCTTGTTTCAAAGTAAAGGGAACAGAAATTCCTAATTTTCAGCTGGGTCATAGATACTTGGATACTGAAAGAGGTTCATTGGTCTCCCAAATTCTGATCCAAACGAAATCATCACAATTTGTATTCTGATAGCGTACAATTTTCCAAGGGGATCACACAGTAAACCTGGTTGTAAAAAAGGTTTTTCCTAGAGAACTAACAAACCTTGATAAAGGAAGAATAAAGGTGAACAAATCAATAAAGAATGGTAAGAGTTAGAGGTTCAATGACTCAAAACATCATGTTGAGCTCAAAACAATGTTTTCCACTAATCCATCAAATCACTAGATTCAGAATCAGCTATCCATACAGGGGATAGAGCATATCTATCTTGTCTTAGCTTTACAGATCTAAACAAACTGTTGGAAAATTTCCCTTGGCAATTTCTCCCGAGTACCCTCTCAGTTCTTCCCTTCATCCAAATAAGAGCAGTGTACACAATATTCAGTTCAATGATTAAAAAAACAAAGCTTGATATTTGTGGATTCAAGGATCCCTCACTGGGAGAATCTAATAAGAATTGCATGTATTCTGTCGGGTGAGGACTAATCAGGTCCAAAGATTATTTTATTCTGGCATCTTTTTACTAATTTTAACAATAATTCTGTCTCATTCTAAAATATATGTAGCACTTATTATGTATTCTGTACTTTTTAAAATTGTAAACTATAAAAACTTGTCCTAGAAGACAGAATATAAATAAAATTATTGTTCATGGTCTACTCTAGACACATGTATTTTCAAAACTAATTAAATAGCCTGACAACCCCATCAATACAAGGTCAACAAAGGTGATAAGTGTATGTTATCTTTCTTCAGTTTAGTTTTTAATCTAATCCAGGGTGTCTATATTTTCCCTATTCACATTTCTAAAACAGTGGGGACTACAAACAAATAATTAAAATACTTTTAAATTAGCATCAACAATACCATTCCAAAAGCAGTGTGGACAAAAAGAAAATGTGAAATGTATTCCTCAAATAATGACTTTACCATGAAATAGGCTTTAGAATGAATAAGGTTTTAGTTCTGTTCAGTTGCTTCCAAAATTTAACAGTAAGACTCATTTCATTAGCAACGGTGGAGATAAAGTCCTGTTATTCCAAAAGAGTCACTTCAAGGACTTTACAAGGCTGAAGTGCTCCAATGCGATTTTTCCTTCACTTTGCTGGTGTCAAATCTGTGTCTATTAATTCTTCTGTGCAAAGTTTGTCCTGTTTGTCCTATGCAGAATCCAGTGGAGCATTGCCAACTCCATCAATGAGTGAAAGGATGCTGAACTCACCTACGTCAAAGGTGCAGGCACTCTCAGAAGGACAGAACAAATACAATGACGGGTTTTTAACAATTCCAATGAAGTACTGGCAATCTGTCATGTGCACCCTGCCTCTACTTAACTGGCCTCCATTCCCCCTCTTCCCTCTAGCCCCTAGTTTAAATCCTATATCAGTCTAGCTACTCTATGCATCTGATGAAATGAGCTGTAGGTTTTTTGGTTTTTTAATATTATTTGTTAATCAAAAATCAAACTCCTTCTGATCTTTTGCTACCATAGACTAACATGGTTCTCCTCATGCAATGTTTAAGGGAAAGAAAGAGAAAGGCTGTTCCAGAGTGATCAATTTTAAGAGAAAATGGTTTTTATATACATTAAATTAGTTTAAGTAAGAAAACAATCATTACTGTATTTCTTGTAATTCATTGTTAACCTTAGCACAATACTTCAAAAAAACACTTTTTACCTTGTGGTACCTGTGCATCATTTTGTTCAGGTGGGTCATTTACAGCTTCTACAACAGCTGGATTGGATGCATCTTCCTAAATATAAAAATAACAAGAGTAAGCTTCTAAGTAAATTAATGAGAAATAGAAATACATTCGTGACTTTAGACAATTTAAATTTAATTTAATTGTAAAATTTAAATAGAGTTACAAAGAAACACCACTAAATCACAAATGTTCTCCAGGAATAATGATCTCCCTTCTTTACTATATATTCTGGTCATTTGATTTATTTTATGTGTAGTGATAATCTGATTTTACTTCTTGACATCTGAATACTGTTCTATACTTTATACACTACAATTTCTTTTCTAATCTTCTTAGATATTTTAGACCTTTTCTTTTCACCTCATTGTGATTTTGTTTTAATTAGTCTATGACTGAATAAAAATTGATTGACTGATTAAATATATTGAAATTTCCAAATTGTTTTTTAAAAGAAACCGGTGTACAACACACTGTAGTAATTCAACTGTAAGATCATTACAGAATATGTAAATGATGCCAGGCTGACTCTGATGCATTTGGTATGTCAGCCTTAAGATGATTCTGGTTGCTGAAGCTACTTCATCTTCCTGACAAAGTGTAGAAACAGAAAGATTGAGAGGAACAGATCTGTTGTTTAACATATTCCAATTCTGAGCTCCAATTGAGCTGCAGTGGTGCAGTGGTTAGAGTGCGGTACTGCAGGCTACTTCTGCTGACTTACCAGCTGATTGCTGTTTGATAGTTTGAATCCCACCAGGCTCAAGGTTAACTCAACTTTTCATCCTTCCAAGGTGGGTAAAATACCCAGATTGTTGGGCGCAATACGCTGACTCTGTAAATCGCTTAGAGAGGTCTGGAAAGCACTTTGAAGCAGTAAATAAGTCTAAGTGCTATTGCTATTCTGACAGTTGAACTACTAAAGAGTTCTGAGGGGTTCAAGACAACTGAAGAAATTATTTCCACTTCTGGAAGTACCTTAAAGTCTAATTGCAAAGGCAGCAACTAATTCCATATCTTAAGGACAAATATACAGCTTTATTGAAAAGGAAATAGGAGGGTTATTGCCCTGTCATTCAAAGCATTCCCCTTAATTAGATGTAAAATGTCAGACATAAAAATTTTAACTTGTCCAGGAAATTTGTCTGCATTCTCAGATAAAATAAAAGCACATATAGAGCAATTGTACAAGACAATATGATGGACATCTGTTAAACAGCCCACCCTCATAACTTTTCCTAAGAGCCTTAAGACGAGGCTCTGCCAGATGGCTTGTGGACTCAATGGTGGAGCCTAACACTAGAGTTGTTGACTAATTTAAACCTAATCCCATCTCCGTCCCTGGTCCAGCTCCCTCTGTCATCTTGTGTTAATTATTTTATTTCATCTGTTTTGCTATTTTATAGTTGGTAATTTTAAAGTTTTTCTGCTGTAAACAACCCAGAATCATCCAGGAGATGGGTAGCAAATACATTTCTACAGTAGACAGATGATAGATTATCTATCTATCTATCTATCTATCTATCTATCTATCTATCTATCTATCATCTATCTATCTATCTATCTATCTATCTATCTATCTATCTATTTATCTATCTATCTATCTATCTATCATCTATCTATCTACAGAGACTAGCCACAGAGTCCAAGTCATCCCAAACGCACATGACTGTTATCTTCAAACAGCCTTGCAAATGTGTCACAAAAAATTGTTGAAGAAACAGCTAATTTCCTTAAAGGTCAAAGGTGAATCCATGGATATTAGTGAGGAGATTCACAGAGGTGGAAAAGAACTCTGTCATTCCTATAGAATAATTCCAAAAGTCACTCATATAAATCAGATTCAGCATGAAACTTCCCAGTTACTTTTCATTACCTTTAGCTTCGTTATATATTAAGAAGCTCATGTGACGGGAGGTGAGAGACTTAAATACAACTATACAATGGCCTTAGTCACGTTTTTATTCCATAGGGTGACTGTGTCTTATGTGAGATTACAAGGCATGCCAACTAGAGAGAAAAAACCAGAGACCTATGAAAAAGTTTAGCAGTCATTAATTTCTGAATTCCCAAGTTCTTATAGACTTGCAGAAGGACCATAAATGAGTAAGATGGAAAGTTAAGTGCATTCTGTTTTGAAAGTTTGTTTTCCTCCCATTCTTTACAGATATTTAAAACTCTAGCATGTTTATGAGGGTATAAAAACAGAAATGATCTGAGATGTAAGAAAACCATATTTGATATTACAATTACTTGTTAAAATGGAGAATTTTTGAGATATAAAAACATGCACTGAGCAGAAAGTATAGCCTATAATTTTAGAGCTTCCGATAACCATCAAATAAGTTTAGAACAGAACAATCTTTTAGGACTAATTTTGATTCTGAAATCCTGAGTTGGTTACTACATTAATTAGAAAAAACAAATATGCAAAAACAGTATAAGTAGTCCCCGACTTACAATAGTTCATTTAATGATCACTCAGTTACACCATCACTGAAAAAAGCATTTTTTCCACTTATAACCATTACAGCATCCCCATGGTCATGTGAAAAAAAATTCAGATGCTTGGCAATTGACTCATATTTACGACAGTTGTAGTTTCCCGAGGTCATGTGATCATCCTTTAAGACCTTCTGATAAGCAAAGTCAATGGGAAGCCAGATTCACTTAACAACCATGTTACTAATTTAACAAGTGCAGTGATTCACTTAACAATGTGACAAGATAGGTTGTAAAATGGGATAAAACTCACTTAACAAAAGTTTTGCTTAGCAATTAGAAATTTTGGGCTCAATTGTAGTTGTAAATCAAGGACTACCTATGTGTATACTTTTTCTTCAGAACTGATGTTTAACATTATATGCTATCAAAAAAAGCAGGAAGTGGAAAAGCAACAAAGTCCCAAGCCTAAATCAAGTATAAAATATTTGTTTGTTTCAACATTTCCACTATATGTGGCATTACTCAGTGGCAGAGAAGTGGCACATTTGACCATCTGAAGGATGTGACAATGTACCACAGACTCCTGTGAAAGCACATTAAGCTGGAAGAATACCCTGGACAATACCTGCTCATGTCTTATCTGGCTCATCACAGCTTCATAAGGAGGTGGGGGATCAAGAGGGCAGAAAACTTCAACGCCTTTAATTCGGGCTCCATAAATGTGTGGTAATGGAATGACATCAGAACCGAGCATCCTAAGAGAAAAAGGTTGCATCAACTAAAGAACGCCCATAATATTTTAATGAAATATGCTCCAAAAGTCAGGATATTGGAATTCGATCTTTAGTAGAAAAACAACAATATACAGAATAGGGATTTTTTTAAAAGTGTATTCACAAGGATTTAAACAGGGATTATTTTCAGTGGGGGGAAAAAGAAGGGCCTAAAACGTTTTAAGTATGGAATCCAATTAAAGTATTAAATATCTAAATGTCAAATAATTGTCAGGTGCAAAAAACACCAGGTCCTCGTGTGCAAGTACAATTTAATTGATGGACAGGAATCTTCTTAACTAATGGTCAGTCCTTGCTTAGAATTAGATAAGAGTCAATGGCAATCAAGGGAAGGGAAGGGACTTAGTTCATTCATGGCTACATGGTGATTCTAAGTTGATCCCTCTTTTTAGCCCTCCCCCTGGCTCTGCCAGTCCTTCTCCTACAATACTCTTTGCAGATCCGTTGTGCTTATACAATCTGCAGAAGAACTGCAGACAGCTAGCCTTGGTGAGAGAGAGGCTGAGTATGGAGATTCCTGGCCCAGAGATCAGGACTGCGAGCACTGTTCCATACCAAGGGTCCTTCTGAATCTACAGTGTCCAGTGATGTAAGTAGAGGCACAGAGAGAAATCAAGATACGCAGGGAGCATTTATGCACAGAATTAGAATGGCCATCTTTTTTCTGTAACAACTATAATTAAAGACAGGCTGACAGTAATGAACAATTAGCTTTTTTTCCCCCAGCAGAGAAATTAGCTATTACCCTTCTGCACATATATCATACATCTTCTGAAGGGGGAAGAAAAGGGAGAAATCCTTTAAAGGATTGGAAGCTCTGTTTCTGCATGCTCAGAATTAGTCAGAAAAGGATTGTGATTATTTATGGCTCTTCCACAAAACTAAGATTCTTGATTAGCCAGTTCTCACTACTTGATGAGAGAGAAGCAGAGGGTATGATATCTGTTACACAAATGTTAAATATATGATTGTCCAGAGACAACATAAATAGCAAGGATCTTCCCTTTTTCTTTCCTGCACATTCACTGAATGCATGAGGGAATTCATCTAAATATCCCTTATCTAACTGTTCCATATGTTCGGCTAATTGAAGATAAAGATACTTTAGCCACCTCTGCCATTGTTACAATCATTAGCACATTAGAATAAAAAATCCACCACTGCAGTAATCTATGCTTTATTTCCAGATAGGCATTTTGAAGGTCAACCTCTCAACTGCTTTGCTCAATTCTCCTCTATACTCTTCGATTTGCATCTTTCTGCTACTGAGTCCTCTGATATATAGTGGATTAATGCTATTCGTGCTACGTAAGTTACATAGATTTGGGTTTATAAGGCAAATCACATATGCCACAAGGCCTAGGATTGTTATTGGTTTAACCTCTGTGATGTCATAGGGTTTCAACAGACTTTGAACCAGATGACTGCTCAGAGCAGGGTGTCACAGCAGCATCATGTGACATATTGGGACTTCCCCCCCCCCTTCGCTAAACCGGGTGCAGGCATGGCCAGCGTGTGACACATCCAGCCACAGGTCATGAGTTTGACAGCCCTGGCTCAGAGTAAAAGCAGCACTATTTTGTAGTATGAGATCCATAGCAAATATGTAACTGCAATTGCACTTATGGCAAAATTATGCAGTCTCAACTATAATGAGATACAAATTTTGTTTTTCCTCTTTGTTCTTCGCATTGAAGCTCTTAAGCATATCACAGTTCATCTTAAGAATTAATTGGTATTTTCATTACTATTATGACAATGAAATTTCAGGTAGGAGGGAAATGCTCAGCATTTAAAAAAATTAAAATTTTGTAAAGAACCAAGTCTCTAATAATGATCTTGAAGAAAATTGAAATAAAAAACAACAGTCAACAGAAGATAAAAGTGACACAGAAAAAATAGCATACCCCCCCCCCCATAACTGTGACATCACTCTTCAGGACCTCAAGCACCCAAGTTATTCCAAATTCTGGGAGAAAAATCAGATTTTAAGGTCAAGGGCTATGGAAATCACAAAGAGAATTATGATAGAGAAGGCATATTTTCTGGGTCCCATCAGATGACATTTATTCATGGGATTTGGAGCAGCTAACCTTGTCAGATCAAAAAGGATGGGCATACCTTGAAAGAGAGATTTCATCAAGCAGATAATTGGAACCTCAAACTGAAACTGAAAGTATACTGATAAGTGCAGCTCACTACAGTCTTTGCTAAAATATATAAAGTGAGGTCCTTGGCTACAAAAATATTATCCACTCCTGGTTTAACAGAATGTATTATAAACCTATTCAAGAAGCAAGAAAAGAAGCTGAAAATGATGACATTCAAAGGAAGGTCTTCTGACAAGCTCTCTGGCCATGTACAGGAGAAGTGAAATAGATGATCCTGAGGGACCTGAATCTGTAGAAAAGGATGGTGGTGTCACAGGGTTAGTTTGGAGTGAGTGTGCTAGGAAATATTATTTGGGGATCAACCGCCTATATAAATGAGAAGGCAGCAAGAGAGCAAGGGTGGGCAGTTGTTAAACAAAGCAATGTCACTTAACAACTGACACTACTTATGATCTTAAAGGGTAGGCTCCGTTAGGTTTGTAAGTTGAAGATTACCTGTAAGAAAGCTTGATTAAATCAGTTGTCAAGTGTCAGAATATCAGGAGCGAGGTACTTTACCTGCGATTGCCTCGTGGTGTGGAAGAATAGAAGGTATCAAAATATGACGGAGGTGGGGCTGGTGGCACAAAATCATCAGCATCAGAAGCATGGCCATCTTCCTCAACTTCCTCTGTATAAACTTGCGGTTCTTCCTAACAAGATAAAATTCTGTAAAACACTCTTGTAGCAGGAACAGAAGAGTAACTGCTTAATATATCTATTTTTTTAAAAATGAAACTGTGTCCTGCACTCACTTACTCTGAAGGATCTTCTGGTTGCAAATATCTGCAGGTAACGTAGGGCAGCAGCTACCAAACAAACAGTGGTTGTCAAGGCATTCAGAGCACAGAGAGCAAAGAGAACTTTCTGAAGGACAAAACATTGTAAAGAATAACTGCAATTGTGATTCACCAAACATATATTTAAAAGTACACACATTAATTCTTTTGCTTTCCAAGCACAAAATACAGTTAACTTTTAAGCAGATGCCTTTTCTTCACTTAAAAACTATGCTATATTCAAATTTGACAACTGTGGTAAAAAAGTCACAGTTTATCATACTAGTAACCTTGTAGTTTGCTTATAGTCCCTAGGATTCTATTCATGTAACTCACATTTGCATAACCAGCATATTTTCTCTCTTCTTCTCTCTCAAGTTTAAATCTAAATTTAAGTCTAGCCACTATTTATCTGATGAAGTAAGCTGCAGCTCCTGAAAGCGCATGTCTTTTAATACTTGCTAGTGCTACCAGACTCCTGATTTTCTGCCACCGTAGGCAGAAAATGGGTCCTTCCTATAATATTCTTCCCCGATACCTTTTCTCTATGCAGGTTTTATTTAAAAAAAAAAACAAATTTACCAATAACTTAATCCACAAAGAGATTCAGATATATAAATTTATTATTAAATATAAGTTTTACTGTCTGCTAGAGATTATGAACACTTCTATACATTTGCGAGCATGTTTTAGTATCTCTGGTGGATCTTCAGATAAGTTGTTTTGTAATTCTTATCAAATAACTTTTGTCTGCTTCTGAGAGAAACAAGGCAACAAGTTAACCCTTTTTTAGAGCCATGCTACAAGTTATATTTTTCACACAATTTTGCCTGGAATGCAAGACTTTTCTTTTCATACAGGTAGCCAGCCCTGGAGCCCATCTAGATGGTGATTTAGCACTGAGGTAAAGAAATTGTAAACTCTGCAGTGTGGATATAGAATTGGAACTCTCCACCATCTATTTGTGTGGAATTAAGTTTAAGCTTAGGTCAAGGCCCATGGCAATAAGGAAGCCTATTTCTCTATACAAATGTACTGATTATGGGGAATAACGGGAAGAACTAGAAATCTTAATACGGATCTGGAAGGTGAAACTTACAAGGAATGGCTAGAGATATTGGGCATGATCATCTTGGAGAACTGTGGGGAGATGTGACAGCTGCTCTCAAGTAGTCCAGTGGTTGGCATGTAGAAGATGGGCCAGAGCTATTTGGAAATGTTGTGGAAATCAGCATAAGAAATATCAGGTTTAAATTACAAGAAAATGAAATTTGGTTGAACATCAGGAAAAAAAAATCCTAAAGGTAAGAACCATTCAACAATGGAACAGACTCCCTTGGGAAGTGGTAAAACTCCTGAGAAAGGTATTGAAAGAAAGGCTGAAGAGCCGAATGCCAGGCATGTTACCATATCATCCACACCAAAGTTGTGATACAGATCTGCATATGTAATGGCTATTTGAGGAAAATAAATATTGCACTCAAGTGAGAACACAAACATCATTGTAACATGAATATCAATCCCGAGAGACAAGATTATGCATTCGTTTTACTGCACAGTCATATTTCCAGATGCAAGATATGATTGAGTTTACATACAGTTGCATTTTGTAAAGTGTGAAAGGATGGGGGAGCAGATATTAATTCCAGAGCAAAAAAAGTAGAATGCTTTTTAAATGAATATGATTTCTACAAAGAATACTCTCATTTTAGTCACATCTAACTTTTCCTTCTTCATGCAGAATGTGCACTCTGATAAAGTCAACAAGCCCTACATATAGTCCCTGACATGACCAAACATGGTCAAATACGGTTATATGTTGTCTTTTTTCCTTAGCATTTCCTCCTATAGGTCCTAAATAAAAAGGCATCAAAAAGTCTGGAAGTTCTGCATTGGAAAGAAATCAATATTATTCTTAATCATGTTTCTATTTATAGCAGTTTATTTACAACCACTACAGTCAGTATTAGTAACCTTACTTTGAGTAGAAGGTGAACTGAACTGCATGACTGGATTGCATACAATTCCAATGCATTTTCTTTCTTGGTGCATTTTGCTGGCATAAATTCTTCACAGCAGAAACAAATTTTACTTCCAGCAACCTTTAATATTGAGAAGAGTAAGCATTTGAATTAGTAATTTAAAAGCAATGTTTTATATAGAGCAACATCAAAATGTTATCAAAATTAAACCAAAAAATTAATAATCCATAATGCAAAATGCAAAATACAGTAAGACACCTGCAACTTTGTTAAGGAATTGCTATGTGGAACAATAAAATATATTATTGCTTTGTCTATTATCTATTCATTAATGTAAATTAAAGAACTTTTATAGCTTTCTATTTAAAGCCTTAAAGCCTCAAAAATCTATATAAGAATGTAGTGTTTGATTTGAACAGAAGAAAATCACAGATTCATACGTTTGATATTAGGATTACAGATATTATTTCATTATGCCTCACTCTGGTCTAATGCATAATATTAATAATAAGTTATTTAAGTATGTACCATTACAATTATTATTTGTTATACTCTAAATATATACATTAAACGTAAATATTTCCTCACCAGCTCACATCTAGGGACACTGGACACAAATTGAGCACCTTGGCATCCAAGAATAAAGCCAGCCAGGTTCAAGAGAACACAAATAACAGAAAGCAAAACAAACAAGTTAACCTAGAACAAATAAAAATTGCACAGTGAATTACAAAATTCAAACAAGTTGGTTTCTTTAATATTCCATATATATCCTATCATGAGGAAAATTCAGACACATATAGTCAATTTACTTGGATTTGCAAATGCACAGGTTTACTTCCCAGGATTAGCTGGCTACAGGCTATACTGGGCTCAACTGTACATATAAAATGAACATAAACTCTATTTTCAATACATTTATAACAATTTAGGAAGGACCCTAATCTCAAATGATATAGAAACATTTGAATATTAAGTGAAATAAAGATTAAACTCTGATACTGTTGCATTATTCAATGCATTCAGTATTTGAATTTAAAATACATTAATATCTAAGTAATATTTATAATGGAATACGCAATTGCAAACAATAAGATAGAAACCATTCTTTCACACCCTATTAAGGACAATAATATTTAAAGAATTTAAATTACCATTTATTTATTTTTCTATATCCAGAAATAAAATATAGGTAAGATACCAACAGTTTGTTTTGCTAAGAGAGAGAGTGCGGAAAACACAGAGTGAAACTGAATAACTAACATAATGCCCAGGTTTATTTAACTGGAACTATTAAAATTTGTGATTCTTAAAATGTAAGCAAAGAATTTTTGATAAGAGTGTTGGTGTTCTCTATTGCTTTTTCCCCAGAATGTTCTCCCACTTCCAGATCAGGTGTGTAGCCCTGGTATTCCTTGGTAATCTCAATTCCAAATATTCACCATGCCCAATACAAAATATTGTTCAGACTAGTCCAGCAATCTGCTGAGATAGTTGGGAATTAAATTTAAGATCTATCGATCTTTTTTCTTGCCATGGAAGTCAATCATAGTTGTTCTAAATTATTTTTGAACTGATGTTATTCGAACTTTGAAATGATACAGATCACTTCCTTTTAATGCAGAGAATGTGAAAATAAATGTTTAAGAACTGCAAACAAAGAAAACTCAGATTACAAATGAGAAGCAGTGGATGCAAAGGATGTACGTTCTGTATTTTTATTACTTCCAAGACACCTTTGAAACCATGAATATTTTCTCAACTTTTAAAAAATGGTAGAGAGAATTTATAATTGTATATTTTGAATATTCAAATCCTTTATTACTTTATTGCTTATATTTATTCAATATAAAATATGTATTTTTAAAAAACCTTTATACATATTATGGTTAAAAATATGTTTAAAGCAAAGTATATATTTACATAATATATACCATACATAAGAAAGTACTGCATTATAGTAAAAGAATAATTTAAGGAAATATACTAGTAATCAATATTATAGTAATATAATATTTCTTGAAGGGATGAAATTCTAAGAAACCTTTTAGACTATGTTTATGGTTATGGAAATTATAAAACTGAAAATTACAGCAGTAGAACCTGACATATCCAATGGAGAAAGCTTTTTTTATATTTAGCACATCAATAGCAAAATTACTTATTTATTCATAATTGCTTACTGTCTACCTCATTAAGACAAATTGATATCTCAGAGAGTATTTGAATAATTTATTATTTAGTTGTTTTTAAAATTATAGGATACTCTTCAAATTCAGATATTCCTACTGAGATATATTCACTTTATGGCACTACACCAACTAGATTTTACTGCTTTACAATCTGATACTACTTCTGATAAATATTTCAAGTATCAGCTAGATTTTGTATGCCAAAAAGTAGGGCAACAAACACATTTTTTTTATTCCAAGTGCCTTTCAGAGAGGACTAGATATATTTTAAAAACATCATAGAATCGTCATCAGCCTAACTCTATGCCTGAAGCCCTAAATTCCATTTTAACATTACAGCTAAGTATGGATCCCATGGCTTGAATACAAGAGATTATTCTCTTCCCATTATATCTAGTTTATGCTTTATTTACTACTTTATCTTACAAAGAAAAGGGAAAATTCTTGAACTCTTTTCCCCGACCCTGGGGGAAAATAGTTTGTCATTGTTTGTCATTCTGTGCAACAAAGTCAAATATTAAAGTGTGATATCCCAGAGGATATTGTAAAAATATGCTATTCTGATAAATTGAATAGAAATAAATAAATAAAGGTAAAGGTTCTCCTCGCACATATATGTTAGTCATTCCCGACTCTAGGGGGCGGTGCTCAGCTCCATTTCAAAGCCGAAGAGCCAGCGCTGTACGAAGACGTCTCTGTGGTCATGTGGACGGCATGACTAAATGGCGAAGGCGCACAGAATGCTGTTACCTTTCCACCAAAGTGGTTCCTATTTTTTTACTTGCATTTTTACATGCTTTTAAACTGCTAGGTTGGCAGAAAATAAATAAATAAATCAATAAATCATTTTGCTACAAAACCTCTAACACCGCCTATTTGCTAAAATGAGTAGTACTATACAAGTATAACTGTGTATACATCCAAAAGAAAAATACTTTCTGGAATAAAGACAGAAATTATCTGATGCCATAACACCTCTCCTGGAGTGCTGTTGGAGAAAAACTAGTACTAGTCTGATTAGAATAGGTGAAAGCCTATGTGAGGGATTGCCTTCTGGTGGTACAGGCAGCAAAACATTGCATCCACTGATAGTAATTCAGCAGCTCAGTTTAAGGTAGTCCAATTATATTTTCATTTTGGGCCAGCCAAGTGAGGCTAATTAAGGTTCTGCTCCAGTGCATGAAAGCTGGATAGGGAGGAACTGTCTCCAACTGAATCCCCGCAACACCAAGCGACAGGCAATTTGAATATCTGGGGATATTCCATCTCTGACTTTGATTGAGGTAAAACTTCCCCCTTCTAAACTGGTATGTAATCTGGGGGGTGAGATTGGGTTTTCTTGGATTTGCAGTTCCTGCTTGAAGAAGTATCACCTAGGGCTAGGAAGGCAACTTACACCTTTCCCTAATTTGGGAGGCCCTTCAAACAGTAATTCATGCCCTAGTAACCTTGTGGCTTAATTTCTATAATGCTCTCTAGA
This sequence comes from Thamnophis elegans, assembly GCF_009769535.1. NCBI lineage: Eukaryota > Metazoa > Chordata > Lepidosauria > Squamata > Natricidae > Thamnophis > Thamnophis elegans. Next base: position 77,338,206 of record NC_045543.1, on the reverse strand, counting down.
TGTGGCTGTCCTTGATAACTACCCCTTTAAATAATCCAAGCATATAGCGGTACCCGCTCTGTTTTGTGAATACCACTTGCTGTCAGTTTGCTTCAGAGTGCAATTCAAGATGTTGGTTGATATCTATAATGCCCTACAAGGTATAGGGCCTGGTTACTTAAGCGACTGCCTGTCTCCCGTAGCATCTGCTTGGCTAATTTGGTCCTGAGAGTTGGCACACTCCAAGCTCTTTTGATTAGACAATGTCAACTTTCAGAATCCTGACAGCATGCCTTTTCTGTAGCAACGCTTACCATCTGGAACAAAGTTTGAAATCTGGACTTACTCTGTTGTTTAGAAAAGCTAGCTCTTCACCCAAGCTTTCAGCAAGGGAGGGTGAGACCCCTCACATCTTTGTGCTTGCCATTTTTAATATTTATTTTTAATCTTCAATTAATTTTATTATAATTTATTTGATTGTGAGACATTGAAAGATGGGCAGTATACAAATTTAATGAATCAACAATCAGTACCTTATAGAATGCAAATTACATTGTATTGAGAAACTCTTCATAATTATGTGGATGCAATATTAGACGCAATGGAAATTGTGTATGTAAGAAATATCAAGGACTTAATGAGGTTGTTAACTGTTCCACTGTAGCAAAAAAAGTTTAGAAAGTAGCTGCTGACTTCAAGGTTTAAATACAAGATATACTAATTTAGAAATTTAAATTTATTGAAACTTTCCCAGAATCACTTCTTCAAATCTGGGGTAAACTACACATGTGTTGAAATATAATTATCAGTTACACAGAACTATAAAGTGTAGTTGAAATAATTTCATTAAAAATGGGAACATGTTGCCATAAGTGACATCCCTTTACAAGAGGAAAGTAAGATTCATTTTTAATAGTCATGCTATTCCCTTAAAATGTGACATTCTTTGCTTATAACAGTTGAATCAGAATCATATTAACCAACACATACCAAAAGTATCATGGGTCTCTTCCATATTGTTAATCCTATAATCCCTGATAAAATGACCTGCAACAATAAAACAAACGGTTATGAAGGACTGAGAGAATATTACTCATGACCTTTACATGCTAAAGATCAGCAAAATCCCATTCTTCCAGCAGGTGCTTTTCATAATGTAGACTTAAAATGAAACACAGGCTTACAAATTTTAATATATTGGAAAAAGATCTATTCAACTGTGGTATCCAAGTTTTGAAGTAGTACAAGAGGTCTTAATTGGATAGTAAAATAACCTTTGGAATGTTATTAGGGCTTTTGAAAGTAACTCTTTTCCTCATATAAAGTGCTTAAAAACCACTGAAATGAGACTAATAAGAAGTAGCTAAATCCACGTTTTAAAAAGATAACTGTACTAAGATAATACCATATAAAATGCAAAGTTAGACCTATTATGACATTTATACTTTTCACTTTAGAATCTTACTAACAAGGAAAAAAGGAAGTTGAAATGAGGATTAAGAAAAAAAAGCCCTTAGCTTGAAGTTAGCTTTAATAGGAAATTAATAATCATATCTATCTGCCTGGATGTCCTATGTTTATCTGGGAGAAACACACAGCCAAGGGACCTTTCAATCTTGGCATGAAGATTTATTGCAGATCCCTTTTTTATTTTCCAAGGGGAAGGGATGACCATCATAACTTTGAGTCCAAGTTGATAGTAGCGCCCTGGTAGATCTGTTGTAACTTTGGTTGCTAAGGAATGGTTGTAAGTCAAGGACTTCCGGTAAAGGGTTTTCTGGTACAAATCAAAGGCCTTCAGGCAATTTTGAACCTATGGGCTACATATCCTGAGAAATGCTGGAGTAACTGCAATGAATCTATGATCTGTTTCCCAAGAACAGATGCTGATTGAAAATCTTTTGCTACCTGGAGTGAGGTGGAGAGAAATACTAGGCTGGCCTAGAAGATAAATTAGAAAGAATGGCATCAGCTAATTTGGGTTGCTTCCTTTATATTTTCACTTGGCCAATACTGATATTTCTCTCTCTCCCAGTATTAGCAATTAGAAATCCTTTTTCACTACTGCCCTATTGCCTGCTGACATCTCACAGCCTCTACCTACAGGGTCACATCAATAGCTTCTATCCAGAGGCAGGAATGAAAGACCAAGAAAAAAATGTTGTGGTTCAGCTGACCAGTTTTTTTTAATACAACTCTTAAAGTGGCAGCATCTTTTTTCAGATTCACCAAGAAAACCATACTGTGCTTCTACAAAAACTCTTCTGAATCATTTTCAAACCATGCTAAGTCAACTATCTGACCCTACATCCCTCTACCTGTTGTGAAGCTTGTTTCACCATAAATACAGAAACAGATTCCTATATTTACTGCAACTCCATAAGAATAAACATATATAACGTTGTTGCTTGTTAATGTCTACTAAAGTGGAATTTGAAATGATGCTTTGCAATATTCCTCATTATGTATTTAGAAAGAAGAGTTCTAGCCTATGATCATCATATCAATACTGCCTAATCATTGTGTACTTTCAAGACACGACACAGATCATTTTTATTGCTCACAAATATTTATTTACTGAGTCCAAATTCTTTGAGATACACTCATCTTTAAATTAAAATTAAAATTTGATTTCTCCAATGTCTGTGACTGCCTGCAAGGCATCTTTGGTTGGAAGTCTTTTCAGAAAAAAATGTATCACCAATTATATCACAGAATAGGAACATCTTCCAACTACCTAGGAATCTCATAAAACTACAAATATTAATATTATACCAATGTACCAATCTAAATTTTGAAAATTTGGGAGATATGCTTACTTCTGCACATATTTTCTAAATGTCATTTAATGGGTTTTGCTTCCTCTCTCACTGGTTGGGACGGTATCTGCAATTCAGAAAGTCTGTAATCTTTTGAGAGAGATTTAGATGCAGCATTGAGGCAAAAGATTCATCCATGAATGAAAGCAAAATCCATAGCAAGTGAGACTTGCTTTTATGAATGCATTCAGCTGACTTTGCAAATACATATAAGCAGGAAGTCTTTTATTAAATAAGACAATACCTCTCCACGTTATAGGAGAGGCTTAAATAATGAAAATAGTTACAACACATCTATATTAAGCAATTATGCTTAACAGAAATTTCACAAGGCATGACAAATAATAAATCAGTTATCTGGAATCTTGTTCACTAGTATAGTTGGCTCTATTCTTTCACATCAACCAGGCTTTTCAATAGTGCAGGGACAACACCGGAACACAGCCTAAGAGCATTAAATGTTTTTATTTGCATTATTAATACAAAATATTAAGAAGTAAAGAAAGGAAATGCTGTTACAATTCCTTTATTTTTTCATTTAAAAGTTATTTCATTAACATACTAAGCAAACTATTGGGAGCTTCCTAAATATAGTCCCATCAAATAAATGCCACAAGTTAGAATCAATCTTAATTGGGACTACAAAATTTGGGCGATCAAAAAACGAAACGATAACCGGGTTATCGGGTTGTTGTGAGCATCAATACACATGGGACGCTGCCAAGCCTAACGTCTGCTTCGAAGAGGAGGAGGAACGGGAACGAAGAAGATCCAAGCAGGTGGCCCGAGACAGCCGCGAGGCAAGGAAAGGGCCCGGCCGGGTGTCACTTACCGAGGAGCCGGCCCAGAAGGGACAGGAGTTCTTCACCTGCGGGGAGTTGCTGAGGGAGAGCGCCCCAAAACTTAGGGCCACCATGCTGCACCCCAAAATCAACTGGAGCAGCCCCAGGGACAGCAGCGGTCTGGCCGGCAGCGGGCTCTGGCAGGCAGCGGACGAGGCCCCGTTCAGACGTGAAGCCACGGGGGATAGGGAGGGTGGCTGGGGCTGCCGGAAGCCGGAGCCGGAGCAGCGGAGCCGACGAGGGGGCGGCAGGGGCGGCGGGTTTGAGGCGGCAGCGGTAGCCGCCACAGCAGCCACAGCTGAGCAAGGTCTGGCCGCCTCAGAGACTACCGTGAGGCGCGTCATGGGACAGTAGGAGCCCGGCGGCAGCACCACCCGTAGAGACATGGGGCGGGGAGGAAGAGAGTCGGCGAACTCCGAGCGGTTCCCCGGGTGGCCTCCACTCTGGCTGAGGCGGCTGGCCAAGCCCAGGTCCCGTCTACCGGAGCCGCCGGCTGTTCACTCCCTGCTGCGCGCGGAAGGCAGGCGACCGTGGGCGCCCGCTTTTCGCCTTGCGCTCCCTAGGCCTCTGCTGGCAGTTCTAGGTGCCCCCCCCCCACACCTCCCGCCGCCTTGCGCGGATCCTCCGACCTCCCGCTGCTGGACCCTCGCGCTGTCTTGCCCGGGCGGGAGGAGGAAACCAGCTCCCCGACCCTCCCTTTCCGCCCAGAAGCTCTTAAGCCTTGCAGCCTATTCCCTGGGGGAGACGGCTCCCACCACCACCACCACCATGGTCTGCAGCCATTCGAAATCTGCTCCCCTGGCAAACTGCTCAGAAGCCCCCTCCCGCAACGACTCCCAAACTTTTGAACTCCTCCTGGTTAACTCCCTGCCGCGCAAGGCTCCCGCCGGGCTTGTCCCACCCACTGAAACGCGCAACCCACAAACTTCTCCCGGGCTCCACCGAAAAGTAAAACCTCTGGATCGTTCACTTCCGCCCTTGATAAGGACTCCCCTTTTGGGTTGCAGCGGAGGCCTCAGATGCCTGACCAGCTTCAGGCCGGCGGTTGTCAGAACGATCCTGCCTGCTGGATAATCCGGCGGAGCGCTTTGCGAAAGTCGGATTGGAAAGCCAGGCAGCCCTAATTCTCCTTACTTCTTAATTGAGCCCCAACGTTTCGTCCACCTTCCCATTTATAGATTTTGTATCAAATACTTTACTATCAAAATTAATCTTTATTAAACCAGACTCGCTTTCACCTAATGCTAACTTCTCTTGGCAAATGCAATTTTTGTAAACTGTGTTTACATTAAAAAAAAATATCAAAATAATTCATCCTAACTGCGGTTCGAATGAACCTGTTTGCAATAAGTGCATGGCCACCTCTCCTGTTTTAATTTAAGTTGTATAGGTTTTAAGACTGACTTGCTTTTTCAGCCTGTCACTTGGTATACCTTCTAGTGCACCTCTTATGATATCTGAGACAAAAATTCCTCTGATTCTAAAACTAACTCATTCAAGTGGTGATCATTTTTGTATATTTTCTAAAAACAGAGACTAATTTGTTCATTCAGATCCCACTACTCAGGCTCTCAAAAATATGTGGGTCCCATCATTGCCAAATACAACCCAAGCCCCCCCTCCTCTTATTTATCAAGCTTTCTGTTTTCTATCACTTATGGCAGGTTTAAAATATTTAAAACATTTCAATGACTTGCTACTCCATAACCCATTCAGAAGTCTTCTGAGTTCAACCTGTGGTACATTTCCCACTACTTGTTTTAAGTGCTCTTCTTAACCATTAGGCTTTTGTATTGTTAAGTATCCCAAGAGAAGAGCAAGAAAAGTAATACCTCTGCAGTTTTTAGCATTTGGTTTTAACCTGACTGTAAAAAAGTGAAATAGCCACAGGCATTTTACACACCAAAACATAGTAGGGATTTATTTAAAATCAGTAACTTCCAAGTTAGAAAATCTAGAGAGTCTGGAAAAAAATAAATTTATATTGGCTAGGTAGTATTTGCAGCCACTATATTGAACATTTTACAAAGAGTTAATTTTCTTTTTCAAATGGTTCTAATACATATTATAAAGATATAAAGTGATTGCAGTGGTGGGTTCCAGATCCCGTTGCTACCAGTATGGTACAACGGGACCCAGTGTCTCCCACAAGCATGCGCACGCTGCACGCATGCATCCTTACCTCTTGCGACACATCCGCGACGCTCCAGCTACTCAGTAGAAGGGCCGAAGAGCTCAAATACATGTAAGGAGGACAGGCGGGCGGGCTTGCCCTTCGGAACACCGTACCAGAATGGTACACAGTGCTCCCGGGAGGCACTGGTATGCCTGTACCGGGGCATACCGCCTGCAACTGACCACTGAGTGATTGGCATAAACAAGTAATGGACTCCACATAGTTTAATAAAAGTTCAAGTTTTAAATTCAAGATTCTACAGGACTTGAAAGAGAATGGTGGGTTAGTAGTCAAAGATTTAAATTGTATACTAGTTGTTTAACATGGAATACACAGTTGGCTCCATAGTTCAAAAAAATTATTCCGAATTAGGGAAGTCACATTCAGGCCTGAAACTCTTCAGGAGCCAGTGGGTGCATGAACAAGGACAGGATTGGTATACCATAAGAACGTCTACTGTAACAGTCCAGCCTCTTCTACTTTGATTGTCTGTGGATAGGAGTGTCGAGATAAGATTTATTCCCCCCCCACACACACACTATTGTAGATCTCCTTTGAATAAATAATAGTCCTGCAATGTACAGTACTGCACAATATGCCACAACCTAAACTGAATGAAATTACTTGCCTCCGTGCATGATTTTAAAAAGATATAAAGACAAAAATGGAATCATAATTGCCTGTAGAATATAATCTTTTTTATTTCACAAGTGATGTAAAGTTTTAAAACCCAAAGACTCCTTTATTTTCTACATAATTTCCTTAAACTTGGCACTCCCTAGCCTTATGGCAGCCAGCCTAGAAAACAGTATCATATATACAGTCATTGCATTTGAAAATAGTGCACAGTTCTATTTAAAGTAGAAAAATAACATCCAAGGGGAAAATGGGAGGTATGAAACATACAAAAGTTAAAAGCAGTAGAAATTTCATGGCTTTGCACAAGTATCAGATGTTAAGAGAACAGGTGAAGACACTTTTTGTTTGAAAGGCACTTTTTTTTCTTGCAGTAAAGCATTGTGGTTTTCATCAAGCTTCCATTAGGCCCAACAGTTAAGAGACTATTAAAGAGGCAATTTTTAGTAAGGAAAAGAATTCCAAGTTAAAAATTTATAGATGCCAGAAATTAATACCAACTTTATAAATATTTGGTCCTTTTGTAAAATAGGCAACCATGATCCAGTCCCTTCAATACTTAAATGATACTGCGCCATTCTAGTGAGCAAGATACCTGTCAGGTTCACTAATAACCCCAAATATACATATGCTTGTTAAAAAGTATCAGAGCTTTTGATGTGCAAGTGTGTCCCAGAACAATGGCTTGACTGCTAATAATTTTATAATTCTGTATCTCTGTATCTCGATGGCTGCCCATAGTATCCACGCTTGGAGTGATCAGATAGCTGCTTCCGATAATCTTCCTCCTCTGCATCGCTGCCGTAAATTCCTGGATTATCTAGGTAAGATCTAGCAGCCGGCTTCTGAGGCTCGGGAGGTCTGGAACTGAAATCAACATATACAAAGTTATTTTGAGCAAGCTAACACAGAGACCAAGCAGGAATAGATTTGTTACCAGTTTAAAGTAAAAAGTTTGCTTTTATTAATAGTGTCAGACCATCAACAACACATTTGAAACGAAGTTCCTGCCAAATCACTGCCATTCAAAATTCTCTTATACTTGAAGGGAGTTGTTTCGTCTTCCTCATTAGTAAGGCTGGCCTGAAATGAGGCTGCTAGCATAGGATAATAGATCCTGTGAGAATGTAGGCAAAAACAAACTACAAAAGACTTCTAATTTTGATTGTTTTGAATGGGATATATTTAAGGGGCAACAAAGTAAACATGTTTGCACTCTATCCATTTAGCTCTCTGACAATATTCTTTTCATGGCTCATTTTACAAAAGTTTATTTTTTAAAAAACATAGTAAGATGGGAAAGAGAAATGATACTTTCAATAATGTTGTGCAGCTTTCTTCCACTTCAGGAGGCTGCCATAATTATAATGAATTAGAATTTTTTTGGATATGAAATTTCTCAAAATCAGAGAAAAATGAGATTTTCTACCGAAGGTACTTAATATTTACTGTTAATATGCCAGTATTACTTTTCCAATAACTCAATAATTTGACAATAAAATTTAATAAGGAAAGATCCAATTACAGTGTAACAGAGAAAAGCTCTCTGAGGAAAGTGGGAAAGAAGGCATATACTTAATTAGGTCAGTGTTTTAGTAGAGGACAAGTGAAGAGAACAAAGGGTGGCTTATGAATAAAATTCTTACAGAAGAAAATTGGGCTGCAAATGGTCAGGAGTGTATTTCCACATATAAAATGTGAAAAGGAACAAACTCCTTTGTTGGCAACAAAGTTGGAAAAGATAATTATTATAACCAGGGATATACATCTATATTTATTAACTACATACATTTATATAGCAGTCTTATTACCAGAAGAATCCTAGGTTCAAGAGATTCATCATGTTGCCAGATTGAATGGAAGGCAATGCAGTAAAAATGTGTGAAAAAAGATAATTAACTGTACTACACTATCTAGAGAGCTGTCAACTTCCAACTTACTTGTGGACCTCTGTTCTAAAAAAAAATTCTGATGCTGAATAAGCGTGTTAAACATATTCAAAGCCACAGAAGTATAAAAAATAGGCAAATTAATTCAGTTTTACCTGGAAATCTGGGGACGGTTGTGTTCTGGCTTCTGTGTTTTCATTGGGACTGCATAAATGTCTGGGTGTTTTTGTGCTATTTCCACCTTTAAAAAAGCAGGTAAAATATTTCCATATTTCCCTCAAACTATCAATTATTCTTTGATAGCAATTTTCCCTCCAAGAGCAAGATAATTTACTTTACAGATTTGTCAGATTATTTACAAAATATGTAAAAATACCCAGACTTAGAGGTTTGGATATAAAATGGCTCTCTGAATGACATGAAAATTAATGGAGATTATTGTGCTAGAAGGAATAATATTTTTCTAACATTTTTCTTCATTTGACAGTTCTAGCACTCCATTCCAAATTGTTCTGAAAAAGCTTTCAAAAATAGTATTTGCTGTATCTCCAAACTGTTATTTGAATTATGTTTTTATTAATTTGATTCCATATCACTAGTTTTCTTACTATTGTAAATAAAACATTTGCACAAGACCAACAGAATCATTATTTTATACCCTGGCATTCTGTGCTTCTTGCAGTTCTTGCATTCTTTGTAGTCTGGCCTTGTGATCCATTTTCTCAAAAATTTTAACTTTCCCCAGCACAGATTTTGGTGTGTTCTCTTCTACAACTTCTCCCACTTTTTCTTCCACTTCAGAAGGTTGAATGACTGGTTGAGAAGACTTCAATATAGGCCGGCCAAAGTTTGGTTTCATGGATATAGGGGGAGGAGCTACTTTAGCTGGTCCTCCCAAATTTTCAATACTAGGTGCATTAGGGCTGTTTGTTCTGGGTTCGTAATTCTTAGGAATATCATACGGATCTTCTTTGTTTTGCAACTTAGCCTATAAACATAAAGACAAATACAAGTGTGGATTTTTTACAAAAAAATAACAGATTAAGGCTAGAAATGATCTGTTTCAATAAACTGCTAAACCTATAAAGCTGATATGTTTAGTTAAGGAAACACAGAGAGCTACTTTTCTCCCTTAATTTTGGCATCAAGATTTGAAGTTAGAAACTAAACAGCAGATATTGAAAAGTAACTAAAACACTCTCAGTAAATGAATCAACAGTCCACGGAGGGCTATGTTTAGCAGACCAAGTAGATAAGTGATGGCTAACCTTTTTGTCATGCAGAAAGTGAGTGTATGCGCAACAGTGTGCTCGCATGCATGCACCCATAATGGATCCACGCGACCCCCCCCCCCTGTGCTCACCCCATGCTCCCTTTGGCCATGCACATGTGACCCCCGCGTGCCCCATTTTGGGACTAGTAGGCCTCCTGCACCCTCCTGGAAGCAAAAATGGGCCACGGGGGGGGGGGGCAGGCCACACCCAAAATTTATAAGCTTTTAAATCCTCTAGGCAATTCAATAGCATGAATCCACCTGTTGGGGCATTTTCTCTGACATTACTCTACAAAAAGTATTACCCAGCTCAGAATTTAGAACAGGAGTGCCCAACCTTGGCAATTTTAAGACCTGTGGACTTCAATATGGCTGGTTAGAGAATTCTGGGAGTTGAAGTCCACAACAGTGCAAGATTGAGGATGTGGAGAGACCTGGCCCATAGAACCGCCAAGAGTCAGACACACTGAAGGGTAACATCATCTTCAAGTCCACAAGTCTTAAAGTTGCCAAGGTTGGACAAACCTGGCTTGGACTATTCCCATTTCTTTTTTCCTTTAGTTTTTATAGTTCTATGTTTTGGTAATTAATGAAGAAACATTAACAATTCTCATAAGCTGTAGAGATATTTCTTTCCATATTACCTTTGGAGGTTCAGGCTTGAAGGCTGGGGGTGGACTGGGATCCCTCAGAATTTCCCTGCTCCCAGCTTTTCTCATCTGAGCTTTCGGTTCAGGGCTAAATTTCCTTAGATTCTACAAACAAGTAATAATAACCATGATGCATATATTCACATAGTTCTGGCTTCATGTGAAGAGAAATTACAATTTTGCAACTGACAGTAAAAGACACACGAGTTCTTGCATCCCAGACATTACATGTAAACAACATTCATTAATATCTGAAAATGACACCAGTTATTTTCCAGACCTCCTTCATTACAGTATTTACAACATAAAGTTCTGAAAGAAGAAAAGAAACCTCTTACCTCCTCATGGTGTACAGGTTCAGAGGATCGACTGATAGAAGAAACTCTTGGCTCGTAGTATGGCTCATCAAGTTCATTATCTGTGTAAGCCCCACCTTCCCCATCTGATTCCATATCACTGATTAGTCGACTATCACAGCTCAGATAGTCGGCACCCATGGCAGTTAAATATGACATACGATCATCAATGTCATCATCCACTCCGTCCAACTGCAAAACAGAGGGTTTTGTTAAAAGATTTTTGAGGGTCAGAATACAGGCAGTCCTCGACTTGCAACTGATCGCTTAATGACTATTCAAAGTTACAATGGATTCAAAAGAGTTACAACTTAACCTTGACGTCATGATTGCTGGATCACCCTTGCAGTTCTGTGATTGTAATTCAGGTGCCTGGCAACTGGTGTGCATTTACAACTGATTGCAGCCTCCCAACGCCCACTGGATTCAGACTTGGAAACATGGGATTCATTTACTAACCTAATGACCATTTTAAAAATGTCTGTAACACGGAGTCCAATCGTGTGGTGACTTGACTTATGACCACAACGACATGATGAAAATTTGGGCTCAATTGTGGTCATAAGTCAAGGACTTATATTAGGTAACTGTTACACTTAACACAATAGCAAATGGAATAATAATATTTAAGCAAAGTCACATGCTAGAAAGAATAGCCATACACCGTTTATTAGGGATATACTTGAGGCTGGCAAACCTCTGAGGCATCAACACAACTTGATGCAATAGCTTGTTACCTAAAAATCAAAAGGTAAACAAATGGCTAAACTCCAATGACACTGATGCATCCCACAAGATTTCAGCATTTTCAATCTGAACAAAGAAAGTCAGTGAAATTTAGTGATCCTGTATTGATCTGTGAATATACTGAGAAAGACCCATGAATATGCTTCCATGAATGTCTTAGTGCCCATTAGGATCAGAATGCCAAGTTTTTAACTACCAAACCTTAGCCAGATAGTTTTTAATATGTCAACATTTAGGCACAATGACTATTGCATTAAATTCAAGAACAAGGAGAGATTTCTCTATGCATATAACGAAGAAATTCCTCTATACACAGAAAGCCTTTCCTCTCATAGAGGCTCTTGGTCCATGTTCCAGATGAACATGCATGCATAAGCCAAAAGGATGTGAGCACATACCTTTCCTTCTGAAACCCATACTGCTTCATTTTGTTGTTGTTGAATAGCATCTTTAAGGCTGCCATACCAACCATCATTGGCTGAATTTAGATCAATGGAAGCTGCATAAATGTTTAAACAATGAATTATTGGATTAGCAAACCATTACTGCCAAACATTTCATTATCTTACTTTAATGGTTTTTCAACAATACAAGATCATGGCTTTTCTCCATCTGCTAACTACCTCACTAGTTATTATAAATCTGTGAGAGGATGCTTAATATTTAAAAGCAGAGTAAAACAATAGCACAGCATTCTATCAATATCAAAGTAAAAATGAGAATATTGGTGATGAGGAATGGATAATAATTATTATACTATCCTTCCTGTTTGCTTTGTTCCTACTTAGGAAGCATTTTGTCATATTTGAAATAAATTATTTTTCTACTTTACTACTGATTTCTTCTTCTCACACTCCTAATTTATAACCAATCCTAATAGACATTTTTCTCAGAACCTCAGAAGTCAGAATATATCTATTAATGCATTTAATACTGTAACTCACAGATTTACATTTAAGCTATTTGAATCAAGCTTTCTGGGAAATGCTAGGAACTCTGATTAGCTTATTCCACTACTTAAGCCTTCCTTTAATTAGAGTATTTTTGCTTTTCCTATAATTAGAATATTTTTCCAAAACTATTAAAATTATCTCATACATATCTCATACATATCTCATACATATAAAAATATTGTTTTTTGTCCTAATTCCAACAGAATTATCATCTACCAAAAACTTGTGTATTCAATAAGGTTTGGAGTTTGATTGTTGAATTCATTTCCTGTACGGCAATCACATAACCTTTATACACCAAAAGATGCTTTCACAGAAAATAAGTGATGGTTTTAGGCACCTGTAAAAAGATGGAAACACGTCTTCTTCAACTTATTTGCTTGATCATAAAGCTTCCGTGCACTCTTGTTGGATGTGGGAATTAGCCTTTGCCTCATAACTTTCACACCTTGTTTGCTGTCTGGGTTGAAAAACACTACAATTGGGAACCACTGAGTGTAGTTTAACAGATCCACAGCTTTCGGAGTCACATCCAACAAAGCATGTTTGTCCTGTACAAGAAAAGGGCAATATTGAATTTATGCTTGTAGGAAAGGGAAGAAAAACACATCAATATTTTTGTAATATGGTCTACTACTATTATTCTAATGGAAAAGATACAAAAGGAAAAATATACCTGTTCAATAATTTGTCTCACAGTGTTCAAACGTACTACACCAGTGGACTTCTCCGAACCTGCGTCCTTTGGTTCCGTTTCTGCAAGAATAATATGCCAGTTTTATCGTATGTTTAAAGTTTGCCTTAGGAGATCACATTAACAGGAGTTTTCAACTTGGGTGTCTGAATGGAAAAATCTAAAAGTAATACATATTTTTGTTCAAAGTTCTAATATCTTATCTGTCTTAAAGGCGCTTAATAGTTTTAGATCAGGAATGTCTTAATTGGTATCACTTCACCATAAAATTTGTGCCAGGTTTTTTGCTCATGTACCTAAATGTAAATTCCTTAGTTTGACAAGTTTATGAATTACTTTTCTCAGTTATGACTTTACTATGATTGAGTTTAGTGTAATGCAGTGGCTCTCAACCTTTTTTTGGCCATGCCCTACCTAAGCATCTTTAAAATCCTGATATCCCCCCATATAATTCTTAGTTTACTCAAAAAGTGAACTCTACTCACACAGAGGAAGCCTAAAAGGCCATTAACTTGATTTAAACAAGGTTCAAATTGCCCCCATTAAAAATCAAATTACCCCCCCTTTGCAGTGTGGGCCCCACATTGGGAACCATTGGTCTAAAATACCAGACTATACACTAGGAGACTGTAAGTTCTAGACATGCCTTAAGAATGAAAACTGACTGAGTAACTTGTGTGAAAACACCAGGAAGAAAATAAAAAGTTGGGCCTCTACTGTAATAACTTTCTATCCAAAAGATCTTGGGTTTTACAATGTTGAGGTAATGAGCCATTAAAAATAAAACCTGTTTAACTTTTGTTCAAATTCAGCTGTTGACTTACTCTTGGACAGACTCATGCAGTTTTCTTGGCATTGGTTTGTCAAGAATGCCCAAAAAGCAGTTGGTCATTCCCTTCTTATATTTTTAACTTCCCACGCTATTTTTTACCAATTTCATAGCCGAGTTCCAAGAAGTTCTTTGAAACTGTACATTCTTAAAGTATTTGGGGTAAGAGATAGTTTAAGACATTTTTTTATTCATCTGTTTCATTGCCATCACTTTATAATTATCTGATGTATTATTTTTGTTGTTCAATTAATAACAAGCATGAAGTCACTCACTGGCAGGCTGATATAGCCCTGGCAACTCATTATGCAACTTCTCCATCGCGATGTCTGCAATGGGACCAAATATCACCACTGGTCGCCTAAAACCAGCTGCAAAGAAAACATAGGTAGTTTGTTACCATGATTATAGGATCAAAGGGAAATGTTAATCATTTAAGATTTATTGTCATTAGAGGGAAAAGTCCAGTGCCGCATCAATGAATTCTGCTCATATGACATTATCTTTCTCTTTTTCATCTTGCTACTCATTACATACCCATTGTTCTACAGGATTCCCCAAGATTATTGAAACAATTTTCACAGTATACAGTGGCAGGAGAGGAAAGCAGAATTGCCCTCCTCCATTGTCTTGGTGAAAGTAATTTCAACAGGGGAACATAATTGGCTAACATCTATTGTCTGTAAACCTAATACCTACCTATAATTTCCCTCTTTACAAAGGGGAAAGTTTACAGTCATTAAGATTAACTTCCTACAGGAATTAAAAAGAAATTAACTAGAAGTGGCTGACATCCAATAAAAAGCAAGCAATTTGTAAGCCAGGTTTCAACACAAACTGAACTGTTGATGAAGTCATTTGAGATGGTATGGACTCCAAAACTGTATCACTTTTGTTATAAGAAGGGGTAAGAGAAATGGCACTTTCCCAATGCCTAGGAGCCATCAAGGAAGTTCTCTTTTTCCATATACAGTATCTAAGAGTCAAAATGTCTGGTAGGGGTAATTTATTTGGTGCCCATGGCTGGCTGAAGAATTCTGGGAGTTCAGGTCATAAACTTGTCATAGTGGCCTACCTGTGGTCTAGAGATAAAACTGAAGAATTATATTTTTTGAACACTTCTGCATCCTCAAATAAAGTATCTATCTTTTATAAATAAGGATATTGGTTCTCAGTTCTTAAATGCTGTCCTTCACTCACCTTCCCTGAGCATAACCCTTTCATAGGCTGGAAATTTTGTGCCAACTGATGCGATTGTTGTTAGATCTTCTCGACTCTTCTTCAGATTCTTTTTCATTCCTGACCGCTGGCCACGCATCCGCCAGAAGTCAGCCCTATCACTGGAACCATCTCTCTGAGCATTTTGAACACTGGCCAACTGTTCAGCCCTGAAAGGGAGAACATTTGCTCCGTTTTTCAAAAGTCAACAATGGGAATACACCTAAGATCAAATGCAATTCATCTCTCAAGTTTTAAGAAAAAAATCTGATTTAGAAAGATTCAAATACTTAGTACTTAACATAGTCATAGGAATATAGAAAGTGAATCTTCATATATGTGCCGATGGCTGCAATGCCAATCTCTTGAGCTCAGGCCTTCTCATAAGAATCCACAGGAGCTTTCCTCGCCCCTATATTCCTACGCCCTTACATTACTCCATCTACTCAATTTATTTGAATAGGAACAGATAAAGGTGTGCCCTTCTTGGGACAGGGCTAAAATTAGTCCTTGTCCCTGGAAGTCCTAGTTCTACCTATACCTATTTGTACATTGAAACTGATCTAAATCAAGCTTCAGTGGGATGATCAAGAAATACACTGCAGACTAGCCTTTAGTAGGGTAGCAATGAAAGCCTTGGACAAGTTATTCTGATCCAATGACCGTCTATAGCTACCAAAACTAGAATCTTTGTTTTTCCTCTCAAAGTCCATGGATTAGAAATTTGGCATTTGAAGAAGCAGGATTAAAAAGTATTGATGCTTTTAATATTTAATGTTGCATAATGTTCCTGAGAATACTACGATTAGCCTAGAAAACAAACGTTCATAGAACAAATCAATCCAGGGATTGATCACTCAAGGAATAAATTTTCAGGTTAGATTATCGTATTTTGGATATGTTATATAAGGACCCAGATCCTTGAGTAACAATGGATGCACCACCGAGAGACTTGAAGGACCAGGTTTGAAGGACAATCTTTATCTATACAATATGTATGTTTTATCTATACAATCACTAAGAACAAGTATCAACTTGATAACATAAGGTAGCATAACATAATTTTGTATACTCACTATGATATAATCATAGTGTGACAGAATGAAAGGTAAGGTATCCCATGTTGAATTTACAGGAGAATAACATACCTGCTTTTATTCGGAATCAACCCTTTTTCTAATTCACTGTCAATTCTCACTGCCAACCAATGGCCCAGCTTCCCATCATATAGTGTATCAACCACTCGAAAGACATCGCCCCTGCTGAAAGCCAGGCTATGTGGAGTTTCTTTTTCACATTCAAAGTGGGTCCTTATGAAGAAAGAATCCCCTCTACCACAAGCCATTATGTCTCTATAAACTGGGGGGCGGGGGGAGGAAGAGACGCAAGAAAGACCCTAATTATTATTATTAGTTTCCATCAAATAAACACCTAAGAGCCATAGATATAGAAGAAAAGAAAATGCTTTTATATCACTTTTCACACAGGACACTATCCCCCTCCCCCATACATTACACAGAAATCAATTTCTGAATTTAAATATGCTATATCTTACTGCCAATGGCTCATATTTTAAAAAGAATCATATATATTAACAGATGTTTCCTATAATGTATAATACCAATAGGGTAAACAAAGATCTTGCTAACTTTTGTTTGCAGAATAATAAATTTTTTTTTAAAGTGGACATTTTTGTACTTTCAAAAATTGCAGACATCTCTTTTGAGCACTAAGGTAAATAATACTTTAACCACTATGCAAATTAACAAAGAAACAGTGTTCTTCTTAGCTATCTTAAAAACTTGGATGTTTATCAGAAAATTTACGTAACTGTAAGTAATGAACATTTCTAAGAATAAGATAAGATAAACATCAGTAGATATAAACAGAACAAAAGATGAAATAAGAAAATATATTAAATAACACAACACATTAGAAACATGCTCTTCTTTTACAAATTACATATTTATACATACCATCATATTTGCTCTGAGCCAAAATTGTCACGATATCACCTTTAGGAATTTCTAATAGGTGTAGAACAGCATCCTCTCGGATAATACCTCTGAAGTCTTGACTGTTTACCTGTTGCAAAAGGAACCATACTCAAGCTTTAATATCTACTTCAGGGTTTTTTTTAATACTGCAATTTTAGGTAACCATAAGATACTTTTTAGTGGTTTATGTTTTACATTACTGCAGCTTTCAGTAACCAGATATATCAACTTATTGTTATGAGAATTACATCTATAAGGCACAAGATTGAAAAAGCCTACAGAAAAATAGGGAATTTACTTGAGTGATTTCACATGTTCCATTATAATATTGGAAATCACTATCAACATTATCCACCATGCTTTCCTTAAAAACAAAGTCTTATGTTTAAGCCAGGCCATACAGAAACACTGACATTAATCGACAGATCTGTTAATTATAATACAGAGCAGAGAAAGGCGAGGGAATTTTTGTGACAAGGGGATTTTTTATTCTTTCATAAAAATTGAAAGAAGAAATAAAATAAATATTTATC
Source organism: Thamnophis elegans (assembly GCF_009769535.1). Taxonomy (NCBI): domain Eukaryota; kingdom Metazoa; phylum Chordata; class Lepidosauria; order Squamata; family Natricidae; genus Thamnophis; species Thamnophis elegans. The sequence goes on along the minus strand of NC_045543.1, from coordinate 77,320,615 downwards.
TCAGCCATATCACTAAACATATTTCCTAAAAGCCAATTTCAGAAATGTTCTCATAATTATAAATACCAGGGATATTGTTTTCAGTTAGGTTGCTTAAAATTATATTTTAAATGGAAAATAATTAGGCATGCAAACCTTAAGAATCTGATCTCCCTCCTGTAGGCCTTCCTGTTCTGCTGAGGTCCCTTCTTGAATTCCCGCAACAAATATTCCTACATCATTCCCACCAGCCAACCGGAGACCCACACTTTCTCCTTTCCTGAATTGCACCATTTTTGTGTCAGGACTTAAAAGAAAAAAACAATGGGTGTTATTTATTTCAGGTTAAAATATAATAGGCTATAAATGATTTCCATAGCAATGTTTCTCAACCTTAGCAAGTTTAAGACATATGGGTTTCAATTCCCAGAATTCACAAGCCAGTGGAAAGTGTAATGGTTAGAATGCTGCCTTTGCTCCATTTGCTCCGCCCTTCAGATTGGCCCGCCTGTTCGCCTCCAGGCTATACTCACCTATACTTCCTTATTTTTTAGCTCAGCTGGTAGGTGCGGCAGAGTGGATTGCCACGCCTCAGCTGTTTTTCTTTCAAATGTGCATGTGAGCACAGCGCATGGCAGGCACATAATTTCAAAAATTGCAATGCAAAGTGCACGCTCAGCGAACCGGTTGCTAAAACAGTAGGATCACAACCCTGCAGACAGGTACTGGCTAATCAACTAGACACTGTGATAGTGGACAAGGACCAGAAGACAGCAGAAGTAATAGATATAGCAGTGCTGAATAACACAGCAACAATAGGAAAAAGGAGTATGAGAAGCTGGAGAAGTGGCCTGAAGGAGGAAGTAGAGAAAACGTGGAAGCTAAAGGCCAAAGCAGTCTCAGGAGTGGTCCCACTGCTGGTTCCAAGAGTGGTCCTACTCCTACCCAGTAGTGGCAGGAGGACTTGGGGCTATGACTCCTAAGCTGGGAGAATGGTTTCAACAGATTCCATGAACATCAGAGATCTCTGTAAAGGATTTTTTTTTCATTTATATTCCTTCCACTCTAATCCTCTTTCAAGTTTAAAACTCCTGTTCTGATTGAAGAATCACTTGTTTCAATCGTACTAGAAACATCCTGACCTGACTAGAAGTATTAACATTTAATAAAACACTTTCCCCATTATTACAATTATTTAAAGCAACAAAGTTTATAAGAAATCAAAATAATAGTCATAATTTAAAAACTCATACCCATATATTGCTTGGTCCTCAGGAGTTGGCTGAAGAAATATTCTTGTAGCTGGTTTTGAATGTACAACTGCATTTATATATATATAAATTAAAAATAAAAACTTAGAATCTGCTTCTACTTTAGTCCTCAATACCATGTTTCCCCCAAAATAAGAGAGGGTCTTATTTTCTTTTGACCTCAAAATAAGCACTTCGCCTTATTTTTGAGGTGCAGGAATTGGCGAGCGTGGTCACCTCATGGCTACTGTTGTGTTGCAATATTTTCAGGGGGGACGGGACTTATTTTCAGGGGAAAGCTTATTTTAATACATGCGCTCAAAAGCCCGATTCGGCTTATCTGGGGAGGTCTTATTTTTGGAGAAACAGGGTACTTACAAAACAATATTTCAGAAATTCAGAAATTTACATAAAATAATTAGTATTAATATCTGTGTCTTTATTCCTAGTAAATATAGAATGTGTAAGATAATATACACTATAGCTGAACTTTTATTTGTTAAGTATGCAATTCCACAAAATAGAATACTTTTTCTATTTGTAATAATTTCCAAAGTTGCAGCAAAATCATAATCCTGTAGCACATCAAAACAAACAAAATTTATGGCACCCATCCAATGTTCTTATTCAGCTGGTCCGTTGTGAAGCCTCTATCATTTTCTTTTAATTGTTATTGTTGTTTTTAGTCTGGACGCCTGTGTTTTTAACTGTTTTAATTGAATATTGGGATGCTGTATGCCAGAGGTTTCGAAGCCCTGGTCGCAGACTTGGGGCATACCAGAAATCGGGCCGCACAAACGACTGAAGCTCCATCTGTGTGTTGTGGCCTGCCAGCAGATCTGGCAGCAGATTCGAACAGTGATGAGGTTGGGGAGGAACATGGGCCAGTCCTGGAGTCTGGGGAAGGCTCTGACAAGTGCTCTGCGTCGGAGGCAGAGATGGGGCCAGGACCATCTGACAGTCATCAGTTGCCTTTGGAGTTGGACATCAGTGGGGCAGAAGAACAGCTGAAGCCTGTTTCTAGTGTGTGCATGCGCAAAGCTGCCAGGATAAGGGAACAGCTAAGGAACAAGGGTTGAATCGGGAGTAAAGCCACAGTGGATGGTGAATGGCCCCTCCCATAGAGAATAAAGAGGAGTGAAAGGGGAGGAAAGTTTTCAAGAGACAATTAGTTCAATTCATTAGAGTGAAGATCTGTTCCTGACTTCTTGCCAAGTATTGTCTGCTACAGAGTGGCGTTTGGAAGATATCGGCCTGGCAACTCTCCAAGCCTGATAAAGGTCTGTAGTTGTAAAATCTCTTGAAAGACTGTTGGCCAGGATTTTGCTGGAAAAGAATTCACTTTAAACTACATAAAAGGGATTTTATCGGGACGAGGAGTCGGCTTTGTACTTTTGGGAAGCCTAGGTCAGAACATGAAATCACACCCTCCCTGGTCCATGGAAAAACCTCACTCTACGGAACCAGTCCCTGGCACCTAAAAGGTTGGGGGCCACTGCCATAAGCCACCCACCATCTTTTGGAGTGGGTGGTCATAGGTAACAATAAGATAATGATAATAATAGTGCAACAGAAATAAATACACTAAAAATGATCTAATTGGTTGTGGCTTTTTGCATTGAAGGACTCCAACTTGTGAGAGTAGCTTAGAGGATTCAATTGCCTGAAGCAGGAGGAAAGTGGACTCTTATTATTCAGCCCTATTAATCACTAATCAAATTGTGTAACTACATAATGGAAACCAAATGTCTTGTTACTGAATTCAAAGGATCTCAAAAGAAAGCAGCACTAACCTGGCGGATCATCTTGGTACTTCACTTGACTACTTGTCTGTGGTATTAAAACAGCTGTGGAATCCACAGTGGATCGAAAAGGGGTGGGCATTGCTCCCATCTTGGAAAGTCTATTGTTTGGCTCTTCTTTTGCACTTAATACAAAAACCAGACACTGTTAAGAACAAATCAAAGATTCTGTATCATAACAAAAAGTAAATGACAGTACGATATACATCCCACCTCAATTTTTCCTTTAGCTTTTCATTTGAAGAATGGCACTCCACGTCAGAGTGAGGCAGTCTTCTGTCATCCTGAGGTGAGCAAGATCGGTTTGACTCTATTTCTGAAATATCTGTTGGGAGAACATAGTGCAGAGTCTGGAAAAGTTACTGCCATCTGTAATTTTAATGTTTGTTGACCTGCATGCATAATAAAAGGCTTTCTTCTTTTAAACACTGACAGCAAAAAAATACTTTATGAAATTAAAGAAAGCTGATGTTACAAGGTGCTCCTACTAGAAAACTAAGCACTCCAGGCAGAAAATTAAACCACTGTAATTTTGCTTACCAAACAGATCTAAATTTAGGATAGATTAGCTTTTCTTTGAAAGATGTCATTCAACAAGCCTCATTCAGATGAAGCCTTTGGAAAAAATGGTAGCATCAGATAATCTGTGGCAATCCTTAGGGCTGGCATAAAAATTATGAGAAGTCACTTGAAAGCCGCTGTGGTAGTAGCTTCCAGGGAAGTGGAAATATCCAGATTGTCACTTCTTATTGGGTAGTTATCTTGGAAGTCACTAGAGCAGTAAGGCAGCATTCTTCTCTTGAAGCCTTAGGCCAAAATAGTTATCTATCTCTTGATATTCTGGCATATATCCAAAGACAGGCAGGGGAAGTAAGGTTCTTTCAAGTATGTACAATCCAGGGATACATGCCACATGTGGCCCCTAGCACTGTTTTGACCCAGAAATCAGGATTTTGGAGGATTAAGGGGAAAGATTTATATTCTAAACTTTATAGCAGTCACCTGGCACCTTAAAGCACTTGATTTCCTTTAAGCTTTAAGGTAGTGGTGTCCAACCTTTCCAACTCTGCAGACCAGCACCAGCAATGGCGGCAGGCGATGGGTAGGAATGGTTCAGCGCTAATGGAGCTTTGCATCACAAACATGCAGGCCCACTGCTTGTGCAAATGGGTGTTTGCTTTAAAGCCCATCAAAAGCAAATTAAACTTGATAAATCCCCATTCATTATGCAGACATAATAATGTCTCTAGTCTTCTTTTCTCTCAGAGGTTTTCTGAGGCCAAACAAATTATAAGGATGACCTCAGCACTGGAAAGAAAATACTTCCTGCCACCAGAAGCAATCTTAGACATTTTTTTTAGCCCCGCTTTCAAAACAAGTGGAAAGGAGCTATCCACTTCAAGGGGATTCCAGCTTTTTTTTTTTTTTTTTTTTTAGCAAAACTGGGTAAGGTACACCTGATATTGTCTGCCTGAGCCATGGATTCCTGCCAACAATTATGAGCATTTACTGTGTAAATGAATATGGAAGAAAACTGATATCTATGGAATAGGACAGGATAGACAGTAGGCTTATTTAAAGGTATTTGCTCCTTCAGTATCAGGGACGGAAGCTATGAACTTAGCTGATTCTTGCAGGGCTCATTATTGTCTTAGCTTAAGGCCCAGACATTGCTCCTATCCCTCGCCTCAAAGGTTTGGTCAGGATTAAGAGACTGTTGTTGTTTTTCCACACAACAAAAACTCAAAAGATTTTGCATACTGGTACACTTTTAGATTTATTTAGGATGCAACATTCTACACATAGATAGAGCTTTTGAAAATCATTAAAACATTTTTAACAGTTTAAAAAGTGTATTTGGCTTTACTTTCTATCTCTTACCTTCCATTTCTGACTCACTGTCCTGCATGGTAGGAATGTTAATTAGAGTTTGTCTTTTGTCTCTCATAACAACCAACTGAAGTTTTCCTCTTGATTTTTCAATCAGTTTTCTAGCATCTGATAAGGACATATTCTCCGTCACTGTACCATTGATCTGAATGTGTAAAACAAGCAGATTGATTTATATCTGAAGTTCAAACAGTTTCCATCCAGTATTTGCAAACAGACAATTAAAATAACAACAACAACAACAGGGTTATATGCTTTAATATCCCCATTAAGAAATTAATGTTTCTTTGTATAATGACATACTTTGAGAATGATGTCCCCTTCATGCAAATTGCCATCCTTTGTTGCCAGGCCAGTACTAGTCATTTCTTTGATAAAAATCTGACTTCCAAGCCGCAGGCCATATTCTGCAAGAGGAATAGGAAGATGGAGTTTTTCAATTTATCAAATAAACCTATTGTATACTAGCAATTTCCAAATTTTGTTTTTAAGAAGGATGTATCCAAAAGCTTCTTGTCCTTGCAATTCCCACATTTTAGACTGAGGATGTAACTTATGATCCATAAATCAAAGATAGTCTACAAGTTAAATTTGGCTATTTTTTGGATTCACAAACCAACATAATTCAAGCAGGCACCACATAGAGTTGGCAGATTATACTCAAAAAACAATTTGCATAGGCACAATTTACTGCATAGTACCTTATGAACTTTCAACATTGCAATGACCTAGTATATATTGAAATTCAGACAGAATTCAAACATGGGATTGTATCACCAGATCATCTAAACTAATTTTCTAACACAGGAGAATACATTCCATCCAACCTTTGTTCAAAAGTACTTGATGAACAAAAGACAGTTTGTTTATTTAGATTTTTTATTACATTATCACCTGTCTCTATTATCAGAAACCATCTTTCTCACAATTGGTTATATGCATTTTCTTGTAAATGTGAACCTACAATTCGGTTCTTTATCTCTCCAAAGTACAGAGAATAAATTTATATGGCAGTTATTTCATGTTTTTGATGATGCTTATCATACTGCCTCTAAATTATCTTTTTATCTTTTCTTTAGGCATTTTCAATCTTTCCACATAAGAACTTGACTTCTCAGTGCTTCTGGGTACATTCCAAAGATAACTGGATAACTACTTAAGAGATAGTCTCTCATTTCCAGATACACTATTTATTCCATATAACATGAGAAAAATTGTTTGAGTATAAGAGTCTCACTGTCTCTCTATTTAGCATGCTAAATTCAATTTTGCTTCATTCAGAATTTGAACTTTTTTTTTTGCAGATTTATGGATATATTCTCAGGATGCATCCAAAAAGAGATATTAAGCAAACAAATCTCAACCTATTAATAACATAAAAGGTGGGAATTTTTCTTACATTCCACTTTACTGTGGAAATAATTTATTTTGAGACTGATCTATCCAAACTAATGAGAACAAATCAAAACATGTCTCCTCCTTTATGGTTAGAAATACTTCTAAGTCTCAAAGGAGAACGTTATATATCTGATATCTCTTTATTCATTTGTGTAAACACGTGCCAATTAAAGTTTAAAATACTTAAGCACTTTACAATAGTTTAATGCTAATGAATGGATATCCTATATCTGGAAATCTGTACATTTTCGGAATCAGGGAACACATTTGAAAATTTGAGAGCCCAATATGGGCCTTCAGATAAAATGGTTGCAGGATTGGATATAGCTGATTAAAGATCATTTGGCAGCAGTTATCCACTCTTTTATTTTCTACAAAAATATTTAGGATCTACAAATGGCCACAGATTTTGCTGGAAATCATGACTGAGGTCTACTCTGTACCATGCTAAATTCCTATAAAATTAGGTAGAGGAAGAACAAGGAACACATCACCAGGCACACTACTGCCTCCCACTGGCCACTCAGTGGCTATTGGTAAACAGTGGGTTTTCCCACATGGTGCCCTCCAGATACATATGCAACTACAACTTGGCAATATCTCCCTCTGTAAATTACAGGTTGTCTTTTTTAGAAGAAGAAAAAATGGTAAAACATCAACAAAATTGGTTTTTGCATCAACAAAACAAAAGGCAAGAGGACACATTTCTTCAACTTGTATTTTAGAACTTGCCTTCATTTGATTTGCTTTTTGTGAGAAGAATACTAACAGGCTCTTCCTGTGTTCTATGGTCGTATGGGTCAGAGGCGGGACTGTGGGTACTCAGCCTATCTTTGCTACCACTCTTTGTTTCCCTCCCACGCTGAGGGTCAGGACGAGATTGCCAGTCATAATCTCTTGGTAGACTCCTGCCTCCATCATACCCATAGTCATAGGTATCATATCGATCAACGCTCCGCCCTCTGCTTCGGGGCCGTTGGTATTCACGGTCCAAGCTTCTCTCTCTATCCATGCTACGGCCCCGAATTCGATCCCGACTGGCGCTGCGTTCTCTGCTGTTGTTGCGCCCTTTATTGGGGGCCATTCTGTAGCCCCTGTCAAGGTTGTCTCCCCAGCTCTGGCTACGGCCTGCATTTCCACTGTGCCAACTCCTCTCACTGTAGCCACTTCGTGTGCTTCGACCGTCAAATTCTGCACGGTCATCCAAGGCTTCGAAAGCTCTGTGGTCGTAGTCAAGGGATGGGCTTCGTTGAACTACGGGGACTTGTACCTTACGTGGTCTTTTCACAACCTATTGACAGGATATAAGAACAAGATTGCCTTTTTAAAAAAGGAGTCAATCATTTTATATAGGTAGTCCTTGACTTAAACATTTGCTTAATGACCATTAGAAGTTACAACAGTGCTGGAAAATGTGACTTATGATTAGTCTTCGCATTTACAAGTGTTGCATTGTCCCCATAGTTGTGCAATCAAAATTTGAGTGATTGGCAACTAGCATGTATTGATGAAGGTTGCGGTGTCCCAGGGTACATGATCGCCATTTGTGACTTTGCCAAGAGGCTTCTAACAAGCAAGACTGGGGAAGCTGGATTCACTTAATGATTACATGATTCATTTAACGCCCATGAGAAAAGGGTTACAAAATCAGGCCTGACTCACTTAATGACTGCATTGCTAATGACATATGTATGTTGTGGCCCAAAGTCACTCACAAGCTTTTATTCCTAAGGTAGGTCTAGAACTCAGAGTTTTCTGGTTTCTAGCAGTGGTGGGATTCAAATTTTTTTACTACCGGTTCTGTGGGCGTGGCTTTGTGGCCATGGCAGGGGAAGGATACTGCAAAATCCCCATTCCCTCCCCACTCTCAAAATTTCCACTACCGGTTTCCCAGAACCTGTCAGAAGTGGCTGAATACCACCTCTGGGTTCTAGGCCAGCACCTTAACCACTAGGCCTGGTCTCTCTGGTCTTTCTCTTTCACAAATAAATAATAATAAACTTACAATGACAGCAGCTTTCCCACTTTTTCTTAGTTGCTGCACAGCAAATGCATGGGCCACGTTTTCCATGGGTGTGCCATTAACCATAATAACTCTGTCATTCTCTCTGGAACAGAAGTGAATAAATTTTTTTTTTTTAAAAATAGGTCCAACATTAATTCTATTCTATGGGGATCTGCCTAATTCTGCCACAATTGCAAGTGTCCACATAGGAAAAACCCACATACAGCTGTTTAGTCCTGTACTACTCCCAGATTGTTCCCTTTGGCCTTTAATACCCAAGAAACACTATAGAGCAGTGTTTCTCAACCTTAGCAACTTGAAGATGTCCGGACTTCAACTCCCAGAATTCCCCAGCCATCGAATGCTGGCTGGGGAATTCTGGGAGTTGAAGTCCGGACATCTTCAAGTTGCTAAGGTTGAGAAACACTGCTATAGAGAAACAGTGTAAACTTTTCCCCTCTGTATTGGGCAAAATTTCCCTGATCCTATTGGGTTTTGCTTACAAATATATACTTTCTACTGACAGAAGAGCATATTTGCAGCTCAGTGTTGAATTATGGGATCCTTGGTGCTGAGCTTGGTGGTTTTCTTGCAGACCTTTCATCATCAGCGCACCAATGATGTCACCTAGTTTGGTAATAAAATGTCTGCAAGAAAACCACCAAATTTAGAGAGCACCAAGGACTGCATATATATTCTCTTTCATTACCGGAATCATAGCTGATTACTGCATGTAGTTTAATAAAAATACTATTTAGTGATGTAAGCAATGTTGAAGAACCAAATTTATGAATAAAATAATAATAACCATGAAACCAAACATCAGAATACAGTAATGGCATTTTCCATTTCTTTTCTTCGGCTACAATGAGAAATACTATATCATCATCATCATCCCCAAAAGGTTTGTTTATTTTTGTATTATGCTTATTCTCGGAAGAAACTGAGAAAGAGTGAGATGTTCGTGAATGCTGCCTTCTATGGTAGAACAATAAATTCTTCCCCAAATTTCCCCAAATTTAAAATCATCTATTGTAAAGCTCTGATAAAGGTAAGGAGAATTAGGCAGTAGCCAGATTTATCATGATTACAGTAAAAAATAAAATAAATAGCTACATTTGCATGGGCAAATACTTGGAAGGCCAAAGTTCAGAAACACGTTTGTTTTTACAAATAAATTGTCAAAGCAAAAAAAGAGGAAGAGGTTAAGGTAAAGAAGCTTACTTACTGAAGCAATCCATCAGCTGGGCCACCTGCAAGGACATCAGAGACAACAATAGATGTTTCACCATTTTCAAAATGAGGGTTGTCTCTGCCACCAGAAACTGCAATACCAAATCCTCGCTTTGAGTCCTGAAAGGGAAAAAGGAAAAGGCACACCACACATTTAGTAAACAACCAAAACCACACAACAACCATCTCCCTCAATTATATTCAATCATTTAAATGTAATTAAAGATATATTAGGAAACCATGACATATTAGAACATGTTTAATTTGTATTTTACTTTTTTATTTTTTTAAATTCTGTTTTTCTAAAAGATCTGATTAAAAAACTAATGAAATCCCGTCTTACCTCTAAAAAAATAAAATAAAAAAAACATTTTAAAAGAGATTGGCCATGTTGGATAATAGCTTCTAGGCAAAATGTGGCAACACTTAAGTAGCAAAAGACCTCCAAGAAGAGGAGATATATACTACTTGGAAATTATTTTAATGAATCAATTAATGCAGCATGCAAGTCCCTATAAAAAGTACAGAATAAGACCTGTTACATATTTGCTTGGGTTTAATGTCAATGTTGCCTACTGTGATAAAATCTGAACTGGAGGGAGATGGAGCAATAATGTAGACTTACTGCTGGAAGTTTGACTGGATTACAAATGTCATCTATGCTGACCATGGTGTACACAAGCTGATATTTTAAAAACGATTTAAAGACAATCAGAATTGAGAAGACCTTTGTGAAGGGATGACTCAAGAGCCCTTCTGAATAACCCCCCTCAGGTAGCACAGTATAGAATCCCTGACTTTGTGGCCATCCAGAGAGAGAAGGAAAGAGACTCATTTTTCAGTCTTTCTCTCCATTACTTCAGTGGTGTCTTCAGAAATCCAAGAACTGTTGATCATCCAGATTGGCCAAATAGCTTTGAGACTTCTACTTTCCTTCCACTCTATTCTCATGTTCCTTCCATTAATTTCTGGATGCTCTGTGTACCATAAATCCTCAAACAAGCAGAACGATGTAGAACAAAGATGCACCTTCATCATTCCTTTCCCAATCCTACCATTTGTTTTTGCTTACAGATTTTCTTCTCCAACCACTCTTTTTGTCTCTTACCTTGTCTCTTTTACTCCGCAGCATATTGCATCAGTTTTTCACATACATGTTGGCTTTCAGTATTCTTTTTCCCTCCTTCTCCTGCTGAATTCCTGATCCCAAAGCTAAGGTGTTTACCTCAAAATCTCTATTTCTACACTGCAGAGTGTGTCTTTTCCCTTTCCTAAAAACTGCCTTTTACTGACTGTCTCATCACTGATCCCCAAGAAATCAGTCACTAGTTTTCCCTGAAATTCTTTTTTGTCATTGAATGACATTTCTTCAGTGATTGCTCCTTTCTTCTTCATCATCTTTTTTATTGCTTTCTGAATGCTTAACATGCCTTTACTGCTTTCCTCTCCATGTTGTTTATCATTTTAAATGCTATTTTTCCATTGAATGCAATATCCCTAATGTGTACTATATCCTTGCTTTTCCTAGTTTCCACTGATGTGTTTTCATCATGTTGTTGCTTTATAAAACCTAATTTCTTACTTGGAAGTGCAGGTAGCAAACACTGTTAAGACCTGTAGTCATTCTGAGATGGGTACTTTTTAAATTGTAGTAATAGTAGTCATTTTTATTACAGTCACAGACCAGCATTACAAATAAAATTATTTTAAAAAACAAAATGAAATAAAATTAAAAAAACACAAGATATTTAACAATTGGTGGTGAAGTATCAGTGGGCAGTCAAAGTCTGCCTAAATTTGCAGACAGAATAATAAAATTTAGCTACATTCAAACAAACTATATTACACTGATCTGACAACAGCAAGTGTATACAACAGATATCATTGTTTCCTGGGTATTTTATCAGGTGAGGTGTTAAGGGATAGGTCCATGAGTCCTTATAGAAGGTACAGTACAGTAGGGTATGAGCTGTTGTTTCAATAGCCCCTTGTCCATAGGGGCGACAGTTTTAGTTCATGTGCGATTTTTTTTTTATATTGGCCCTCCAAGACTGTTGGGGAAAGTGTATTGCAATATACTTAACGCCCTATGGAGTTTGGAGAAAGTTATATAGTGTTTTTAAATTGTCTTTAGTTAAAATTTTGCAATTATATACTGTTCTTTATTAGACAGTCTTTGAGGAATCCCAGTACAGTACAGTAGTCAAAATTGATATAATATTAACCTAAGACCATATTTTAAGCTTGTCCTGAAAAAAAAGTACTTCCCTATAGACTAGGGAATTGCATGATAAATGAAAAATATTTTTTACAGTGTGTACAAGAGCACATTACACAATCTTGATTTACGAATGGCTTGGAACTACAGAGACAGAAGAGGGCTGCAGTAATGTAGCATTTAAATCACTGCGCTACAAATTAAGAAGCCATCTGCCACAAATTCAGAAGATAAATATAGGTCTGTCACTCCTTCTCAGCTTCTGTGTCCGTAGCTGATACTTTATAGATTTTCAAAACATTCTGAAACTATCGCATAACTGGTGAGCAATCATAGAAGCAAGGTGGGGTTAAAGAAAATATTTGATTTGAATCAGGACGGCTTGAAAAACTTCTGTAAAATGGAAACTGTTAATTACAAAACCCAGATAGGCATATCCTGAGCCTTCTAAACGCTTATCAAATACCGTATTTTTCAGAGTATAAGATACACCTTAGTTTTGGGGGAGGAAAATGAGAAGAAGAAAAATTCTGCCTCTGCCTACGAGCATCCATACTATTCAGCTGGCTAATTTCCTGTCAGTGTGTGAGAGTTCATGACTTGGTCAGCCATAGGCACAGCAACTAAGTCAGTCAATGAGGGCTATTTGGACTCTGAACAGTATTTGCTGTGCAAGCAACAAGGAGAAAGGAAAGAGTCTGGCTTAGCTGAGAACTGAAAGTGAAACTGCTTATGTTTTGCTTGTATTTACTGCTACCTTGGAAAACCTGCTTTTAGTATTGTATTGTATATAATTATTATTATTTTGAATACTGCTGAATCAGTTACTTGTGTGTGATTTCTGAATGTGATTGCTGCTGCAAACTCTAATCATCCAAGGAAACTTTAGCACTTATTGCATTCTGATTCCGTACAGCTGATTGGCGGGTGGATCGGATTGCCGGAATACCCCCAATCAGCTGTCCCAGCCTGCAGGGATTGCCACAGTCCATCGCTATCTCCATGCCTCATGTTTTTGGCCTCTGGTGCGGGTGGGTGGGACTACATTTGGTGTATAAGATGCACCCAAATTTTCACCCTCTTTTTTGGGGGGGTGCGTCTTATATTCCAAAAAATACTGTAATAATACCATTAGAGTTACATTTGTTAATGTACAATTCAGTGCTTTTTTTAATTGTGTAAAGTAAAATATGCACAATATTCCCTGACTGGACAGCCTTGAACCATTCCCATGTATCTCAGCATATAACTGGAACTGGCATATTCTGGGCCTGGGAGTTCTGAAGTAGGAGATAGCAATGAAACGGCAGCGTTGGTGATAGTGAAGGCACACAAAGAGGACGGCAGGCCCTAGGACAAGGAGCAGGTGGGATGATGCTAGTTGGTCCAATGGTTAAAGGCATCAGGCTAGAAGCCAGGAGGTCATGAGTTCTAGTCTCACCTTAGACATGAAAGCCAGCTGGGTGACTTTGGGCCAGTCACTCTCTCTTAGCCCAACCCACCTCATGCAGTTGTTGTTGTGAAGGAAATAGGAGGAGGGAGGAGTATTGTGTTCACTTCCTTTGAGTTATTTGTAAAAATAATAATAGGATATACATACAGGTGAAACTCAAAAAATTAGAATATTGTGCAAACGTTCATTTATTTCAGTAATGCAATTTAAAAGGTGAAACTAATATATGAGATAGACTCATTACATGCAAAGCAAGATAGTTCAAGCCATGATTTGTCTTAATTGTGATGATTATGGCTTACAGCTCATGAAAACCCCAAATCCACAATCTCAGAAAATAGAGTATTACATGTAATCAATAAAATAAGGATTGTACATAGAACAATATCAGACCTCTGAAAAGTATAAGCATGCATATGTACTCAGTACTTGGTTTGGGCCCCTATTGCAGCAATTACTGCCTCAATGCAGCATGGCACGTAAGCTATCAGCCTTTGGCACTGCTGAGGTGTTATGGAAGACCAGGATGCTTCAATAGCGCCCTTCAGCTCTTCTGCATTGTTTGGTCTCATGTCTCTCATCTTTCTCTCTTGGCAATGCCCCATAGGTCAGACAAGTTTGCTGGCCAATCAAGCACAGTAATCCCACGGTCATTGAACCAGGTTTTGGTGCTTTTGGCAGAGTGGCCAGGTGCCAAATCCTGCTGGAAAATGAAGTCAGCATCCCCATAAAGCTCATCTGCGGAAGGAAGCATGAAGTGCTCCAAAATCTCCTGGTAGACGGCTGCATTGACCCTGGACTTAATGAAGCACAGTGGACCAACACCAGCAGATGAATGGCTCACCAAATCAACACAGACAGTGGAAACTTCACATTGGACTTGCATGTGTGCCTCTCCATTCTTCCTCCATACTCTGGGTCCTTGGTTTCCAAATGAGATGCAAAAGTTGCTCTCATCAGAAAAGAGGACTTTGGACCACTGAGCAACAGACCAGGTCTGGTTTTTTTAGCCCAGGTAGTTATGCTTCTGACATTGTTTGTTGTTCAGGAGCGGCTTGACAAGAGGAATATGACATTTGAAGTCCATGTCCAGGATCTGTCTGTTTGTGGTGGCTCTTGATGCACTGACTCCAGCCTCAGTCCACTCCTTGTGAAAGTCCCCAACACTTTTGAATGACCTTTTCCTGACAATTCTCTCCAGGCTGCGGTCATCCCTCCTGCTTGTGCACCTTTTTCTTCCCCACTTTTCCCTTCCACATAACTTTCTATTAATGTGCTTTGATACAGCACTTTGGGAACATCCAACTTCTTTTGCAATTACCTTTTGAGGCTTTCCCTCCTTATGTGGGTGTCAATGATGGTTTTCTGCACAACTGTCAGGTCAGCAGTCTTTCCCATGATTGTGATTCCTACTGAACCAGACTGAGAGACCATTTAAAGGCTCAGGAACCCTTTGCAGGTGTTATGGCTTAATTAGTTGATTAGAGTAGGACACTTTGAGCCTAGAATATTGCACCTTTTCACAATATTCTAATTTTATGAGATTGTGGATTTGGGTTTTCATGAGCTGTAAGCCATAATCATCACAATTATAACAAATCACGGCTTGAACTATCCTGCTTTGCATGTAATGAGTCTATCACATATATTAGTTTCACCTTTTATGTTGCATTACTGAAATAAATGAACTTTTGCACGATATCCTAATTTTTTGACTTTTACCTGTAAATAAATAATAAAACCCTGAGCTTGAATTCAAACATGTAAAGGGAAAGGGAAGCAAGGCACTGGAATCACTGGAAGAAAGAAGAATAAGGCGATGTGGGGCATTTGTGTTATGCTACATTTGAATTTAAATAAGACGAAGGAATTACTTCTAGTTCAGAAAGTTAATACAAGCTATAAGCCTGTATTTGTTTCTGCCTTCCCAAGCCTCTGCATAAGTAAATTTGTTTAAAAGTCCCTTCTTTTAACCTTCCACGTGACAATCTTACACTGGTATCCATTAGAGAAAAACATATTCTTTTTTGTTGGATATAGTTATTTTTTAAACTCTTCATTTAAGTTTTGGAATTTAAACTGGGCCTTTTGTTAACCAAGAGACCATTCCACCATTCTGTTTAAGAAACGATCAGATCAAAACCTTCCATTTAAGACAGTAAAACAAATAGGTGGAAATACAATTATTTCAGTATTCTGTAATGGTCACAGAAAAGGAGTGGATAATTGTCCAGCATTTCTTGGATAATCTGTGCACAGTTCAGTTTCGAGACCTCTGAGCAGTCCTTCCCTTTCATAAGCCCCACTGTGACATCAAAGACAAAAATATGGTTTGCACAAACAGGTTTATCTGCATGCTGGAGGCCTTTATATGTATTGCTGCTCAGTAAAAAGACAACAGCTGTATACACAAAAGCCAAGTGCTTATGTCACAGTGTAATTTATAAGAGGAAAGGGCTGCTCATCACCATTTTTTAATTTTATTTGTGCCTTCAAGTTACTTTTGATTCTTGGTTAAATGTCTGGACTAGTTCCTGCAGTTTTCTTGGCAAAATACTCAGAAGTGTTTTGCCATGACCTTCTCCCTAGAGCTGAGAGTGAGGGACTGCTCCAAGGTCATCCAGCTGGCTTCTTGCCTAAAATGGGACTAGGACACGCATCTCCTGGTTTCTAGCCTGGTGTCTTAACACTACATCATGCTCTTTTTGTACTACCACTGTCGGGGTAAATTCTATCCTTTTTTTATTTCATGAATGGGACTGTTGTCCCTTTGTAGCAAATGAAGATAACTTTGATGACTTTGGGGAACAGTAGCATTTAGAAAAAGCTGTAGACCTGAACACTAGACTCCTCTATGTTCCAAAGAATGTAATTTGTTCCAAAACATTTCCTTCGTGATAATCAAAACTGAGTGCTGGAAAAGCCCAGAGGTTTAGTGGCATTTTAAACTGTGCTATTTCTTCCTTGGGTTATAGAGAACTGAACCTTTAAGAAAGGGTTGATGTTATTTTTTAAATTCTGGGTATTTTTAGTAGCTTTAGAAAAATGAATTGCTAGCATTGCAAAGAAAATTATTGATGACAATAAATGAGGGTTTTTTTAAAAAAATGTTTAAGCAATATACTTATCAGGGTTAAAATATTTTGTTATTGAAACGCAATTAAAATTGGAACATATCTTGTTTGTCAATTGATATGAGATATTTCAGTGCAAAAAAGCTATTAGAAAATTATAAACAAATAACATACTACCTTTTGTAAGGTCACTGTGTACTGTTCCCATATGAGCTCTTCCATGACTGGACCCTATTTATAGGGAGAAAAAACAACATCAATTGAAAAAAAGGAACTCTTTCCAAGAAAAAGTGCTTCAAGCAGAAGAAATGTTTTTAAAATTATAGTACAATAATATTTTTAAAGCCAAATTTAATAAGCATAGCTAAGAGTAAAAAACAAAGAGATACTTTCTGAATGTTAGCAGAAAATAAGCATGACTGTTTCTCTACTGTCATACTTTAAACTTGTAATATAAGTTATAAAGGTAGCAGCCAAACCTTAGAAATCTACGTCTTTTAAAATCCAGGTTTAAGCAAATGTCTAAGTAGGGCTATGGTCTCCAAAGAATTATAATGATATAATAAAATAAAAACTTATGAGCACATGTGGTACTAGAAAATTTGTCTTTCAGCAATGTGGTCATGAAAGTGAGGCATCACAGGACTACCCAATTTTTCAACATTTTTCGATAGTTGTTATGTAACACATATCATGTGATGGTGATTTGTGACCTTCTCTGCCACCTTCCTCTTTGACTTCATCATAAGCCAGCCGGGAAAGTTGTAATCATGTCTCAGGGACACCACAACCAATTTAAATACTTGCCAAGTGCACAAATCATGATGTAATCATGGAGATATTATGACAGTCATTAGTGAAAAGACTAATTGTAAGTTGTAAATCACTTTTTTCAATGCCACTGCAACTTCAAATGGTTGCTAAACAAATGGTCGCTAAACAAATGGTCATAAATCAAAGACTACCTGTATATAGATTCTGTATTTTCATTACAGACTTGGGTGAAATATTGTGAGGGTTGATGAAAATGAACCTGAACAAAACCAAATAATGGTTTGATACTTTATGGTGGAAAAGAAATCTCTTCTTAGACCTTGAAGAAGCTATTGATAAATCGAATTAGATAGACATATTGTATATGAATTCTTTCCATTCAGACTTTTGAAAACCTGTTATACAATAAAACTCAACTAAAAATTAAAAACCAAAATATTACAATAAAAAACAAAAGCTGAAGTATAAATCAACAGAGTAATGCAATAACAGTAATGGAGAGTCCAAATAGGTTATCAAATAATTGCTGTTTTGTTCATATCCATGAAATCTATGCGCTCCAGCTGAGAGCAAACCTAGGCATGGCATAGCCCTGTGATGCTGAACCTATGGTACGCGTGCCACAGGTGGCATGCAGAGCCATTTCTGAGGGCATGTGAGGCATTACCCTGTCAGCTCCAGTACACATGTGCACGCTGGCCAGCTGCCATTTTTGGGCTTGGTTTTTGGCTGTTTTTTGCCCTCTGGAGGCTTCTCTGAAGCCTCCAGAGAGCAAAAAATTGCCCAACACACAAACTGGAAGTTTGGGAATGGACTTCCAGTTGCACGTTGGGCTGTTTTTCAGGCTCCCCAGGCTTCAGGAGGCTTCCCTGAAGCCTGGGTAGGGCAAAACATGGCCCAACGGGGCCCACCAGAAGTCCAGGAAGAAACATCCGGGTTGGCCGTTGGGCTGTTTTTTTCTGAAGCCTACAGAGGACAAAAAATGGCCCAGCCGCCTCCCAGAAGTCTGGAGGCTTCAGTGAGGACTGGGCGCATGTGCACAGGGGTGGAGTTGTGCGCGCATCCATGGGGGAGGGCATTGCATTATGGGTGTGGGCATGCACGTGCATGACCCCCCCTATGTTTCTCCCCACTTTTGCCACGCCACAACAAAAAGATTAGCCATCACTGGTATAGCCGCTGGGCCCCATATGACCCTTTGGCTGTTCCTATCCAAGCCATGTGACATCAGTTGGATATTATAAATTAATGTAAAAAAGCACACTGCAGGGAGCGGGAGAAGAGGCTGAGTTGAGTCTGTCTCTACGCAGTTGCTGTGCACTCCTTCAATTGGCTGCTAGCCACAAGTGGGCAAGGGGAGGGGTAGTAGCAATGGTCATCAAGTGAGGAGACTCAAGCTTGGCCATGCATCACCTCCTCGGTCGAAGGTCGGCTTCCCGGTTGAGTGGGCAGAGCACAGCCAGGAGTTATTGGCTCCGCCCTCCACAACAGACTCAGTTTCTCATCTGGCTCCTTGGGGAAATTATTGTCCAACCCAGCTTAGAGTAAAGTTCTGTCTTCCCTACAATTTACAGTTGAAATCTTGCAGAAAATCGGGGAAGTCCAAATTAATAGATATGGGAGGAAAGTTTACCTCAGAAAACAAATTCTACAAAAACAGACAAAATGTTTAGTCAGAAATTTGTAGAAATTGTTATTCCTTTTTGCCAAATGGTGCACCAATTCCATGTTCTGCATTTCCATGCACAAGTTATCAAACTGAGTATCAGATATTAGCCTTTGGGCATTTGTCAAGAGTATGCTCATGTAGCAATTGATTTAATGCAATGTCTTGTCTTAGAATAAAATGTTCATCATAAATTAAAATATCAATTAATTAATTAATCCTGATGCCACAACTTAAACCATCCCAAACATTAATATTTTATTATTAATGCTGGTATCTCTACAAATATTAACCATGAAAAAAAAACTGAGAAGAGCTAAAATGAACAGGATTTTTTTTAAAAAAAGAATTATCACTGTAAAAATCATGACAGATGACAATTGTAAAATCACTCCCAAAATGCTCTGGATTGCACATCTCCTTCTTGAATCATGTATCAGCAAAATTACTTTTGAGATATTGCGTTTGATGTCCTCTAAGGTAAAAAATTTGTTTGACTCATGCAAACAGACAAATATGTGCTCATTAGTTTTACAATGTAGAAACCAACAGATGTAGATTTCTATATTCATGCAGCCTCATAACAAATGTTAAGGATAATTATTTATTACCTCAAGTATAGATAGTCTTCAACTTACAACCACAATTGAGCCCAAAATTTCTGTTGCTGAGATATTTGTTAAATGAATTTTGCCTCATTTTACAACTTTTCTTGTGACCGTTATTAAGTGAATCACTGCAGTTCTTAAGTTAGTGACATGGTTGTTAAGTGAATTGACTCGTTGCCTTTGCTTGACATGACCACGGAGATGCTGTAATGGTCATAAATGAAGACCCAGATTGTTGGGGGCAATATGCTGGTTATGTAAACCACTTAGAAAGGGCAATAAAGCACTATGAAGCGGTATATAAGTCTAAGTGCTATTGCTATAAGTGGTTGTTTTTCAGTGTCATCGTAACTTTGAACAGTTGTAAGGCAAGGACTGCCTGTACTTAAACATATTTTATTTGTGAATGAAACTAATGCTGTATAGTAATTGCTCTATAAGTACAGAAATTAGAGTAGCATTTATTTCTGGGAAGGAGGTAGAAGAGATTAATGTTCCTTGAAATTACATATAATCAAATTGCTATAAATGAAATAAAATGCTTTCACTGCTCTTGAAGAATGGATTAATTAAACTATAAGTGACTGTATCCAGAAGCTCCGTTTTGTAGAGAACAGAATGTAGTACTTATAAAGTATTGCAAAAGCTCACCTTGGGAGTTCCCTAAGCATAAAGGCCATCTGTGCTCTTCTAAATCTCTAACTCATAATCTCTTCTTTAATGTTATAAAAATTACATCTGTTTTCTTTGCAAAATACTGTCAAGGCCAACAGATTAATGGAAGGACCAATATGAGCATGGGGGTTGGGCAAGATTTTATAAATCTCCCTCTGAAGGAGAGATTAAATTCTTGCTCCCAAGATTCTAGCTATATCAGGAGCCAAGAATTTAAAAGAGAAATGATGCATAGAGAATGCAAATACATCAAGAGATGAATTAAATCAAGTACTAGCTGCTTATTAATAGTTATTAATATGTCACTGGAAATAATGCAAAAAAGATAACCACAATATGTTAGTTATGACATTATTTATGCAATTACCCAGTGGAAAAACTTTTTCAGAAAATTCAGACCAATATCTTAATGGAGTACCATTCTTTAATTCAACAATTTTTCTCAGAAGTATTATGCAGATTTCAGCCTACCCAATTCTAATTAAATAGTGTTTTTATAGGATCTACTACTAGTGACTCCATGAACCGCCCCACAAACATTTTTCAAGCATAAAGATTTCGAAATATCCTCTAATACATGCTAGTTGATTCATATTTTAAATTTAAAAACCTTCATGCATACTAGAGAAAGGGAAAAGGTAATCAATTTCCATCCCCGGTTAAAATCCTCTATTTTTTACAGCACATAATCACATTCACTATGTTTTACCAGTTTTTGCTGTGGCAGGATGCAATCTGTTCAGAGGGTGAATTCCCCAGGCTTTTAATCAATGTGTATCGGTCAAAAATGGTTATGCAATTCTACTATAATAGTAGCCCTACATATTCAGCTATTCAACTATCCTGCCATTATTTCCTAAGGTAATATACAGAAGTCCAAACACACATACACAAGAACACTAAAACTTCCAAAAGCAATGTTGAATTTTATAATGTTAAAAGAGTCCAGTCCAGCCTGTTTCAAAAGTTCTCCTTAAATAACCTTTGAGGCTGAGGTTAAGTAACCATCAACATTAAGAGTTGCTTTTCCTCTGCCAAGAAAAACAAACAATGTAGGAAATGTGAATTTTCGGAGATATGGGCACATGTCTTGCATCTAGAGAGCATGCAGGACACAAATATTGGATATTGGGATGCAGTTTATAGAACTCATTGCAATTTGATTAGCTTCCCCAAGCATAACTTTTAAGCAACCAATTCGAATATGATGTGCTTGTAAGGTGTTGGGTATATTGCAACTAAAATGAATGACATCTAGATGGATTGGATATAAATGTATGAAAGGTGAGAAGATTTATAGATCACTGCTTCTCAACCCAAGATCAGCGAGAGCAACCTACTTCAATTAATCTTTCTTTAATGAACAGTGATCATTATTATTTTAGCCACTGTCTGTGGAAGGCAGGATGAATGCCTCTTCCACATGTTTTCAACCTACAGTAGAATCTCTGGTCACAACCATAATTCATTCCATACCCTTGGTCGCAAACCGATTTGATTGTGACCTGAACCTAATTTTGGAAATTTGGCGCTTACCAAAAAAGTAAGCCTGGAAGGGGAAATTAGCGGGGGGGGGGGGGGGGAAGGTGAATTTTTTGGTCAGAACTCAATTTGGTCATGGTGAGAAGTGGTTGTGACCAGAGGTTCTACTGTATATGGTCCTGAGCTTTCTTTTGCCAATTAGGCCCGCAATATTTACTTATGTCATCAATCCATCTTGCTTTAGGTCTCTTTTGTGGATGCTTTTTATAAAATGGGATCCATTCTATGACTGACAGCTTTAGTCCACCTGCCGTCCGTTCTTTTTGCTATGTGACCAGCCTATTTCCATTTCAATTCTTTTACTTTCTTGCTGATATTGTATTCTTTTATTTGTTTTCTAATCCATGTGCAATTCTTACAATGCCAAGCATGTATGTTTTCAATGAGCAGTGATATTGAACTCAATTCCTTTGGGTTTTTTCCCTAGCGAAAGAACTCTTTTTTGGTATCTTAAATAACCAATCAGCTCCCAATATGCACAAAAGACAAGTATAAATCAGGTGCTCAATCACCTCGACTTTTAAAGTTCAAAAGAGTTAGTAAACATTTTGCTTATTTTTACAGTGTTTTCAGGAGTTATATGGTGAAAAAAAATCCTACATCAGAGGTGGGTTTCTGCCGGTTTGTCCCGGATCAGGCGAACCGGTAGTGACAGCGGCAGGAAGCTTCTCCCATCCACCCAGACACTTCTGAGCATGAGCAGAAGCGTCACACAAGTCCAAGCGAACCGGTAGTAAAATAAATTGAAATCCACCACTGTCCTACATGTATGTATCACAAATTACTATGGAAAAATCACAGGACTAAGGTTCTAATCACATCCTACATTCCCTTCCTAGGTGCATTATCAGATCAGGTAACTACAGTAACTGACTCATTTAAGTGGTGCAGAAGATTGCAAATCAGTTTCTGCCAACCCATTTTTCACACAAAAAGTGATTTCAACCATTACATTATTCATAAGAACAGTCACATGCTCAAGAGACTATGTTCTTCATACTATTACTAAATCTCAAATTTCAAAAGCTTCACCTCAGCCTACATTTTTCATTTAAGACAGGATGGAGAACAATGAGGATGGCTTACAAGAGCCGAGGTGGCGCAGTGGTTAGAGTGCTGTACTGCAGCCACTTCAGCTGACTGTTATCTGCAGTTCGGCTGTTCAAATCTCACCGGCTCAGGGTTGACTCAGCCTTCCATCATTCCGAGGTGGGTAAAATGAGGACCCGGGATTGTTGTTGGGGGCAATATGCTGACTCTGTAAACCGCTTAGAGAGGGCTGAAAGCCCTATGAAGCGGTATATAAGTCTAACTGCTATTGCTATTACTCCTATTTTCTGAGAGGCAAACAAATAGCTGCTCTTTTCTACAGTTAAAGCGAATTGCTTTCCGGTGTCAAAACTGGAACCAGAGAGCAACCTAAAACAGCTGAGTAGTTTTATAAGATTTCATGTATTTATTTGTGCACTGGTTATGTTTCTCAAACCCCTCCAACCTCGGAGCCTGGATTAGAAAGTGCTGATATAAAAACAGAATGCAGACTGTATTCAAAAGGCTTTCACTGTGTCTTGAGAATCTAATAAACCTAAATTACATTGTAAACAGGCTTGTTGGGGAAAAAAAATTAAGAAAAGAATGGTGGTAGGGATAAAAGCTATTTGAAACTGAATGCAACACTAATGGGGCAGTTTACAATACTTTTAGCACAATCCTATGCATATTTAGTCAAAAATAAATCCCCAAATTAACTGACTCCCTCAGGAGGAGACCTTTATAGCTTTTATGTTTATTTGTATCCTGTCTTTATTATTTTTACAAATAACTCAAGGCAAGGAACATAAACAACATACCTTTTTCCTTTTATGTACCCACAAAAATAGTGTAAGGTGAATTGGGCGGAGAATGCATGACTAACCCAAAGTCACCCAGCTGGCTTTCATGGTGTATTATTGTTTAATTTTATTTGACTTATTTATATATTCATATATTATTAATAGGATTTATGGACTCTGGTTTGTCGGGGTATTTTTAATTGTGTATAACTATTCAGTATTCCACTATTTTTTCAACATTAAAATTGACTAAGCAGTTTGTATTTTCATGTATTTAAATTCAATTGAGATTGTATATACCTTGTTTCCCCAAAATTACAACATGTCCTGATAATAAGACCATGCCATATTTTTCCTCAGGGCAAAAATATATGCCCTCCCCCAATAATAAGCCCCCTGGACAACCCCCCCTACAGCCAGACAGAGCGCCATTCACCAACCTAGCGATATCCCGAAGGCGCAAAGCCGGTGGAGCTGGGGGAGGGGGGCAAAGGCGCTCACATTGCTTGACGCCTTTGGGATACCACTAGGTTGGTGGGTGGCGCTGTGCCCAGCTGGAGCGGAGGGTTGTCGGGCAGCTACTCTCACAAGCAGCCACCTGGCAATGCCCCTTTCCAGCCAGGCAGAGCGCCACTCACCGACCCAGTAATATTCCAAAGGTGCTAAGCCGCGTGGCGCTTTGCCTGGCTGGAGAGGTTGTGCGAGTACTTGTTCTGCCTCCAGCTCACGTGCCTCCCTGTCTCACCATGCCAAACTCTCCCTGCAGGGCTGGGCTAGGGCACCACCACCTCCCTGCTGGAGCACAGCTTGGAAGACTCTGGTACAGAAAGTCTTCCCGCAGCCAGCCCACAACCATAGAGCGTAGTCCCAGAATAGCCACCGCTGGAAGACTTGGCAGCGGATCTCCGGAGTTTGGAAGCCAGTTATGCTCGGAGCATGGCGGCAGTGGTGGTGCCCTGGCCCAGCCCTGCAGGGACAGTTGGGCATGATGAGGCAGGGAGGCATGTGAGCTGGAGACAGAACAAGTGCTCGTGCAACCTCTCTTTCCAGCTGGGCAGAGCGCCACACGTCTTAGTGTCTTTGGGATATTACTGGGTCGGTGAGTGGTGCTCTGCCCGGCTGGAAAGGGGCGTTGCCGGGTGGCTGCTCATGAGCGTGGTCACCTCATGGCAGCTTTGTTGTGCTGTGTGCCCCTGAGGCTGTGCTTGGCTCTTCGGGCGCCCGCTCGCAAGAGAGCAGCCACCCAGCAACCCCAAACCAATAAGCCCCCCCCGGATAATAAGGCCCAAGCAAAATTGGGAGGGGTCAAAAGAAAATAAGACCCTGTCTTATTTTTGGGGAAACATGATATCTGTTCTGTTTAGTTTTTAAGCATAATATTCATTATTATTAAAAAATAGTAGGATAACAGCTTTAATTATCCCATGTCCATATCCCAAATGTGATTGCTACTTTTGTGAAAGACGTGTATTTTTTGTTGACATAAATTTTACCCTATTTGCCATTTGTGTTACATTCTTTAGATATATATCAGCATAACCAAATGGACATTGGAAATGATATATTTTCAATTCATTTACCTTCTGGTCCTATTTGTTTCTAATTTTCCGCAATAAAATGCAGGCTATTTAATACTCAATTACTTATCTCTTAATTATTTTCCCATCTTTATTTCTATTTTCTCTGAATTTAGAAACTCCTTATTTTTCAAAGCTTCATTTTAAAGAATGGTGGGAAGCATATTTTCCTTTGTCTTCAGTTTTTCACTCATGTGGTTTTATACATATTTGCCAATGAGATTTGAGTCGCTCAATTTAAATAGCTTGCTCGTGTGTACAAACGTATCAAAACCAGAACTGATAATGTATGACAGAGATGGATGAAACCTTTAATATATTGTTGTATCGTATACAAATGATCATATTTGCCAGCAATTTTAAATTTGGAATATCAATGAATAGTATAAACTAAATTGTCACACGTGTAGCCAACCTGCTTGGTATTAAACACCTCAATCTATAAATTAGTTTCCACTAGAGGGTGGCATTAAGCAACTATTTGCCAATCTTCTATACATAATGCAGAAAGTAAAGGAAATCAGGTGACTGAAACTGAGCTGAAAAGTCATTCTTTTTATAAAGTCACATATACTGCTGTAAATTACATATAATCAAGTAAAGCATTTGAAGCTGTACTTTCCACAAACTTTTCAAATGCCAAATGCTAGTGATCATGGAGCATTTGAATTTTAAGAGCTATCTTATCAATTTTGAGAGCATTTTGTAAAACTGCATAGAAAAGATACACCAATTGCAAATTCTTTCAAAGAAAGCTTTTGAAGTTATGTCATATTCAATTAAATAAGTACACCAGGAGTTAGGTAAATTTGTCTAGGAAGCAAGAAGCAAGTTCATAGTATTGAGACAACTGATGTACCTTCTTCTGCTCACCAGCAAATGTAGTGTATGTAGTATATGCAGTGCAAGGAAAAAGAATTCCTAACACTGATCTTTCCACATGGGCAGGAATGAAGATAACTCCTCTAAAGATTTGCAGCCAAGTCAATAGTGCAATAAAATAAGCAACCAGATGTGGTGCTGGCTACCAGCTTTATTGACTTTTTAAAAAAGTGGACCAATTAATGGAAGTCATGGGGATAAATAGCTATTAGATGTGATGACAGTACGACTGCCTCTGGAACCCAAGTACCGGGAAACTACTGTACAGGTAGTCCTCAATTTACAACTATTCGAAGTTACAGCAGAACTGAAAAATTGAATTATCACCAGGCCTCACATTTATGATCCCCATAGCATCCCCACAGTCATGTGATCATAATTCAAGCATTCTGCAGTATTTATTATGGTTGAGCATCCTGGGGCATATGATTGCCATTTGTGACCTTCCCAGCTGGTTTCTGATAAGCAAAGTCAATGGGAGAAGTCAGATTTGTTTAACAACTGCATGATTCATTTAACAACAGCAGTGATTTGCATGTGTTGTGGTGGCAGAGTGGTTAGAATGCAGTATTGCAGGCTAACTCATAGGCTAACTCACTGCTCACTGCCAGGAGTTATTCAAACCGACTCAATGTTGACTCAGCCTTACATCCTTCCAATGTTGGTAAAATGAGGACCCAGATTATTGTGGGCCATATGCTGATTCTGTGTACCACTTAGAAGAGCTGTGAAGCACTATGAACTAGAATATAAATCTAAATGCTATTGCAATTGATTTGCTTAACAATTGTGGCAAAAGGGCCAGAAAATCTGGCACAATCCATTTAATAATAGCATCTTGCTTTATTTTTCCAAAGAAAATTTTCTAACATCACATCACCAATTTGTCCTTTTATGTGCACACTGAACTAATCTGCATAGGCTAATTTATATATGGCAACTTCATGTTTCCTTGGTCCTACACAGAGCAAATAGAAAATTATTCTATGTAGATTAACACATCAACATCTGCTTAATCTGGACAGATATTTTTCCCCTGGAAAATACATCACTGCAGCTTTGTGATTAAGGCTGCAACTTTGCT
Organism: Thamnophis elegans; assembly: GCF_009769535.1. Lineage (NCBI taxonomy): Eukaryota > Metazoa > Chordata > Lepidosauria > Squamata > Natricidae > Thamnophis > Thamnophis elegans. The sequence goes on along the minus strand of NC_045543.1, from coordinate 77,293,673 downwards.
TAGAGTAAGTCTTAGTGAGCTCAGCAGAACATGATTTTGAGTAGTCATACACAGGAATGTATTTTTAATATTCTCAGATAAGTATAACATAATCCACAAGGCTGCTTAAATTCTCCACTCCTTCAATTTATTATTGTCTAAATTATTAATTCTCTTGACTCGAAATAAATCATATCTTTCATGTTCAGGGTAGATGATTCATAATCCATGACAATTTCACCATTCTGCAATAACAATTCATCTAAACTAATAATGTGTCTCATTCTCAGCCAAGAAGAACTGTTTTTTTAAAAAACCTTTGGGAAGGAACCACTGTAATTTAAGAAACTACAGGCCTATATATTTAACCAAATAGAAGCTGAGTGTCAAAACAATCTCATAAGTACCGTAATAACTACCAATCTCCCTGCTTTTATCTGGTCCCTCCTCTGTGGCCTCTTATTCTCATTCTTAGAAAGATAAGCTTTATTAGAATGGAGTTCTATATAATTGACCTATATCTTAGACAACTGCCAGAGCCCCATTATTACTAGTAAATCTAATTACTAGCAAATCTAAATTACAGAATAGTCTGCATGGACAATATTCTTGGATTTAGTAAAACAAAAGCAAAACAAGTCCTCCCCCCCCCCCCCAAAAAAAATATATCATGACATCTAAAGCCCAGCAGGCTAAGGTTGTAGTCCTAAACATACAACAGAAAGGACAAAGATAAAAAGGAAGGTGTTTTATAACATAAATTTTTTCCATGATACCCGGAACACCTACATATACAGTTTTAAAAATCCAACTATAAATAGACATTATAAAGAACAGCAAGTCTAGCAATAAGCTAATTGGATGGAGGATAGATGTTTTTGCTGGAATGAAAGGAAGGTCTTTCCTTTTGCTTCTGGATTAAACAGTACTTGCTGTAAAAATGGGATATTCTATTGTATTCATATCTATTAATACAATTTCCTATAAACTTCCTTGTTTAGACTCTGTAAAGTAAACTCATAGCTAAAATTGGCTATTGGTTTAACCCAGCACAGACAGATTTACTTCACTGTGCATAGTTTGCAAATAGTACAAATTCAACCAAATTTCACTCTAACTACAAATTCATTTTCTCTCTTTTTAAAGAACCACTCAATATTTATTTAAATAAACTGTGTGCTAAACAGCTTGTCAGAGAGGGTAGATACTCTGACAAAATGAGTGTTTTGGGGCCTGTTCTAGATCAGAGGTCTCCAACCTTGGCAACTTGAAGACTTGTGGATTTCAACTCCCAGAGTTCCTCAGCCAGTTGGCTGAGGAATTCTGGGAGTTGAAGTCCACAAGTCTTCAAGTTGTCAAGGTTGGAGACCTCTGATCTAGACCATGTCTTTTAGTCCTTTAAGATGTACTCTTTACACCAGCTTATCTTTGTCACTGGGGGCTGAGGAAGTGGGAAGGAAGCACTGGAAGTCAGCACTCCCGTCTTTTTACTTACTACAAATGCCTACGAGGTCTATGTGAGGCCCAAAGATACTAGAAGCTGTCCCTTTATTTTGCAACACACCAGCTGTCTATTTTTTTATATAGTCAGGTACTCATCGACCTGAGCACATATGACCACAACTGAGCCAAAAATGTGTGTAGTTAAGTGAGACATTTAAGAGGGTTTTTACCCATTTTGACATTTCTTGTCATAGTTGTTAAGTGAATCACTGCAGTTGTTAAGTTAGTAAAGTGGTTGTTAAATGAATGACTCTGGCTTCCCCATTGACTTTGCTTGTCAGAAGCTTGCAAAAGATACAGGTACAATAGCCATCAGATTATGACCATTCGTTCAACAAGCATTCAAAACCATTACAACAGTGCTGAAGCGGGGGGGGGGGGGGCTTACAACAGGTCCTTGGAGTTTCAGTTGTTGCAGTGTCGCATGATCAGATTTCTGACATTTCCTATCAGTTTCCCACTAGCAAAGATAACAGAAAGCCAGCAGAAAATTGGAAGTCACAATCACATAATGTCCCCACTTCACCACCCGTATGGTCATTTAGCAATGGCAACTGTGACTGCTGGAATTGCTGTCATTGCTTAGTGATGAAATTTCTGGTCTCAATTGCTATTGCAATCCGAGGACTACCTGTAATTGCTGGACTTGTGGTGCTTTAAACTGTTTTCTTATGATTATGTTAAATAAAACTGAATTCAAAAAAGCAGGGATGATGGATGTCAAATCATATCGCAATGGAGGTCTAGATTTTGAGAGTTCATGGCATTTATTGTATTGCATTTGGTTCTAATTCTATATAGCAGTTGAGTCTTAAGGCAATGTTCAACTAAATGATATAAAAATTGGAGGAAAAATGTTCAGAAAACAGACAAATTAGAATTAGACAAAGATTAAAATTAAAAGCAGCCTTGCAACTTCATTACTGCAGAGCTTCAAGTATTAGAAAAGGCTCTGGGGAAGATTCTTCTGCTTATTGTAATAAATAAGCAACAGGTTGGGAATCCAGGATTTCACAAGTATAGAACCCTAGTAAGTCATTGATGTCCCAGACAATATTATATTGAACCATTATACATTTTTAATGATGTATTTCCAGCTACTCTTGCAATGTCCAATCACAGCTCTGTATGGGAGCCGAGAAAAAACGTTTACTATAAATATTATATGAGAGAAGTAAAAGGACTATTGTAGCTTTTGTTTCTAGCAAAGTTATAAATTCTTAAGGCTTTAAAGTTATCAATAGAGGACAACTGCAACAGTAAAAAGTGACCATCAGTTATATTTGTCCATTTCCGTGATTATCAAATAGTGGGGTTTCATAAAATGAAACCTAAAAGATCTAAGATTATTCTAATTAGGGCAGACATTCCCAGGAACGCCTGAAGGCAGCTAAATAAACTTTCAAATTGACTTGAACTAGGAAGGCTTATGCAGAAATCACAGCAAAAATAAGAATTGAGACAGATGGAACAATACCAATAAATACAGATTGAGGAAAAAGGAGTGTTGCTTGGTGCTTCTCTTTAATTGAAAATGTAAACATTTTAATTGCATGGTAGGAATAATACAGCATACACAAAAGAAATTATTCTTGGATGTTGTATTTTTAATTAGACAATGTTGGATTAAGAGACATATTCTAGGATGTGAGGAATATGAACTCAATCAATGAAAGGTAAAGTATTAACTTTGAAAAAATGGGGAAGGGCTTATATTTCTGTCACCACCTGACAAATATTCTTCATTGGAGTGGCATTATTTGATTTAGCTAATTGATATGGTACAATGCCAGGCACATTTAGAAGATGCTGGAATGTAAATATTATATTTATTATTATTCACATTATTTGAAAAACTGGTTGGTTTGTCCTGCTATTTTTTAAAAAAGAAAGTACTTTAAGGATAGTGGTATTTTAGATCAGATTACTGTCAGGAAAATCTGGATTATCCAAAAGCCTAAAACAGCAAGATATTCAATTAAAATTTCTCTGGATTTTATATTTAATTTAGAGATAGGGGTTTTTTTTTGCTTTTTTTTAAACATTGAGAAATTTCAAACCCGAGATTTTACTATATTCACTGGGTGAGTTTTCACCAAATGAAAAAAAAAATGAGTTTATAAAAGTTTATAAAAAATTTTAATATACAGCAAAAGAGTGATTTGACTGTTGGTTTAAAAAAGTTTTAATGGATTAAGGATCCAAGTGGATTTGGGTTAAGACTTTGAAATAAATTATAAGAATACTTCCTGTGGGAAACTTTGTAAATCTACACTGGGGGAAAAACTGATGATTTGGTCACCAGAACAATGGAAATGGAATTAAATGTATAAATGGATCCATTAAGAAAGATCTATAATTATTGGGCTCAGAAAATAATTTTAAAAATAGCTGCTATTATATATAAATTAGGAATAGAAATAGTTCCACCAAATAAAACTGAAATTTATTTGAATGTGAATTTTAAAAGGACTGTGTATAAGAAGGAGATGGACTTCAATAGTGAATACATCATATAAAAACATGAATTCTTGGATATACAAATGAAACTGGATGATTTAACAATTAAAAAATACCTACAAATACTAAACCTGAAGAGTTACATGGATCACATTTTTATATTGGATTCACAAAAAGGGCCAAACACAAAACTGATAAAGTTGTCAATAATTTTAAGAGAAGAAATAGTGAGAATATGAAAAGTAACGCAAATGACCTCTTTATACAGGATTTTTCAAAGGGGCTTGTTAAAATTGTAATCACTTTTGTGAAATAAAGCAAAGACAGTATGAAAAGAAAACACACACTTGGACAACATCAGAGCGGACTGTTGTGATAAAGGGGAAAGAATATAAAGCTGGTTAATTTAATCAAGGTTAAAATACCTTGATTGCAATTTCTGGTAATGTTTAATGGATTTATGTTGACTAGAACTAGACAATATTTTAAAGTTTTTGTTCATTTAAAGAGATGACATGGAGACATTTGGTTTTTAAAAAAGAGATATAAATATAAAAAGGATAAAATATATCAGATATAGTTTGTACCCTGTTTCCCTGAAAATAAGACCTCCCCGGATAATAAGCCCAATCGGGCTTTTGAGCACCTGCACTAAAATAAGGCCTTCCTTGAAAATAAGCCCTCCCTGAAAAATACTGCAACACAGCAGCAGCCATGAGGTGACCATGCTCGCCTGCACCTCAAAAATAATAAGACCTTCCCAAAAATAAGGCCAAGCGCTTATTTTGGGGGGGTCAAAAAAAAAAAAGAAAATAAGGGGAAACACGGTAATAGTTACATTGCTATTTCTGATAACCCTTAGTAAGCTTTTCTAATTAAGATGAGACTTTAATACTTATTTACAGAAAATAGGATTGGATTTTGGATGATGAGATGATTGGTTGCATTTTAATGGCTGATCATGTTATTAACTATACTTGCCATGAACCAGTGGGTTTTCTTTTCTTTTTTCCTGCACTTTTCATTTTTTAATATTTTTTTTATATTTTGTATCTTTTGTCATTTGCACTAGTTTTATCTGTACAATGTAATCTTTAATAAAAATTATCCTGCAAAATGAATAAAAGATGTAGTGGAAAGACTGACCAATAATAGTTCATGTGGTCAAGTTTAATGCCATGCTTAAAAATTGAGCTTTTTAAAATTGTAATTATGGAATAGGAGTTTCAAACTTTTTTAACTTATTAGTTAAAATAAAGAGAGACAATGATCTAGTGATAGAAAATTGCCTACCTTCAACAACTTTTTTTATATTGTGTTCTCCTGAACATTATTTGAAAATCCCTGTAACAGGGATGTAGTAGTATTTTTATTTAGCGTACTTTTACATTTAAACAAAGTTCAATATCATAAGGAGCCTAGTAGCATCTTTTTCAAGTAACATATTTTATTAAAAACATTAGAATTTATAATACTAATGATACTTTTAAATAAAATCTGTTAAAGAAAAGTGCTCCTCCTGATTTTTTTTAATCCTAGACTAACATAACTCTCCTCTACAAAATTTGTGTGTTTATATATCTGTGTGTTTGTAGAGTTTGTGATTTTTGTCTTTTTCTATCCATATTTTCCAGTTTTGATTTTCTGTTGCTGATTTATTTATTTAAATATCTGTATAGATGCCCATCTTAAAACCAAACTCTGGGTAGCTTAAAAACCAGCAAAATGAACAATATATGCAACAAAAAGAATAAAATCAAAAATAGAAAAATCTGGTACCTCAACAATAGTACCTTTACTATTTCTGTATAGTAAATAAGTATATTAAAAACGCACATACATTTTTCTTGACACAATACCATATTGGAACATATAAATAAAATGGCTTTTAAAGAAGTTCATTGTAGAGATATGAAACAGCTTTCTCTAACCTGATGTGCCCCTTCATGGATTACTGCCTTGTCATGGCGAAGGGGCTTGCTATCTCAATGAAGCTATGAGCTATGCCGTGCAGGGCCACCCAAGATGGACAGGTCATAGCAGAGAGCCCTGGCAAAATGGGATCTACTTGAGAAGGAAATGGCAACCGACTCCAGGATCTTTGCCATGAAAACCTCATGGACAGTTGATCTTAAATGGACTCTAGAGGATGGTAGAGGACCAGAAGGCCCGAAGGAACATTGTCCATGGGGTCGCAATGGGTCAGACACGACTTTGCAACTAACAACAACAAACCTGATATGGCAAGACTGATTGAGATACAAGTCTTCAAAAATAGTTCATCAGATTATTGCTAGAGTAAATTAACATCTTCTCTGTTTCTTTCAAGATTAGGAAGCAAAGATTAAAAATGCATTTATACAGAAAATGTTAAGAGAGTTTTTGTTCAGTGATTGATACATGTCAAAAAATGAAAGAAAACTATCACACAGTAAACAGCCCCTTTTATTGAGAAAGCCTCCAGCCACAACTGTCAAAATTCATTTTAAGACAGGAAACATACAAAAACAGGAGTTAATATTGCTTTTTAAATTGTTTTTTTAATCTCTAGCTTAAATGCCAAAAAAATCTGAAAATATGGGCACAATCTTTATTCCCATATTTGTGTAACTACAATAAAAAAGTGATTACCTTTGGAATACTCACAAGAACACTGCAATATTAAAGTTTTAGCATATCTATAATGAAGATCTACTCTACTAATTATATAGCTCATAAGAAACATTTTATCTCAAGGTTCAATCTAAGAAGTTGCCAATGCAAAACATTGAAAATAACCACTGTGTAGGTTGAGTATGTATATAAGCAAACATACACACAGAATTCTTTGTGCTAATAAGTTTTCATTGTTATGCAAGTAGATTTTTTTAATTACACATTCTTTTTGTTTCTTGTTTGAGGTCCCAATTAGGAGGAAGAGTGGTAGTTATAAGGTTATTTTCATGCAGCAGAAATCAAAACATTGCATAGGCTATTTTTCTATAACATACGTAGTCACTGACTTACAACCATTCATTTAGTAACTGTTTGAAGTTACAAGCAGTGACTTATAATTGGGTTTCGTACTCTTGCAGTATTTCTAGTGATGTGATAAAAATGTGAGGACTTCGTAACTGGCATGTATTTGTGACAGTTGCACTGCCCTGCAGTCATGGGATCCACATTTGTAAATTTCACAGGTGGCTTCCAACAAACAAAGGCAATAGGGAAAGGCAGATTTCTTTAATCACTTAACAATGGAAGGATTCACTTAACATCTGTGGCAAAAAAAGATTGTAAAATGAGGCACAATTCAATTAACAATTACCTGGGACATTTTGGGCTCAATTTTGGTCATTAAGTCGAAGACTACCTGTACAAAACTAGGAGGAAAATTATTTCCCGAAATCCTCCTTTCATCTAAAATACTGAATAAACCAAACTTATTATTGGGATAAAATCCAATCAAGTTAGTATTTACAGATAGTCCTTGACTTAGAACCATTTGTTTAGCGGCTATTTGAAGTTATGACGTCACCCAAAAAAGTGACTTACAACCCAGTCCTTGCACTTCCAATTGTTGGCCATATGATCAAATTCAGGTATTTGGTAACTGGCTTATATTTATGACAGCTGCAGCAACCGAGGGTCACCGTCTGAAACCTTCCTAGCTGGCATCTGACAAGTAAAATTGATGGGAAATTGGATTCACAAAATGAAATCAGGCGTGACTCATTTAACCACCACCTTACTTGGCAATTGAAATTCTGGTCTCAATTGTGGTTGCAAGTCAAGGTACTTATCTGATCAAACTGCAACGAATTTCACTTACAATAATGCTACAGTAAATTTTTCTATGCTTCCCATCATCCATATTAATTCTTATGCATTCCTCTTCCTCCATTCATGCATGTTCTTTGATTTCAACTTACTAATCAGATAATCTCCCCAGTAACTTATATCTTACCCATGAATTGAAATGTAACACTTTGAAAAATAGGAATAAAGTTTTCCAATTTAAGAAATTTCTTTCCTCCCAACCTACAGATGTTAGTCCTAGTATGCCTTATATGCAATGCTTACACTCACAGTTGGAATTTACCTATAATTTACATTACTTCACCAATCACCTCCAAAATGTAATAGGGTATATTCTGCTTGCAGAAAATGGAGGAATAATGCTTACCTGAATTCACATATTAATAGGGGGCAAAGGGTGGTAGGGAAAGGGAGAGAAAAACAGCCTTAGCTCACAGTTATATTTGTGTTATCTGACGCTATCAGAATTAGAATGAGAACAAGAACTAGATTTAGCCATTGAACTGAAAAGAGAAAAAGGATAGCATCCCCAAGAAGCCTCTTTCTCTCAATTCTGAGATTCCCCCCCTCCCCGCCCCTCAGACACTGACTTCTTTGTCTATTGTAAGGTCCAATGTAATCTCTTTGCCCTGCAATTGTTAGCTGAGGCAAAGAGCATGTGAACTCTCAGCCGACGAGGCAGATGTTTACTGACACTGTCATAACTTGCTGGATACATTAAAGAAAAAGGCTTTAGCAAATGTAACGAGATTTTGCATTAGTCAGGAAACAAGCACAGCTATTGAACTGCTCCAAGGTCTCATTTAACTGCTGGGTTATTTGGTTGTATGTTTCTCTTTTCCACTGTATCTCTTCCATCAGCGTTATTGGGATAATAAGCCAGGAAAATACGTCCCATGCACAGTCCCATTCTCTCAGATCTTCTCCCACTTCAGTAAAGGAAGTTTGTGGCTGCCTCCAGACATCAGATCCTAAGAAACTTACTTTCCCCTTCTCTCTGCAATGCTCTTCCACATTGCAAGATACAGGCCACAGCCTTTCTGAACTCATTGGTATTACATTCAATTCAGCAACATTTGGATGACAGGTAGACAATATCTGCTGGGGAGAACAATGTTTCATAGTCTTTGTTGGTTTGTTTTTATCAGTATCCTTTAAATCAGCAATAAGGAATATGGTACCTGAACTTTTCACATCCATGTTACATCTTTATAAAGATTCCATGTTTTAAAATCTTGCAAATTATTCTGAGCTGAAGCAACACATTGTATTTGACTTTCCTATGTCTTGCACTGATATAATTCATATTTTTCCACTGACAGATATAGCCATCTCAGAAAAAGGATATTGGGCAAATTATAATACATGGTATTTTAAAAAATGAAATAAAACCACCTGAAGCCATTTATCCCTTTGTTGGTCTACTAGTAGTTAAGAGTATGAAATGCAGAGTTCTATTCAATATGTTCATGTGTGTTTGTATAAAAGAGGGGGGAGGGAGGGAGGGAGGGAGGGAGGGAGACAGACAGAC